>NC_041830.1:651500-961000 GCF_900964775.1 Scleropages formosus | reverse complement strand
TTTGGAGGGATCTGGAAAGGGATGACTACAGCTTGCTGAAATGGAAGGTACACAAATACAGTGGAAGCCAGACTGCTGAAATGATGTCATGAAAATCCAAGGCAGTCGAGCGCTGCCTCAGCTATCCATCTCAAATTCATTTTACATTCATTCATATCATTTTACATTTATTCATTTTCCCTTTCGTTTCACAAAAGCACAATACAAACAGTGTAAGTGGTGTAATCTGTGTATTAGTGTTTCTTAGAAAGTGCTTCTGTGTAAAAATTGTAGCACTCTTCTTGTTTCATACATTTTACACACACACACATTACATGGCACATTACATGACAGTACATGTAAAAATGCCTTACATCTCACCTAATCAGATGTTTCTTTGAGGTTCTTTGTTTCTTTCTCTTGTTTTTGTCCCTTTAAAGCATTTCTACACACTTTGGTTTTTTGCTGTTGAATGTTTAGGGGACACTGAGTTTAACCATTGTAAATTTAGAATTTCAAAAAGGGACAAGGGCTTTTTTTTGTACATTCCATCACCAACAGTTTGTTTATGAATATGCTTACAATTACATTTATTCACTTAGCAGATGCTTTTTTCCGAAGCAACTTACAATGCATACTATGTAGTGCTTCTAGCCCACACACCTTATTCACCACAGTGACTTACACTGCTAGATAGACTACTTACAATGGGTCACTCATCCATACACCAGTGGAATACACTCTCTCTGTGTCCCTCACACATTATGGGGGAACCTGAACGGCATGTCTTTGGACTGTCGGAGGAAACCAGAGCACCCAGAGGAAACCCACGCAGACACAAGGAGAACATGCAAACTCCACACAGACTGAGCAGCGATCAAGCCCACGTCCTCTCGCACCACCCAGGTGCTGTGAGACAGCAGCGTTGCTCACTGTGGCACCGTGCCACCACTTAATTGAAATGTGCACATTTGCACATGGCAAATGCGCTTTCTTTCTTTCACGATTGCCCCAACTCAGCTCCAAAGAGCAATTAACAACCTTAAACCACCTCTGGCTTCCTGATCACGAAAACAGAAATGACTAGGATCACTTATGTCTGTACATTGATCACTGGACACAAGATTACAGTCTTCAGCTGAAGTGGTTAAGTGTGACACTGTATATAAAACTGAGTGATCTTTTCACAGCTCACTTTGGCTCTAGCTACCATGATGACCAACAAAGCATCTGGATCAACTAAGAATGTCTCCATCTCTGAACCTTCATCTGCCTAACAAAGGATTTGCTTCAGGCTTTGTGGCTGAGCTCGCCTTGCTGAGTCCAGGACAATGAGCTGTCTCATCCTTTTTCACTCCAATCCACTTTAATGCCTTTTGCTCAGTCTTTGTAGCCAATATATGGAGAATAAATTGGGGGAAACCAAGGTCAATTGCTTTGTCAAGTAAATCTTCATGGAGATTTATGGCAAAGTTCTGTGGTCTTAGATAGGATGGGAGGCCAGGAGCTGGTTCCACAAGTTGTGCATAGACTAGACAGTGAAGCTAATATGAAGAAAAATGAAAACAGTTTGCATAGTGGTTAAAGTTCCGGATGTGTAACCAGAAGACTGCAGGTTCCAGTCCTAGAAGGACTTCTAAAGAGAGTGTTTAACCTGCAATGTTTCCAGACATTTACATTTATTCATTTAGTAGACGCTTTTGTCCAGAGCGACGTACATCTCAGCAAAAGTACAATTTATGCATTACATTAAGAGAAGGAGATATAGCTGCAGACATGAAAGTCTCAAACAAATTAATGATAACATACAATTGCTTAGCTGTAAAACCGCTTAAAACCCAAAACCATGGAAGCTGCCTGAGTAAGGAATACATACTCAACTAGATAATGCTATACGCAATAATGCAATGATTTCTTTAGTGTACCATGACAAAGCAGTACTTACAGTTGTACTTTTGGGCCCTTTATTTATATATTTATTCGGCAGACACCTTTCTCCAAAGCATCTTACAAAGAATAATATGTACCATACTATGTAGTAAGTGACACCATTTCACGCATAGTGACTTACAGGGCTGCGTACATGACAGCACACTGCCTAAAATCATGAAACTATACACCAGAGAAACACAATTTCACATACATTATGGGTGTTTTAGAGTCCCTAATTCATTTGAAACCCATTTCTTTGGACATTTCTGCTGTTTGTTATGTTTGTTTTGCAGCATATGCATGTTCTGCGTTGCCAGTTTTATACTTTAAGGGCCAGTGCAGGCTCATCTGTCATGGCAACAGACAGACTGGAGATAAACAGGTAGGGGGTGGACCCAAGTGCGGGTTGGTTTTATACTTTCACCTGGTTCAAAGGGCAGAACACGATTAGGGTCAGGAACAGGCAAAAAGTCTTCGGGGCGCGAATGTCACTACAAGGGCAAGGCAAGCTCGGAAGTCGGAAAACAGACTATGGTCAGAGATCTGGAACAGGAATCATAGGCTTGGGACAAGAAACTGCTGAGACCGTAAAACCATGAGGGCGTTTGTCGTGCGTATCATTATTATTCCTTCTTAAAACTTAACAGATTATTAATATAAAGTGGAGAATTAGTTTCACTTGGTGAAGTCTTTCATAAAGTTTTTATTTCTTCATTATCCTTCTGTATTTAATATATGAACAATACTGTATTTTTATTGTAATGTCAGGAAAGAGTAACTGCTAACAGTATCAGAATTTAAAGACTCTTCCTTATAACACTACATATGAAGAAAAACTACAGTCCTCAAGAATTATATTCTGTGGTGGGTTTTGCTCAGTGGAGCCCTTAGTCGCAGCACTGAGTAGAAGCTGGTAGATGACAGGTAGTCTTACGTTCTGATTCAAGTGTCAACCAGAACTGCTCCCTAAAAAACTACACACACACACACACACACACACACACAAACTTACACTTTTTTCCTTATATTGAATTTCAATTTAATGCAATAAGTTATATTTTTAACTTCCCCCAATAAACTAGAAAAACATAAAAAAACATATCTGGATCTTTTTTCATGGATTTCTGCTCCTGTGGGATGTTTCTGACCTTTGTTTGTATGTGCACAAACACACATACGGCATGTAAATTATGCACACCTATGTTTGATACACTGGCCAGCCACTAGTAAGACCCTGCTTCCTTGGTCCATGCTTATGAGTTGGGGGCACTGGCTGTACAAAGCTATTACCTGCAAAATGATTTTAAAAAACTTGCAACCGAACTAAATCAGTTCCCATGCAGGAAGCTCTCCATCTTCATTTCCCAATGTTCCGCCCAGACAGGGGTTTCAATCAGGCGTCATTATTGGCGCGTGAAGCTGAGTCGTCCGGAAACTCTGAGAAACACATCAATCATGGGGTTGTCGGCACACCATGCCAGCCATGTGCACACTGAAGTGGGATCTGGATACTGAAGGAAGGCTGGTGTTGGGAACCACACCGGATGCTGGTGAAGGAAGAAGTGAAACATAAGCCTGGAACTTTAGTTTCACAAGATAAAATATTCATGTTGCTGCCATTAAAAACTGATGTTTACCTCAATCAAGATGCACTGGAAAGCAGCTCCCAAGATTCTGAAGGCTTTTCTTGTGCTCTTCTGACCTGCTGAACGGTATGTAATAGTGATGAGTTACGAATTAGTTTGGTTCAATCTACTGGGTTCTTTGGAACAGCAATGAAATGAGTAGTGTTGATACAGATTTTGGATCCTTCTTGGTCTCCCAGCTTTAGGTAATTAATAGTTACAGATCCCTATAACTATCCTACCGTGAGTTTCTTATAAAGTTGACCATAAAGAAATTTCCTGGTGGGGTTGTGATCAGGTTGACCTGGAGTACCATTAGCAATACCTGTTCACCATCCCCTTTCTGCAGGAGAGAGAGTCTAGAATATTCTACGAGTCTTTACAACACAAAGCAAAATTTATAAGACTGGACCATTTCTCTACTCTTTTTACATTGATATTTTTGAACCCATTCACTGGTTGTAGTGGCTCATTAAAAAAGGAAGTACCTTGACGGCCTGCTGTGGTATTGATCGACAACTCCTTGCCCACTTATTGTTCTTGAACCTCATCTTTGTAAAGTGATCTAGTAGCGCTGTACCTTAAGGGAATTTTGAATTGTAACCTTTACTTTTACTTTATGTGTATGAATTGGTGTGTTTGTGTGGGTGTGAGTATGAATGCATGTTTGTGGATTAGAACTCAACAGTTATTTTATCTTTTCTCTTTTAGAGATTTTTTTCTTCTGTATTTTTAAAATGCACAGTATGACCTTGAGATCTCAAAGAGCATCTTGCTTTGATCAACCCACTGTAAATCAAAACAGTTTGTCTGAAAGTAAAGAGCCAACCCTAATGAAAGGCGAACAGCAGCAAGTTGATCACACATCCTTGTGTGCAAGAGGAGAGAGAAGGCACATGGTCACACCACAGCACAAGGCTCCATCCTATAAGAAATGTTCCTCAAAATTAAATTTCAGTCCTCCTCCATATGGCCCACAACATATAGCTCATACTGCCTAAATGTATAGATCCTTCTTGTTCTTGTCCCATTCAAGGCTAAATAATGGTCAGTGAGCAGTGATTTGTTTTTAAAAAATATTTTGACCCTTTCAGAGGGTATGATTTACTCCTGACTGAAATACATGCCTCTTAGCTTATAGAAACTGACTTCACTTGTCACTTTAAAGACACCTCTGCTCTATATTAACAAAGAGCATCTTAAGAAGATCATGAAGAGGTGATGGTCCAGGATCAGATGACTGACAATTGTCTTCTACTGTGCAGTGAATAATGCCTTGAATTTGTGTCCAGAAGTTTCATAGTTGAGAAGATATACACACACACACACACACACACACACACACATTTTCGGAACCGCTTGTCCCATACGGGGTCGCAGGGAACCAGAGCCTACCCGGCAACACAGGGCGTAAGGCCGGAGGGGGAGGGGACACACCCAGGACAGGACGCCAGTGCATCGCAAGGCACCCCAAGCGGGACTTGAACCCCAGACCCACCGGAGAGCAGGACTGCGCCACCACCCCCCTTTTAGTTGAGAAGATACTTAATTTGAAATGCAGCAGTTACGTAACCAATTTGTTGGAAGTGAAAGAAGTATAAAAATGAAATGTAAGTGGAGAAAGTTTTCTGTTCTGCAGATAAATACATCAAACCAAAGAATTTCATATTTCACATAACAGAATCTGCAGTGTTTATAGAGTGAAAAAATATTTGAGTCTCTGTACTTCTCTGCATATGTGTGTGTATTTGTGAGAGAAATAGCAGATAATTTCTTTCTGGAAACACACACAAAAAAATCACTTTTTCAGCATAAGAGAGCAACAGAAAAAGAAATTAAAGGTTGTTAGGGTCATCTTTCTGACATGACTTGGTTTGACTTCAATTAACTCCCGAGGGAAGGTCTCCTGACTTTTATCTCACTGTTGAGTCTCAGATCTATATCTTTGTCTGAACCAGGGAACACGCACAGTCCTTCCATAACAACAAACTGGAAATTCTGAGTTATTTCTAGATAACCTTAAGATGTAACAAAGCAGGTCATCCCAGTGACAATGGCAAACCTGAAGTTAAACAGTTACTGCTGCACAACTATCTGTTCTTGGACACATGAGAGGCACCGACTATCATAATTATTAAAAGCCTTTAACCAAAAACCAATAGTTAGTTAGTTTGTTCGTTCATTTAACCAAGCTATATCCAAGAACTGTTGTACCCTGGCGCAATAAAGTTACTTTATAGTGCCATGTGAAAATTAGTTACAGCACACACTGGCTAACTTTACACAAGTACAGTGTGGAGTCACAGTCAGGGCTGGGTAGCAGTAAGTAATATTTGCTCTATTACTTGTACTTAAGTAAGTCTCTGGAGAGAGTTGTACTTTTAAGAATACTTTTTAGGATTCATATGCTTTACTTTTACTCAAGTAAATTTTTAAAAACAAGATTATTCAGCTGCATTTAGCTACGCCCTCTTGGGACAAGATCTGCATGTCCTTCTTCACACACTGCACCTAATAACCACAATGAGGGTGGATACTGCTTCATCCCCTTGTGCAAACGGCTACTGAAATAGCAAAAGGGTTTTTTACATTTACATTTATTCACTTAGCAGACGCTTTTGTCCAAAGTGACTTACAACGGATACTATGTACTGTTACTAGCCACACCTTATTCACCAAGGTGACTACACTGCTAGATACACTACTTACAAGGGGTTACTCATCCATACATCAGTGAAACACACTCACTCTGTGACACTCGCACATTATGGGAGAACCTGGACAGCATGTCTTTGGACTTTTTTCACCTTTTTTTTTCTATTTGGCCATTTCAGAGTGTGTCAGGTTATCAGCCCCCTATGGCCCCATGCACCCAGACCGCTACCAATGTCCACACTATAGAAAAATGTCATCACTGGAGCAAAGATATCTGGAAGTCTGTCTGCAAACTTGTGAAGCATGCAGAAAGGTCCCACAAAAGGCTGGCAGATCGAAATCAGCGTACCATACTTAGTACTCAGTCTAGTCATAGTACTCAATCTAGTACTGTACATACTCAGTGTGGTCTACAGGTCAGGCTCTGCACACTAGGGGATGTCAGGTTAAAAGTCCACAGTTAACATGTTAATAGTAAGGCTTTTACTTTTTCCCATCCGCCCTGGATGGGATTGCAGTCCATCACAATTAAGCCATTAAACATACAATACAATTCTGTGTCTTTCAGCGGTCCATAGTAAATTAAACAACTTTAGATAACCTTCAAAAGTGAAAATTAACTTGTTTATTCATACAGTCAATGAAAATACAAATGTCAAACATCAGACAATGTCTTTTATTAAAATGGCAATGCAGTTACTGCTCAGCATTCATAATGCATGTGCTTGTTTTCTACTTTTATGAAGCCTTTCTGATGTTAAAATATTTGTGCATGAATGTGCGTGAATGTACTAGTTTAAATTATAATGCAAACCCAGCCCTTTTCTGAGTTGTCAAGATGGTTTTGCTTATTTCAGCTGGGCAGAAGAGCAGCCGATTATTCTTCTTATCATCAACATTATAAATAGAGACAGTGGTAGCGTTTTCACTGTTATTTTGTGTCAGGAGCACTCAAGGATGAGACGGCGTCTCTGCAAGGACTGCCAAAATATTTGTTCCAGCTCTGCTGCAAAGTGGGAATTTGAGAGTGGCTCTCTCCAGAGACAAACCCCCTCCCCTGTATAGTGGCTTTCCCCCACCCCAAGCAAAATGACAAACAGATCTATTGTCCCTGGACAATCATTAAGTAATAGTACATCTGACAGAAGTCTCCTGCAATAAATAGGCCTTGAAAATCTGTCTTCATTCCACTCAAACATCCCCCACCCTGCCATTGCATCTAATTGCTCAAGTTGGCAGTTTTTTTAACCGTTTGATAGCTATTTTTTACAGTGGGAGTAAAGAGTGTCTGCAGCAAGTATTACAATGATGGTGAGAAACTGTATGTTCATGTGTTTGTCAGCTTACAGTATGTGTGATTCTGCTCCCTAATCGTCACATTGCCATTAGGTAATTAGGTGTGTATCATGTCTACCGTATATTTCACATTCAAGAAGAGTCTGAAAACTCACCTTTTCTGGACTCACTTCGCCAAAGATCTCTCCAGCTCATGTATGGTGTAAATGTCCATGCACTGTAACTTTATGATCATCTCTAGATAAGCCTTTACACAGCCGCTACTCCTGTATTGTACGTAAATGTGTACCTTTAAAAAAAATTAATTGGAAAAAAAATTGTAGGAAGGTTATCAGAATTCATCTATCCTGCGTTTTATTCACCTACTTGAGCGATGAACATCGGTGCATCAAGTGGAAAGTAACAAGCTAGGTTTACTTAAGAATCATATGTCTGCAGCTATGTCTCTTTCTCATAATGTAATGCACAAATTTGTATTTTGATTTTGAGATGTACGTGGCTTTGGAGAAAAGCATCTGCTAAATGGATAAATGTAAATCTAAATATTTAATAACCACCGTACTGGTTCCGTATCTTCTGCCAGTGGTCCAACAGATCAAGGTTGTTTGACCCCAGACAGTTTTCTCTTCTCTTCTCTTCTCTTCTCTTCTCTTTCGCTTCTCTTCTCTCATAATAACTTCAACTACATTTCATACTCCAAGATAGTTGAAGCAGGTGGTTCACAAGATATGGAGACACACACTGCAGAGCTGAGAGCTCAGTATACACAGTTATGTTCATATGGTCTTGTAGTCTGATGAAGCACATCAATAGGAGTTTTGAAGGTCTGGAGGTTTGAAATCCAGTTCTTCCAGATCTGCAGTCCTTCAGTAGCTTAAAACGTCTTCCTCTCTGTCATGTATTTCATACTGCCCCAGTCATTTCATTGTCCATCTTAGTTATCATAAGAAACTCTACAAAGATGTTACTGTTGAAGAATCAAGTATTTTAACACATAACACCATTAAAAATGTTGACAATAGACTTTTCCATGAGTGTAAATGTGCATCCACTAATTTTGAGCTTCTGATAGTTTGAAGCTACATCTGCATCGTTTTCCTACAAATACTGCAACTGAAAGAAAACACATTCATATCATTGTTGACAAACATTGAGACAAGGATAATACTATTATGCATCTAATGTATTCAGGAATTGTCAGTTTAATTCAAATTATTTTCCTGCAAGACTAATTACAGATGTGATTAAGAGGCAGAAGAAAAAAAGCATGTCATTTCCAGTGGATCTAATAATGCTATAATAATACATTTGTGCACAGGGCTTCTGTAATTTCATGGAGAACCATTAGTATAAAATAGATGGAAGTGACTGACATTAGCTAATTGTTATCCTAGTTGCATCTTCATTTCAGCTTATTAAACAGCCGTGTGCCAATCATATGTCCCAGTTCCATGATGGCAACCTTGCTTTCCTTTATGTTATTTCATTTAGAAGACACTTTTCTGCAAAGTGACTTCCAATGACCTCTGTGTAGTGTCATCAGTCCACACACCTTATTCACCAAGGTGACTTACCCTGCTAGGATACACTACTTACACTGGATCACTCATCCATACGTTAGTGAAACACACTTTCTCTGTCACTCAGAAAGAAATTTATTTTTGTTTGTTTTCAGTTTATTTTTCAACATTATATTTGCACTTCTGTCGGTTTTAGTTGTCTTAAACTTTCAATATAATCATCCATCCATCCATCCATCTTCTTCCGCTTTTATCCAGGGCCGGGTCGCGGGGGCAGCAGTCCGAGCAAAGTCCTCCAGACTTCCCTCTCCCCGCACACCTCCTCCAGTTTCTCTGGGGGAAACCCCAAGGCGTTCCCAGGCCAGCCGGGAGACGTAGTCTCTCCAACGTGTCCTGGGTCTGCCCCGAGGCCTCCTCCCAGTGGGACAAGCCCGGAACACCTCCCCAGGGAGGCATCCAGGAGGCATCCGGAACAGATGCCCGAGCCACCTCAACTGGCTCCTCTCGATGCGGAGGAGCAGCGGCTCTACTCCGAGCTCCTCCCGGGTGACTGAGCTCCTCACCCTATCCCTAAGGGTGTGCCCAGCCACTCTGTGGAGGAAACTCATTTCTGCCGCTTGTATCCGCGATCTCATTCTTTCGGTCATGATTCAGAGTTCATGACCATAGGTGAGGGTAGGAACGTAGATCGACCGGTAAATTGAGAGCTTCGCCTTACGACTCAGCTCCCTCTTCACCACAACAGACCGGTACAATGACCGCATTACTGCGGACGCCGCACCGATCCATCTGTCAACCTGCCGCTCCATTTTTCCCTCACTCGTGAACAAGACCCCGAGATACTCAAACTCCTCCACTTGAGGGAGCAACTCCCCCCTAACCCGGAGGGGGCAATCCACCTTCTTCCGACTGAGAACCATGGCCTCGGATTTGGAGGTGCTGATTCTCATCCCCGCCGCTTCGCACTGGGCTGCAAACCTCCCCAGTGCACGCTGCAAGTCTTGACTTGATGAAGCCAACAGGACCACATCGTCCGCAAAAAGCAGAGATGAGATCTCGCGGCCACCAAAACAGACACCCTCCGTTCCCTGGCTGCGCCTAGAAATTCTGTCCATGAAGATAATGAACAGAATCGGTGACAAAGGGCAGCCCTGGTGGAGTCCAACATGCACCGGGAACAGGTCTGACTTACTGCCGGCAATGCGAACCAAGCTCCTGCTCCGGTCATACAGGGAACAAACAGCCCGTAGCAACGAGCCCTGAACCCCATAATCCCGAAGTACCCCCCACAGGATGCCACGAGGGACACAGTTGAATGCCTTCTCCAGGTCCACAAAACACATATGGACTGGTTGGGCAAACTCCCACGAACCCTTCAGCACCCTAGTGAGGGTATAGAGCTGGTCCAGTGTTCCACGGCCAGGGTGAAAACCGCATTGCTCCTCCTGAATCCGAGATTCGACTATCGATCGGATTCTCCTTTCCAGTACCCTGGCATAGGCTTTCCCAGGGAGGCTAAGGAGTGTGATCCCCCTATAGTTGGAACACAATTTCCGGTCCCCCTTCTTAAAAAGAGGGACCACCACCCCGGTCTGCCAGTCCAGAGGCACCGTTCCCAAACTCCACGCGATGCTGCAGAGGCGTGTCAGCCAAGACAGCCCCACAACATCCAGAGACTTGAGAAACTCGGGGCGGATCTCATCCACCCCCGGAGCCTTGCCACCGAGGAGTTTTTTGACTACCTCAGCAACTTCAGCCAGGGTAATGGACGAGTCCCCCTCCAAGTCCCCAGCCTCAGCTTCCTCTACGGAAGGTGTGTCGGAGGGATTGAGGAGATCCTCAAAGTACTCCTTCCACCGCCCGAGGACATCCTCAGCTGAGGTCAGCAGCGCACCACTTCCACTGTAAACAGTGTTTGTGGAACACCGCTTCCCCCCTCTAAGTCGCCGGACGGTTTGCCAGAATCTCTTTGAGGCTGACCGAAAGTCTTCCTCCATGGCCTCACCGAACTCCTCCCAAGCCCGAGTTTTTGCCGCGGCGACTGCCAGAGCCGCGCTCCATTTGGCCCGTTGGTACCTGTCAGCTGCTTCAGGAGTCCCATGAGTCAGCCAGGCCCGATAGAACTCCTTCTTCAGCTTGACGGCATCCCTTACTTCCGGTGTCCACCACCGTGTTCGGGGATTGCCGCTGCGACAGGCGCCGGAGACCTTATGGCCGCAGCTCCGAACCGCCGCCCCAACAATGGAGGTGTGGAACATAGTCCATTCAGACTCGATGTCCCCCACCTCCCTCAGGACCTGGTTGAAGCTCTGTCGGAGGTGGGAGTTGAAGACCTCTCTGACAGGGGCCTCTCCCAAAACGTTCCCAACAGACCCTCACTATGCGTTTGGGCCTGCCAGGTCTGTCCAGCTTTTTCCCCCGCCATCGAATCCAACTCACCACCAGGTGGTGATCAGTTGACAGCTTAGCCCCTCTCTTCACCCAAGTGTCCAAGACATATGGCCGAAGGTCAGAAGAAACGACTACAAAGTCGATCATCGACCTCCGACCTAGGGTGTCCTGGTGCCAAGTGCACTGATGGACACCCTTATGCATGAACATGGTGTTCGTTATGGATAAACCGCGACTAGTACAGAAATCCAATAACAACTCACCGCTCGGATTCAGATCAGGGAGGCCGTTCCTCCCAATCACGCCCCTCCAGGTATCACTGTCGCTGCCCACGTGGGCGTTAAAGTCCCCCAGTAGAACGACAGAGTCCCCAGTGGGAGCGCTTTCCAGCACGCCCCCCAGGGACTCTAAAAAGGCCGGGTACTCTACACTGCCACTAGGCGCATAAGCACAAACGACAGTGAGAGACCGTTCCCTGACCCGAAGGCGTAGGGAGACGACCCTTTCATTCACCGGGGTAGACTCCAACACATGGCGGCTGAACTGGGGGGCTATTAATAAGCCCACACCCGCTCGCCGCCTCTCACCTTGGGCAACGCCAGAATAGTGGAGAGTCCACCCTTGATCGAGAAGAGTGGTTCCAGAACCCAAGCTGTGAGTGGAAGTGAGCCCGACTATAATCTAGACGGTATCTCTCAATCTCCCGCACCAGCTCAGGCTCCTTCCCCGCCAGTGAGGTGACATTCCAAGTCCCAAAAACCAGAGTTGGCGCCCGAGGTTTGAGTCAGCCGGGCACTCGGCCCCAACCACCGCCCAAATCACAACGCACTGGCCCCTTACGGTCTCTCTGGCAGGTGGTGAGGCTACCCGAAGAGCGGCTCCATGTCATGGCTTCCGGCTGAGCCTGGCCAGGCCCCGTGGGCATAGACCTGGCCACCAGGCGCTCGCATGCGATCCCCCCCACCCAAGCCTGGCTCCAGGGTGGTGCCCCGGTGGCCCCATACTGGGCGGGGTAAACGAAAACCTTGATTTAATAGTCATCATAAGGGGCTTTTGAACTGCACTTTGTGTCGTCTGTCATTCAGAACCTGTTTGCCATGGGAGACCCTACCAGGGGCGTACACCCCCCGGCAACATAGCTCCTGAGATCATTCAGGCACTCAAACCCCATCCACCACATAAGGTGGCTGTTCAAGGAGGGGTTAAAAAATTTAATAAAAATTTATTTAACAAATAGCATGGCTTTCAAGGTATCACTTGTAATCATGTATGATGTGCAAACTGGTCACCTGTTTTTTGGCAACGCTGCTCAGAGAACTGCTGCCAAATGTGTGCTGTGCTGGTCAAGAAGATGAGCTTGTGATGAGACATTGACATTTCTATAAGGGCCCCTCTAAGGTCCATGCTCGGCCCCTTGTGCTTCTCAAGGTGCCTCATCTGTTGTGACTGCAACATTTACCAGCTGTTATTCTTGTGCTTTTTTAGGCTGATAACTTCAAGCCGTACTTTTCTTCTGCTCTCTCTTACTCAGTGGTGTCCACCAGCATTCCACTGGCTTTCATCGCCCCACTATTTCTGGATGAATGACTTTTCCCACAGCCTACTAAATCTCCCTGAGACCAAATGGATTTATTTCCCAGGTTCCTTTTCTCCTATAAGAGAATTGTACTGAAAAGGTCACTCCACTATACCCATCCCAGATCACTACCAACTTTGTGCCAACTAATGCCAAAAAAATAAGACTAAAATCAGATTTAAATCTGACACTCGACATCAGATCCAAACAACTGCTACCAGTTCTTCCAGAAGCTTACTGCCCACATCCTGACTGAAGCTCTCTGTCCTTAAGGTCTGCCCTTCCTGTTCCACCTCCTCACCATGGCAACGTCACAACATCTTTTCCTCACAAGCCCTGTTGCAGTGCAGCCTAATGAGCTCCTGGGCTCTATTAGAACTGCATAATGATTGTTCCCTTTTTCAATGTGTACTGAAGCCCCACACAGCCTGCACGGTCGTGTGCTTTGCTCCTACCTAGGATGGTATCACCTAATATGAACTAAAAATACTGCTGAGCTTAATGAAAGTGGATTTGATTACTTTTTGGTCAAGCACATCACTCCGCCAAAACAGTTATGAATACCTGTGCTGTATCTGTACTGTACCTGTCTACTTTTATTTTTTGTGGATCATTCTTTCTGAAGCAACTCTTTGTTTCATGCACTGTTTGGTGGACATTTCTGTCAAAACCAGCAAGAAAGCAGCAAATGATGGAGTTCCATCTACTCATAAGGACAAATTGTTCTACGCAGGGTGGTTGGCTGTAGGTAAATTTCTCAGAGATACATCAAGTGTCCAACCAACAATCATGTCCTGTCAAGTACATCTTATTTAGAATGAGGCTACCTTCAGCACTTGTGTGACAACAGAGATAAATGGTTTCACAAGTGCATCCTCATCTTAACCCACAAACCAAATGTTTGCAACTGAATAAAAGTATGTAAATGTTTTGACTTTGTTATATGTAAATTTGCAGGGCTGTAGAGACATGCTAGGACAACCATATGCAGTTGCATCATTAAATTCTTTCTGAAATAACAATATCTCTGAGCAAAATGGTTCTCTGTGAGGGTGGTATGGAAAAAATGTCACCAAGAGATGAGTGAGAGTCAGTGGTACGAAGTGCTGCCAAACACAAGCTCTATGAATTACACTTTGTAATATACTAAATTACCTTAAATGGAATATGAAATATTCATTAGTGCGAACCCCACACAAGTAAATGTGGAAGAAGAGCTGAGACAAAACAACTCTTGTCCAAATTAATCGTTTGATTTCTTATTTTTTATACAGCTAAGTAGCATAATTGACTGTAAATAAGGTGTAACTAAGGCAGAAATTAATAACCTGGTTAAAAAAAAAAACATATATGAATACCAAAGATATAAATAATAGATATATTACCACTCACACAGCACATTTTGATTAGTTAAAATTTCAGTCAATAGGAAAAACCATCAAGGTCCCATTGTTTTTTTTTGAACGGGCAGCTTAATTTGTGAACAGATAGGAACTATGACAATTCTGACAGACATTTTAACCTCAGTAAAATATGATCCTTTGACATTTTTATGTGTTCTGCAATCTCAGCCTGGAGTACAAGATTTATGAGTCTGTCTTCCCAATAATTTGCGAATTCAGAGAGGTTAAAGCATTCCAAAACACAAGATATGTGAGTCTTTTGTTGTGTGTCTTTGTCAGGTTGATGAATGTGCCATACGTTGAGTTTTGGAATATAATACACAGAAATTGAGATCCAGAACAAAAAGACAAAATACACTGGAAAGTACCATGCTGTGAGGGTAAAGTAATTAACGTGCACACTGGTCCACAAAAATGAAGGGTTCCATTGAAAATGTTGTCGCGTGTTTAGCTAGCTTTTTTAAATTATTTCATGACTGACGTTATTTGTGTCTCTAGAGTAGGAGTAGCAAGAATGAAAGAAAACATGCCTATCTCAGGGGAATAGTGCAGAAACATACATAGATTTTTTTCTTTCTTTCTCTCAATAAATAGATCAAAAACAAGGCACTGTGTCCTTGTTAGTCACCGGGCTTTGTGCTGCAGCTGTCATGGCCGTCGGTGCTACACAGCTGATTATTGAACAGCTGAGGACGATTGACAAGTCTGCATTTGACCAAAAATAGAAACAACCTTCAGCAGAATTTTGCACATCAATGCATGCCTCAAAAATAAAGGGAAAGCAAAGGAACAGCAAAGTTCTGCATGCATGGTGGATAAAAAGGAGAAGAATAACTGATGACGGGATTATTTGTTACTGAGTCAAGAGTGTGTTTTAGCTCAACAGCAGCCTGTTTGCACAGTGAGTCAGCAAAATGTGTGTAGCATTCTGTGTGAATTTCAGGTGGATTTTTACTTCACAACATGTGTAATTTGTCCTTTGGTTCGGAGTTGAACTGTTAATCACTGCCAAGAAATACAGAAAGATGTGTAGAGGGATGCACAGAGAATAATGGCAGGACCAATGGGTGCCAGGCACAGTTATGGCACACGGTGGACTTTGGCACAGACATGAAAAGATAGCGAGTGTGTCCCTCAAACAATGAACGGGGCTGTTTACATCAGTAGGCAGGGGCCTACCTCTGACCCTAAGCATCCCTACAGCACCTCCTCCACGTACGAGGGGTTCTAGCCAGGCTTGCAGAGACAGGGTGACGCCAGACCGGTGGTGATGGACAGCTTGCCTTCATGCTTTGGAGACGTGGGTTAGGGCAGGTGCTCCATTTCCATAGTTCTGTGATACAAGATTAGGTTTCTAAGGAAGCAAGAAGAATGGACCAATTTGGCGGCAGATGGGGAAATAAGCTAAAATAAAGGATGCGGAAATAAGAGTGGAGTCGGAGAACATAAGATCAGGGGATGTGGCTCTGGAAGAGATACAGGGTCCCCAGGCGAGGCAGCAGTTTATGACTCTGTAATGAGGAGCAAAGATCAGAGGGAGGAATGAAGGCAGTAAACACTGGAGTCCATTAAAAGTCTCGACAGAAGGAAATGGATAAAGACATTACCAATGCAACTTATTTCAGTGGCGAAATTGGAGAGGAAGTGAAGTATTGTGAAAAGAGGACAAAGTCAGGAGCTCTGCTATGGAAACAAGCATACTTTTTCTTTTTCCGATTGCACTGTAGATAAAGACTTTTGTAGAAATCAGCAACGATGAGAATAAGGGAGGATAGAGCAATTAAAGCAGATGGCACTTTGGATGTCCTCCATTAGCTTGTGTAATTTCCCAACAGCCTGGAGATGTAACGTGACAGGAAGCACAATGTATCTTGCCTTAAATGACAAACTGCTCATTTGAGGCCAAGTGCATCTTTATGTCTTCAAACGGCATGAACCTTTAGATTTTGGTTGTGTTTGCTGCAAAATTATTGTTGGCACCCTTCCTGTGGGAGGAGAGTTGCCTGCATGAGCAAAACTTTAATTGTGGATTAGTAAAGTTGTGGTGATTATTCACTGGGTTGTGGTACCCTTGAGCAAGGTTTGCAGTGAAAGTGCTCCTATAATAATATTCAGCTGTGAAAATGTAAGTTGTTTTGGATAAGAGGTGTCAGCTAAGCAATGAAATACTAGCAATAACTTTTTTTTTTTTTTAATAAGGACGATACATAAGTTTCCATGGCACCTTCATTAGTCGTGCATACATTTTCATAGGCTGTAGCCGCCATGAACTGCTGTGGTAGGTACTTCACCATGAAGGCGTTACCACAGGATCATTGTAATTCCTTCACACACAATGTGGACTCTACGAGAACTACATAAACACAGAAAAACCAGACAATTTCAAAGTATTCACTCATGCATTTTTACAGTTTTAACAGTTTACATAGCTGCATGTTTTACTGAAACTGTGAATTCCCATTACATCTTTATTAAAGGTATGAACAGGGGAGCCTTTTATGGTATAAAACCTTCCCGAGTGTTCGAAACACCCAGTCACACTAACAAAGAAACTGCAATAGCCACACCACCGTCACTTACATACATTTCCATCAAACGTAGAAGCCTCAACGGGGTATTCTCTTACCTTGTAAATCTGGTCCAAGTAAACAAACAAACAAATATAGACATTAAAAGAAACCCAAAAACAAACAAGAAACTTTGTAAAATATAAAATGACTGATGTAACACTGTAAAACAGCATTCCATTAAAAGACAGTGAGAGAAGAAAACAGAAAAATAGGTTTACAAAATAATGAAATAGGGTTTGGGTTCAGTCTATGTAGAATTAAGTAATTAGAAACTGCAACAATAATAATAAACCATTTGGGGTTGGATCTAATTTAAAAAAAAAAAAAAAAATCTGTCTTCTTGTTTTTAAGGTTACTTTCTTCAAGTTTACTCTTGTATTTTCAATTTTTTATTGTTTGATACTTGTTCCTTGTTTACATTGCTCCCTTTATTCTGCCTCTCAGATGTTTTATAGATCAAGGTTACATTCTTTAATAGAAACTGTAATTGCCCTAAAAGATAATGGGTTCCACTTCAGCCCCTCATTAACTGCTCTCAAACGTGTGCATCCAACTGTAGGGATCATGTGATGCAAATGCAATGCAAGAACCATGTCTGTTAAGAACTTTTTCAGTGGGCCACTGTAGCAAAAAGCAGCTCTGGGTTGGTCACTGCCATGCTTCAAGTTTGTTCTCACTGACCTCCACCGTTGTAGCCATCCCCTCCTTTTGCGCTGTTTTGTCTTGCTGGTTCATATTTCAAGAAATACATTGAGAGGCATTTTAAAAAGCAGACCTAGTGGCTCTGGCTACACATAAAAAGTCATCTGAATGCTATCTCCTTACCACCACAAGACACAGAAGACCTTGCTCTGAGTAAAGAGCGTACCATTAGTAAGAGACCATCTGGTCCAGATGATGGCCTCTTTAAATTCTAGATGAAAAAGACTCGCCCATGTTAGCATTTAATTTGTATCGCTGTTATTCATCTCAGTAGGTCATTATGAGCAATGACTGTGGTGAAGGCCATTTATTATTTCATCATTGTGCCTCCGCCACCTGCAATTTCTCAGTTCTTGTGGTGTTTCAGTTCTTGAGGTGGAGATTCTCTTGGGCTGTAATATTATATATCGAAGGAAATACTAACTACGGGTTTTTCATATTGTGCTTTAATGATGAGAACAAGCAAATAAAGGGTGAATCCAGGTGCAGAGTTTTTATTTATACTGAACATGGTGGTGCAATCTTCTAAAACAGATGTTGAGACAAGAGGTCTTGGAGTAGATGTACCGCTCAAAGCCGAGACAGCGACCAGTCAAGTGGAATCAAAGGACACAGTGAGCAGGAGCAAACAAACAAGACTCTGCAGGGAGTTTTTACAGCCAGCTTCCTTTTTTATAGGGATTCCTGCCTACACAGTAGATGTCAGGTGTGCAGGAAGTTGGGGGGAGCAGGACCTCTAGTGTTCTGCTCACACAAGGTCACTGGGATTCCACACCCATTATACAACACACATACACACACACACACACACACACACACACACACACGCACGCACGCACGCACACACACACACAAACACAATGTCTACAACCGCTCGTCCCAAGCAGGGTCGCAGCAAACCGGAGTCTAACCCGGCAGCGCAGGGCACAAGGCTGGAGGTGGAGAAGACACACGCCAGATGGGATGCCAGTCCACCACAGGGCACCCCATGCAGGACTCGAACTCCAGACCCACCCATTATACAACAGCTAAAAACAGTTTTAGTACTAACACACACTGATCTACAGTCAACTATTTTTGTGCACTGTTTGTCCTCTACAGTCGCATTGTGAAGTTCGTGTGAAAATGGTTTTTTCAAGTACTGTACAATCACAGTCATTGACGGGGGGCGAGGGGGGAGGGTGGAATCCAAATACGCATCAGGCTTCTGAGGCAAAAAATGGATATGTGTTCATTTTACATATGTCCATGATATTTAATCACCCCCATACACTTGTTCTTTAAAGTAGAATTAGTCTGTAATGACAAAATGTGCGCAGAAAACAATCTATCAGTGTGTTCTGTATCCACATCTATCAATGTGTTCTGTTGCTTTTCATTTGAAACAAAACTTATGCAGTTAAATTTTACAGATTTATAACAAATACAAGGTGCTGAAGGCACTTGGACAAGAAGCTCAGTTGAGGTTGCTGTGCAAACTCTTTGGGCAGCAGAGCCAACGTTAAACACTGTAGCTCTGTTGCTTCTCTGAAAATGTATAAGTGCAGTGTCCTGGAGTATTCTGAGGAATTATCTCAGGATCACAGCAGCTACATACTGTATTACATAGAGTGTATTGAGCACACAGTTCATGCTGTCATGCAAGATGAGTACAACACTGATGGAGTTAAAAAGTAAAGTTATTCCAGCAGAGATTAATTAGTATTTGAGCTGGAGGCACATGGGAAGATGGGAGACAACTGAGCAGCTTTTATTTATTCTTTTTTTAATGCAATTGCAAGGCAATGAATGAAGGTGTAAGAGAATGTCAGCCTTGCCTAATTGGTCCCATTAGCTCAAGAGAAGCACTTCGTGATCTCACATTCTTATTAGAGCGCAGTCATTTCACAACAGCCCTGGGCAGGCCACCCCCCACCCCCTCATTCATGATTCACAACTGGGCCCTGTTGTGCACCGGCGATTGTAAATATTAAAAGGCGTTCGGTTGAACACACGCACACTCAATGTACGTTTTCCCAAGCGCCTCCCAAACACGGGACACAGGAGCCTTTGCAGCGGATGGCCGGAGGTTGTTTGGTGCGCTTAATCACACTAACGCACTAAAGAGCAACTAAACTGGAAAGCGGAATCCGTTAAGGTTCTTTATTTACCTTAAAGTAAATAAATCAAAAAACAGGGCCGCAGAGGATAATAAAGGAAAGGCAATGAGAGGGAAATAATTAAGCTGTCAGAGCTGTGCAAAGGCTCTTCGGCTCATGAGACGGTTATGAGTACCGTTGGGGGGGTACAGGGGAGGTTGTTTAAAAACAAAATGATATTTATCTCAGTATTTTTTCTTACACTATTGAAAGAACGTATCACAAAACTGAAGGCGGCCATACACAAGAAAAATGAGCTAAACACACAAAATATATATTCTGGGAGTCATTTTTTGCAATATCCTATCAAGTACAGAAAAGAAGAGTTTTGTTTTTTAACCATCATTTTGTTGGTTATTCCAAGACTTTTTTCTAAAATGTTTGTTTCCAAACAACACTTGCAAGCAGCCACTTTCTTTGGAAAGTTAATGCATTCATTGAAAAAGTACAAGTCGATACAAATGTAAGATGTACTACATCAACTGAGCTGATTTATCTACAGAGGCGGAAGAGGGATAAGATGTAAAAACTGAGCACAATTTGAGAGCACAAAAATTTTCCTCATATTGAACGGCACAAGAAATAAATGTTTTATTTATGTATGTGTTTAATTCCTTCAAGTCCTCTATATGGATATGGCATATATAGTATATAATACATGGATATGGCTTCAGAAAGAACATGTACAATGTTGCTGACTGCACTGACTGTATGCATAAGTAATTTATTTTCAAAAAGCAAAATAATTTAATTTAAATTGCAGAAATCTGTTTCATAAAAAAAAAAATTAAATATCTAAATAGTGGTAGACTTTACAGAAATTTGTTTTTATGTTAATTAACATAACAATACTGGCAGTGACAGTAGGTAGGATAGTACTTTATTTTTACACTGAAAATACAAAACTTGAATATATGATCCATATTGTGATGCACTGGGTTTCATTTTTACATGAATATAAAGATAACTGTAAAGTGAGCAGAGTCATATCAGCTGGAGAAAGTCCCAAATCTTTCAACAGGGTCTTGGTGTTCAGTCCAGGACATAGGTAGAAAACTGGTTTAACTGTCCTACTGATAATGGTAAAGAACATAAAGGTCCTGATGTACGTAACTCCAGAGTGGTGCCATCTGCTATTCTCATGCGAGAAATCTCAGTACAGCCCATCACAGAACACACAAACTGTGACACAGGCTCAATGAAGGAGGTGGCGGGGGGGAGGGGGTTGCCTGAACACAATGACAACACGCAAACCGCTCACAGACAGTGCACAGTTCAAAACCATGACGCCTGGCTCTCTTGTTCATTCTCGGATGGAAATTGTTTAGAGTTTAGAGGAGACAAAGTGTTGGGTGTTGTGATGATTCAGTCGGGTTTCAGTGCTGTGCTGGGTGTACTCGTCATTATGGCTACACTTTGTGTATAGATGTAATCCATCTCTGTTCTTCCAACTGTCTGGATAATACTCATGTTCATCTATTCATTTCCACCTAAAAAGTCACTACCAAATGACATTTAATCCTTACAAAAAACATTGTCCTCAATTCCAAAGAACAATATGATGCACATACCAAGCCTTTTTTGTTTTTATATCCTTGAAGATTTCTGGGGATACATTAGAAATAACTTGCCCTCCCCCACTTAAATTTTGATGTGATATTCAAAACCCAACACCATGTGGATGCTGCTTGGTAAATTACTGGCACATTCAACCAAATACTTTTCTTGGGTTTCCCATCTTCTGAAGGCAGTTGACAGGGCCTTTAATACTTTTTGCCTCTAAAAAAAGAAAGAGAGAGAGAGAAAAACGAAAAAAATAAATCAATGCCAAAGAAGCTGTAGATCAAAGAACTCAAAATGTAGAAAATGTTTTAAATCCATAGTTCACATAATATGAGCTGGTTTTCCATGAACAGAATTTTTGCAGAGGTTTTGTTGCCATGAATTTTAAAAATCCTCAACAATTCAAAATTAAACTGCAGTTCAAGCAGGGAACTCTTGTTTTTTTTTATTACTATTTACTCTACACTGTATAGATGTTATTGGTGCAATGCTGATGACATGAAATGTTTGACAGATCATCTGTAACCTGAAAACACCGTCAACCACATGTGCACAACAGGAAGGGCGTCCTCTTAGCACCAGGAACATCTGAACTGTTGGTAAGTTTACCAACAACCATCATCACATTGTGTAGCATATTGCAGAACATACTGTTTTAATAAAAGGGCTTTTCATCCTCACAAAGGGTTTCATGTTATCAGCAGCAAACAAAATTGTTGTAGGTTTATGTCTTACATTTACATATACATGTATTCATTTAGCAGATGCTTTTCTCCAAAGTGACGTACATCTCATAGAAAATACAATGCATACATTACATTAGCAGAAAGAGAGACATAGCTGCAGTTGCGTGATTCTTAAGTAGTTAGTTTCTTTCTACCATATGAACCAATGTTCATCAAACAAGTTGCTGCAAAAAACTTTATCAGAATATCCACAATTCCTGATCACCTTCGTAGTATTTTTTTTTTTTTTTTGAGATACATAAACATTTACACTATATTACAAGAGCAGCTGCTTAAAAGCTTATCTAGGCATGTTCATGAAGTTATGGTGTATGGACATTTACTATGTCTTGGGAGGAAAGTCCATGAAATCCTTAGGCAGTTTATAGAGAGCTCTTCTGTGTTGTGTTTCATTATTTATTAATTTTTGCTGAAACATGTGTAGAAATACACCTCACCATAGCTCGGTATTGCATATGGATTTGTAACGTTATACAAGCTCGGCAGCATTTTTGACGACCCAGCACTATTTCGAGATATATGAGAAGATTACATTCCTGTCAGTTATGAACACAGAAAAAAGGAGATTCCTCATCCAGTGAAGATGGATTTCATTTGAATTAACGCACTCTGTTACTCAGACTCTTCATTCTGTTTATTTCTACTGACAGGCACTGTGACCACAAGAATGATGATGTGAGAGTTTTCTTCAGTGACCAGCCTGCAGCCTTACTGATTGTTTGCAAGCAAGTTGTTGGTTCTGTACCCAAAAGGGCACAGCAATATTTCTGTGTGGAAGCTGGAGGGTTAAAGCGCCCCACTGTTTTCTGTGCCTCTGCTTGACAAAACACATTGAGTTACTCATATAAGCCCTGAGCAATTTGGTGTTGACAGCTTTATTAAGATAGAACCTCTCCTTGTCCAGTGATATTATGCTGAACACACTGACTTGAGACACTTTCACTGCTTGATTCACCGTGTTGTCAAAATGTTAAATAAACATTTATGTAACCATGGCAGCGGCTCTCAGGCGTTGAGCCTTTTCACACTTCGATATAACAAATGCGACGTGTCCACCGTCTACCAGTTTGGACTGTCACTGTGTTGTGCGAGTCTTGCCTTCTCCGGTCAACCAGCTGGTGCGGTGTGTTACGCGCAGCCCCCATCCCCAGCCCCGCTCCTGAAACAATGAGCCTGAGAGTTGTTTTAGCTAGCTTTAACCCCACCGTACATCCCTGTGAGTGTGGGGCTAAGCGGCCCCTCGAACCCCCACCTGGACATCTGAGCACCATCTGCATCATTTATGACAATGTTGAAATACACCCTTTAATAAGCAGCTCTTTAAAGTAGCGCCTCATCTCGGAGCCCTTCTGAATTATAGATAAGCGCAGAAACAGCGGTGATAAAGTTGTCACTTCTGTGTTAGAGGTTCACGAAGAATTTATTCTTTTTATAAGCTGAGTGGTGCCCAAGGTTCCTACTTGATGCTCGCTTTTAGCATAACAGCCACTCTGGGCCAAGTGACAGATGTCAGCTGGATTTGGCGTTGTGCAGTCTGCAGGCCTTCGCCTCTGGGGGCCCTTGACTCATTATATTCACATTGGACCTTTAACCTTTTTGGAGGGAACGTGCTGTAAAAACTTGAGTAATTTTGGCTTTAGCAGCATATGTTTTGAAAGTTACAGCCTCACACCTTGAGAGGGCTACTTAACGTGAACTGTCTCAGTAAAAATACAATTCCTCTTTAGGTAAAATATACACTTAGGTGGTATTTAAATCTCTTTAAATAAATGTGTCTTCCAAATAACTAAACAAGCTACCCTTGTTTTCACCTGACAGCACCACCCTTGTTCTGCTGAGAGTAAACCCATACCCTGCAAAGCCTCCAGCACACCCTTATTACCCCCTGCTATTCCATCTGGCCATTTCATGAGGCCTGATCTCCCAGAGTGCTTGGCTCCAGCACCTTGCATAAATTAAAATAATTGTTGAGAACAAGGAAATGGTTTCATTGTGGGGGGCTGGGGGGGGGGGGGGGTCTAATGAGGATTGTTTCACATGTTGTACATACTGCTGAACAGTGAGCCCTGGAGCAGTGGTTAAGGAGCTACCACACAAAGGTACCATGTAACAAGGTAAAATGTTCAGCTTCAGTCAAAGTGTGTCATGGCCATTGACTGACCATTGATTTTTACATGTGTACCTCAAAAGACGGAGACTGAACAAAAATGGAGACTGAGTGATATCAAAAATTGTAAATCTTGCCATCAGTTTTAATTAAATCGACTCCTCTCTCACCTACTTAAATTGTACAGACAGAAGGCCCCACCACCTTCCATTTGAATTCAGTCAAAGTATGATGACTGAAATGCATCATTTTAAACCTTTTCATGTCAGTTTTCAATACCTGCTGTCTCCTGTAGTCCAAAGCAGAAGGCTTTACATATACAGACTGATGTGTGAATTTTTTTGAGTAACCCCTGCTGAACTGAATCTGAATCCTTTCAGTATGCCAGGCTCATTGATGCTCTGACTGCATGGACACATGTAGAGTGAAAGTTTTTGGTTCAACTTCCAAACATTATACAGGAGTTCTGCTCTTGAGAATTCTGCTTAGCCTGAATTGTTCCACTACATACTGGGCTAAATACACTGGTAAAAGTGTAACTGCTTTATTTTTGTTTATACTCATTAATTTTCACTAGTGCACATTGCACAAGTACAATAGCTGTCGAAAAGAATTGATAGGAAGTACAAAGGCAACCATAACAGACTGTTTGAGCAAATACAGAGAGCAGATGGGAGATCAGGAGAGAAGTGAACTTGAAAGAAACAGGTTTTGAGAATTTTCTTCGATGTTCAGTTATTCAGTAATTCTGTAGGAGAAAAGAAGCTTGTTCCCTCATATTGGAGCAACATCGAGAATATGAGGAGCTGCGATTTTGGACCTATAACAGCACTAAAATTGTACAAATACTCTACGTGAATGAGAGATTTTCACTTATTTACCACACTTTTTTCTCCAAGAAAATTCCCATTCAGAATCTACACAGCATTCAGCTTTGGTGGCATACTCCCAGGAGTATCTGTGGTAGATCCACAGTGAAGTAGTGGAAATCTAAGAACCCCTTAGTAATGAAATAAATAAATGTAAGTATATGTGTGTATATATATATATATATATATATATATATATATATATATATATATATATATATATACTTACTGTACTGTAACTTCCTGATACTGTAAGTTATCTGGTTTGGAGGTGTCAGCTAAATACCAGTGACTAATCGGCTCATTAGTACTAGTTCATTGTATGTCACTTTTGAGGTAAAAGAGAAAAGATTTCTCATTTCACAGAGGAAACATTTGCATTCTTTAAACCTCTGTTTTCAAAATCCCTTAATTTAAACAAGATCCACAAACAAGCATGTGACATAATAGAACTATTTGGTATAATATTCAGTATACTATTTAAAATTATTTACTATATATAATTTAAATGCACTATTAGATATATTAGTATATCTACAATAATATTAGTATTATAGTAGAAATATTTTAATACACAGTAATTTGGAGCATTTCACTTTAATTATAATTTTTCAGCAAAAAATATGCATGTACAATTAATAGATATATTACCTCTCTGCCGCCGCAAAACATGCAATGCCACAAAATAAAGCATTAACAATGTTACATGCATGTTGCAGCTTGATGTGATTGCACATTGAAATACAATAGTTTACCTGGAGGAAATGAAGAGGAAACATTGCTTCAGTAGTCCAGCATTCAGCTGCTCAGATGTGTCACAGGCACCAACACGCCTGACACACTCAGTATTGTGGTAACAGCAGCCATGTTTTCGTACAACGGAATGGATGTGGGAAATTCCATCATATTATCATTACATGGGCATGAGCCTCAATCCCAGACAGAGTAATGAGAAGACAGCTATGACAAATATTGACCTATGGATGCGGAAGCCTGGACCTTTCACTGAGGGCTGACGGGGTAAAGTCCAAGGAATGTCTACTCGCTGATGTTCTACTGGCCATGATGCTTAAACACCAAAAATGTTGCTCCAGTCTTCATTGAAAATATTATGTCACTCACTTTTATTAAAATATATATCATAAGCCAATGAAATAAAGATTGCAATTTTTTTTTTTCATTCCTACTTTCGGTCATTTAATGTGAACAAATGGCAAGAATGCAAGCGAATGGGTGCATGAAATATTCAGGCTTGAGGTTGCTTCAAGGACACTGTGAGCTGCAGGCAATTGAACTTGCTGCTTAACCAACAGTTACAGTTTATCCTTTTATAGAACTGCAGATTTTCTAGGGGCAATTCAGCAGTGCCTCATTAAAGGCTACCAGGGCCTCTCCAGGGACTAGAGCCAGCAACCTTCAGTTTACAAGACCATGTCTTTCACCATCTAAAAGAAATAGAAAACATCCGTAACTATCATCTTCAACTGTCTTTATCACCAACTCTTCTGGATAAGTGGAGCAACACTATACCACCCCCTTACATTCTTTAAAGACAAATTGTTCGCCATATTCAATATATTCAATGTATTACATTAACATTGTTGTCAAACCCCTCTGCTACACAGAAAAAATAAACAATTTCTGTAGTGTTTTCGAGCACTTGAAGGAGGTGACACTCCAGTAAAATGGCCAATGCTTTCCATCGTAGCACAGAGACCTGTGCCACATGTCCCAAGAGAGGTTCCATAACTCTACATCTGCCCATGAAGGAAGCAAATGTCTCACGGAGTCTTCCACAACTTCGCTGTGCTCTTCAGCCCTCCAAGTTAAGTCCCTAGAGACTGACCTGCACTTACCATTTAAAAGGAAAAAGTCAGGGCACATCTCTAAATGCTTAATGAGTATATTTCACGTTCTCAAGAGGACAGAACTGGTACATTTTGGCACTTGTGCCAAGAGGGCAGCTGGGGATTCTCAGGCACTTGAATGCAGACCTTAGTCAGAACAAATGCACTTCACCAAAAACAATGCATCTGCACATTCTACTAGTATTTATCCCTGTAAGAACTGCCTTTTCAAGCCTTATATTCCCCCAGAATTACACATTCCTTAGTAAAGAGTTACAGACCTGCTGTGCTTCTGCAGAAAGAAAGAGTCATTTACTGAAAATTGCATTTCCATTTAAATTTTTTTTCCAGCAGCACTCCCTTTGTTTGCAGTTCTACATTTAGATGGGCATTGCTGTACCAGTCCAGGATTTAACACCTTGCAAATCCAGCGTTTTTTACATGTGCTTTTTAGCAGGTCATTTAACCACTACACCTGCCCCCTCCCATGGGGAATTGTCAATGTAAACCATTTGTTTAGATCCATTGTAAACAGACTGAAGTGTGGTTGCAACGTTTTATTTTGCGATAGGTGGAGAGAATCATCAACAACAGGGAGGGGTCACCGATGAGCAAATGTCCAGTCCAAAGTCGTAGTGCAGGAAATTAAGCGAAAGGTCAGAACACTGGGAAATCATCAGGACAGGGACACAGGTGATAGCACAGGCATGGGCGGATGGCTTGAAGAGGTTCTGCAATCTGAGCAGTCTGGTGCTGTCCTTTTTCATCCTACTTCTCCCTGATCAGCTGTAGGTGTGTCAGTTCATTGCAAGGCCTTGGCTTGGCCATGACACATGATAGAGCCAAATGGCAGACAAATACAGTCAGACAAGCTGATATTCACATCACTCTAGTAAGTTTATTTACTATTAAGTATTCATATTAGTATTTACTATTACACTATTTACTTTTCTACACACATGACTGAAACTGCTTGTCCCAAAGGGGTCATGACAAGCCCAAGTCTAACCCAGCAACACAGGGTGCAGGGCTGCGGGGGGGAAGGGACACACCCAGGATGGGATGCTAGTCCGTTGCAAGGAACCCCAAGCAGGATTCAAACCCCAGACCCACCAGAGAGCAGGTACAGGTCAAACCCCTGCACCACCTCACCCCCCACCTTTTTTAGCAGCTCCCAACTGTTTGGTCACAGATCTCGCTCAGGTTTGCAGGCAGTAGCTCATTAAGAGCATGTAACCCATTGACATCGTACACGGACTTGGCATTTGGTGACCTGATGCTCCCTCAGCTTCATTCATACTGACCTGCAGTATGTGACTCTAATGCAAAATTTGACTCATACTGGAACTGTAACTGAAATGCATCTATTACACTGTATATCTGAAGCATAGATCAAATAATTAATTGAAAAGAGACCCAGGTTATGAAAAGAAATTATTTAGGGAGTTAACTATTATGTGTCAGATAGGTACAATGCGCGATTTCCTAAATTTGTGTTTAGAATACGTAAATTCTTAACGGGATTAAGGAAGCATAGCACAGATATTTTGTCTGTTTGGTAATCATGAAAAAAATATGCCAGAAGACTTTATTGTTTATGTAATTAATTATTAATCATTCTGTTATTTTACAGCCAATGATGTTCCTCCTCAGGCTGTCAGAGTAGAGCAGCTGGGGAGAAGACACAATGAAGAATCAAGTGAAATGCACTGTGGCCACTCTCACGCTTTCTTATAACTAAGTCAGTGTTATAAAGGAAAGCGTAGTTCTGGAAACGGGAATAAAGGAAAGTGTAGTACTGGAAACTGTGGTAAAAAGTAAAGTGAAGTAGTGGAAACTGTGGTATAAAGGAAGGTGAAGTACTGAAAACTGGTATAAAGTAAAGTGTAGTACTGGAAACTGTGGTACGAAGGAAAGTGTAGTACTGGAAACTGTGGTATAAAGGAAGGTGTACTACTGGAAACTGTGCTCTGAAGGAAAGTGTAGTGTTGGAAACTGTGCTATAAAGGAAGGTGTAGTAGAATACTTGAAGAATACTTGTGTTATTGCTCACAGTCTCCTGCCAAGCTACAGTGTCAGAGGAGCACAGCTCTCTTGAAATGATCTGCCTTGGATACCCCAGCAAAATTTATATTTCATATGACTCTGTGAGGTTAGCCTGCAGAAAATGAAAAAATATTCAGTCTGTATGGAAGCCTTTCATAATTCATTGACAGATTCTGAGAAGATTTTCTTAGTAATTCCACACACAATTTTTTTTTCAGTTGTTATATTTTATTATGTAACGCAGTACTGACATTCTTTCAACATGTGAATTATCTGCCAAAAAAGGATGTGTTCTCCAATTATTTTCTCCACTTTCTTCATGTCTCCATTGTTGGTTGTCCTAACAAATAAAACAAGTTCCACCTTATAAGAGCAACATACTGTGTATTTTGGCATTAAATGGGATTCATATCATAATGCTGTTGAAGTCCAATTTGTAGTAGTGCAATAATTTCCGACTCAAAATATTATCTGGTCAGAAAGTAAAAACGTAAAGGGAATAAATTTAAAATACTAAAAAAAAAGTTTAAATGTTAGTGAAATACCTAGCACAACAGCCTAATTTTAGATAGCAAAGAATGAAGCGGCTAATAGTGAACACATTTCACACATCCTTGTAAATGGTTAAGAGTTCAAGTACGACAATTGCATGATGTAACTCAGAATACTGGGAGCACCAACAGGTATTATGATTGTACATGATTTCAGGGTATGTGATGTAATCCAGTATGGTTAAAGTTCAGAGTCTATTCAAAACGAACCAAAATACACAGAGAACAGCAACATAACTGTAAACATAATAACAGTGTATGAATATTGTTAGATGCTGAAAGAAAGACAACATGGGAGACCAGCTTAATTCATTCTCAGGGTGTTTTCAATCAATAAACCTCATCTAGAACATTGCCATACAGGGTCATATTGACATGTGTTGCTTGTACTTACCTTCAAGCTCTTTTTGTCTCACTGTCAGAAAGGCCCTTTAGGGCATTGTTTTGACTCCTTTATGCTTACTCTCAAAATGGAAATTACATAAGTAAGTCTTGGTATGAGGAGAGTGCACAGGCACGGTGGTGTGGTGGTGCAGTGGGTTGGTCCTGCTCTCCACTGGGTCTGGGGTTCAAGTCTTGTTTTGGGTGCCTTGGGCTGGCGTCCCATCCTGGGTGTGTTCTCTTACCCTGTGTTGCCGGGTTAGGCTCCGGCTCTCTGCAACCCTGTATGGGACAAGTAGTTTCAGATGTGTGATGTGATGTCTTGGTATGAAATGCCCTAGACAGCCATGCAGGCTCACCCCACTCCATTCCTTTATGTCAGACTCTCCTAGGGCAAACAGGAGCACTGCTGACACACATGCAAACTACAATGAAGGCTTTTGCAAAGCTCTGTGCACAGATTCCCACAGCTTGTTCCTCTCCCCTGGCTCCAATCAAGGGTGGAATTTTCAGAAACATTCTCTACACTGCTGACCATGAGTGGCCCCTTCCCTCCTCATCAGTTCAGCAGAATATTGTGCCTGGAGGTAATCCAGGTAGCTCTATTGTCTCACAATGCCTAGATGATGTAGAAGGCTGTTGGTTCAATCCCTGGCCAGTATGTGAGGAGCTTGTGTGGGTTTCTTCCTGCAGTCCAAAGATGTGTCTCAAGTAAATTGGTAACTCACCCATAGTGGGAATGTATTACATTGCTCTAGTGTGTATGTATTGCATCTGGCACTGTAAATCACGTTTGATGAAAAAGGCATCGGTTCCATATTGCAATAATGTTCATTATAGGTGGTTTTGGAGAAAAGCGCCTGCTACCTGAATAATGTGAAAAGGTTGCAGGTGAAACAAGAGAAGCATCTTACCTTGTCCATAAGGTAAGCTCCAGGTATCGTTCTCTATGACCCCTGAGAAGACTGAGGAAGGACATTTGAGGGTCAGTTGACCAAGTCCTATAGTGACACAAGCTATATTTTAAGCATATCTGTTTCAATAAAAAAAGATGGATGACTTAAAGTTTCAATCATGTAGAGGGAGAGAGAAAGGAGCAATGGAGGAATTGGAGGCACAAGGCCAAATTAGGTACCAGGTACCACCAGTGGAAGTGAATAGAGACTAGGATTGTGCTTATGCCAGGCGACATATCATGTGGCATTAGCCATCTTGCTAGTAGCAAGTTATATGACTGCCATCTCACTTCCATTTAGAGCTCAATAGTGGTTCAAAGGGCCTGGAACCCCCAGAGCTACTGCCTTGTACTCAAAGGACCCAGATTCAAATCTAGCCTGCTACTTCAGCACTCTTGATCAAGAAATTTACCCTGAACTGATACAGAAAAATTTGCCCAGCTATATCAATGGGTAACTCATTCTAAGATGCATTGGAGAGAATGTGTAAATAACATGTACTGATTAAGTTGTATGTTAAAATACACGTCTTAAATAAAATACAAAGGAACTGACATACTTCCATGAACTAAAGTTTTCAACGGTTACAAATAGTGCAGTAATGTATTAAATTAATAAATAGAATCGGTTTTGGTGAAGAGAGAGTGCAAAACTTTAAGCAAAGAGCTATAAAAAAATATTAATGATGAATGCTTCTTTCAGTGGGGGTGCAGTGGCGCAGTGGGTTGGGCTGCAGTCCTGCTCTCCGGTGGGTCTGGGGTTCAAGTCCTGCTTGGGGTGCCTTGTGGCGGACTGGCGTCCCGTCCTGGGTGTGTCCCCCTCCGGCCTTAGGCCCTGTGTTGCCGGGTAGGCCCCGGTTCCCCGTGACCCTGTATGGGACAAGTGGTTCTGAAAATGTGTGTGTGTGTGTGTGTGTGTGTGTGTGTGTGTGTGTGTGTGTGTGTGTGTGTGTGTGTGTGTGTGTGTGTGTGTGTGCGCGCGCGCGCGCGCACGTGCGCTTCTTTCAGTAAGTAACCATGAGGACTGGACAGACATGCTGCACTGCGGCTGGGCACAGCACATGTCTCAGTGCTCAGCAGTCCTCTGGAGAGAATAATCTGACTTTCTCAGCATCCCCCTGTGCACCTGAAACCATCTGGACCACATGGAGAATTATGCAATGACAAAAAACCAGTATGAGAATGCTTCTGAGCTGGTTCCAGGCCACTGTGGTCTGGAAAAGCAATTGAGCTTTTCAGTGAAAGTAAGAACTAGATCTACAAGTCCATTGTGGGAATGGACCTCCCAAAGCACTGCAGTGTGTTGTCTGCAATCTTGGCAACATCAAGCCAAATATTGGACCCCACTCCAGTGGGGCAAAAGTTTTTTGCTTTTTTCTGCAATTAGTTTCAGTTTTCCGAGGCTGCCATGAGTTCCATGGACTTTAACGCAGTCAGAAGCACATCTGCTTAATCCTTAGGTGTTTACATGTTAAAATGGAATTTCTGCATAATTTTCATCACTGTGTAAAAAATTATAGTGTGTGTGACAAATGTAATGGTTTGTGAGACAAGAGACACTGACTAAGGGCCAGAAAGATTCATTGCTTTTCTTCTGAAGCGCTTGGGCTGGGTGAGGTGTTGGGGAAAAGGAGAAGAGGACAGCCAAGGCCCTTCTCTGGCACTCGCTTGAGGACATGTCCTTTCTCACTGTGTCACTGTCAAGCAGGGATTTATGAAGAGCCAAGTCATAGCAGCTGGGTGCTTGGTAATGATAACTAGGTTTGTGTTGGGCTGCCATGGCTACCTCTTTTCTATAGCTCAAAAGAGCAGAGAATGTGCTGTCTTTGTAAGAGCTTCTAGTGTAACATTAAATAGCATACACACAGAGGCTGAAAGCTCTTGTCCCAGGCAGGGTCATGGCAAACCGGAGGCCAACCCAGCAACACAGGACACAAGGATGGGGGGGGGGGGGGGGGGGAACACACCTCGGATGGGATGCCAGTCCATCGCAAGGCACCCCAAGATGGACTCAGACCCCAAACGCTCCAGAGAGTAGGACTTGGCGAAGCCCGCTGCACCACCACACCCCCTATGATAGCAGTCATTTTAATAAGAAATATTGTAATGACTCATGTTACTGTGTGTTTAGGTGGGAAGATTTGCTTATTGTAAATAGTTGCATTGCGGGTAACTTGTAAATAACATGTTCAAGCACTGGGGGCACTTCTGGGGAAAATGATGGGGTGTTTGTGTTTGCCAGTGAGAAAGGAAGAGACTGAGAGTGCTAAGCAGGCTGGGAAGGCTGGCTTGGTGTGTAGGTCGTGGAGGAAACAGGATCCTCGGATCCAAAGCATTATTTCCCCATGTGCCAGTGTTCAAAGAAATGTTCAGGATGAACGCAGCCTGTAAATCTCTTTTCGCCCCATCCAAACTCACGATGCTGCGCACCACATTGGTGAGGGGAGGGCTGCGCAAAAAGAGGCAGCCTGTCTCAGGAGCGTCGCAGCAGACTCTGCATGCAGCGAAGTAATAGGGGCATGAGTGGCGAGCAAGGCGTCTTGCCTGGGTCCTCCACCGAAAGGTGACCAAGCAGTGAGACAACCAGGGGCACAAGAGGGATTATCATCGATGGCACAGCTGAGACAGCATGGAGCGATGGCGGGGAGTTGACCCAATGGTCCCACGAAAGTCGATCAGCAGCAGGAAGTGGAAGGGAGTTGGCAAAAACCATGTGGGTGCCACCAAGTCTGGAACATGACACGTGCGAGTGAAGGATCTATGTTGAGACCGAGGCCGGGCAATCAAGGGACAAGGATGGTGGTCTCGGCCCCCAAGCGCGCCGCTATGGCGGACTATGTCGATTGTCATAGAACCAGCGCTGAGCCTCCACGACTTGCAGTCTTGACCAGAGGCACATGAGACAGCGCCAGGCAGTGGGGACGCTGCTATTTTTTTGACAGGGGGCAATCTAACAACCCGCTTGTACTGTGTGTTTAGGCGGGAGGATTTGCTTATTGTAAATAGTTGCATTATGGGCAGTTTGTAAATAACATGTTCAACCACTGGGGGCACTTCTGGGGAAGATGATTCAATTTTATAGAGCGCTCTTCTCACACAGTGACAAGATGATTGGGTGTCTGTGTTTGTCAGTAAGAAAGGGAGAGCCTGAGAGTGCTAAGCAGGCTGGGAAGGCTGGCTTGAAGTGTAGGTCGTGGAAGAGACAGGGTTCTCAGACCAAGAGCGTTATTTGTCTGTGTGCTGGTGTTCAAATAAATGTTCATGATGAACGCAGCCCGTGCAGCCTTCTTTGCCTCATCCAATCCCATGGTGCTGTGCACCACAATATGTTTTTCTCTGCTTGTTAGATGCTTATATCAGATTCACAGTCAACATCATACTGAGGAATATGAATGGAAAGCTCAGAGATTCAGAAAGCCAGCTCCATGTTGTTGTTCCACAGTTGGTTCTGAAGCCATCAGAGACCAATGCTAAAGATTTTGATCAACATGATTAGCTTTTCTGGAGATGAATTTTATTAACATTAGATAAAAAAAAGATTAAACTTTGCTGTAATGTTTACTGTTGACAGTTTATCAGCAAGATATGCCCAAGTACTTTAGTGTGAGAATGAATTTTTAAATGCATCTTAATCTGTGAACTCTTGAATTACATTCTTTACAGGCTGAAACATGAGTGAGTCACACACAAAGTACCAAACATAGAGATCGCTGTTGAGAATTTCTGTCTCAATATCCATTTAGAAACATGTTCTTGATTACCTACAACCCGTAACCCCAATACTGTTTTGCAACACACACATTGAATTTTCTATGAGATTGTACATTGCTTTGGAGAAAAGCATCTGATAAATGAATAAATGTATATGTAAATATGGTTTGTATCTGTCAAATAATCACATGGAAAATTTTCAGAATGTATCAAGACATACTGCAGCAAATGTTATAGATTATAGTCTGTTGACAAGAAGAGAATCCCTTTTTAGAAATTGCATTACAACACTCATCACAGTCAAAACTTTATGCCACATGACAACTGTTTTTTTCAAATTAAAGTTCAAGTTCAAGTTTCAAGTTTATTGTCATAGGTACAAGTACAGTGTACAAGTATCATGAAATTCTTCTTGAATGCTTCTCCACCGACTATGAACAAAAACAATAGAAATACTGCACAAAACAAAACACACACACACACACACACACACATTTGCAGAACCGCTTGTCCCATATGGGGTCACGGGGAACCGGAGCCTACCCGGTAACACAGGGCGTAAGGCCGGAGGGGGAGGGGACACACCCAGGACGGGACGCCAGCCCGTCGCAAAGCACCCCAAGCGGGACTCGAACCCCAGACCCACCGGAGAGCAGGACTGTGGTTCAACCCACTGCGCCACCGCACCCCCCAAAACAAAACAATAATGAGGAATGCTAATAACACACACAGTTTTCTGAACCGTTTGTCCCATACAGGGTCACAGAGGAAAACAACTCAGGGCGTAAGGCCGGAGGGGACACACCCAGGACAGGACACCAGTCCGTCGCAAGGCACCCCAAGCGGGACTCGAACCCCAGACCCACCGGAGAGCAGGACCTAGGCCAACTCACTGCGCCACTGCACCACCACACCCCCTATGCTAATAACAGTAACAAGAAATAATGGCAACAATAATAACAATAAATAACAGTAGTCAACCAGAGAACTCAGAACATGAGAATGTTTAAAGTTACAATGTAATTTACCAATCTGCTCAGAAGGAGCAGCACAACTCTAGTCACAAAAGGTGGCAGATTGGTGAGTGCTGTATACTCTTCCAGCAGTGGGGTAAAAGCTGTTCCTGTACCTAGCAGTGTGGGTTTGAATAGACCTAAGCTGCTTTCCAGACAGCAGAAAAGAGAAAATTGCCCATGCGGGGTGACTGTGATCTTTCATGATGCTCATCGTCTTTCTGAGGCAGTGTGTGGTGTGGGTGTCCTGGACTGCTGGTAGCTCTGTGTCGATGATTTCCTGAGCTGTTTTGACCACCATCTGCAGGGCTTTCTTGTCCTGTGTGGAGCATCAAATGGACCTGAACACACCCTTTCTTTCAAAAGTACAAGTCCTTCCCCTTTTTTCCCCTTCCAGGTCTGTAGGTGTGGTTGAGCCCTTTCTGCTATGACCAATCCATAGATTATCACCCAGAGATGTAACCATAATCGACTGACAGAGGGCAGGAAGTAGTACAAAGCTTAAATAATAAATCATTAGGCGTTCATTTCTTTCATGATCTGCTTCATATGTTCATATGTTGGTGTTGGTATTTTCCCTTTTTCAGGATGACTGCCACTGGCACTGAAAACTTTTCTCTCCTTTTTTGTGGATGGAGTTTTTTTTTCCACTCCTTAGCTTCCAGCTGACTTACTCGCCTAATTCTGCCATAGGTAATCTTCACACTCTAGTTTCAGAGACAGTTGCAATGAGTGTATTAATCAGTAACTGTGTACTAGTCGGGGGGGTGCGGTGGCGCAGTGGGTTGGACCACAGTCCTGCTGTCCGGTGGGTCTGGGGTTCACGTCCCGCTTGGGGTGCCTTGCGATGGACTAGCGTCCCGTCCTGGGTGTGTTCCCTCCCCCTCTGGCCTTAGGCCCCTGTGTTCCCGGGTAGGCTCCGGTTCCCTGTGACCCCGTATGGGACAAGCGGTTCTGAAAATGTGTGTGTGTGTGTGTGTGTACTAGTCGTTAAATTAACATTAATTAAGAAATATTTCCCAAAACATTGTTTCACAGATAAGTGTAACAGTATAAGTAAACACATTGTTACTGCTAGTGAACTTGGCCAGAATAAACAAAAGTCATCTGACAGTAAAGGCATATTTAATGGTTCTCCATAAACGTGACTGAAAAGCCACAATAGCCAGTAAAATCCAAAGGTGATGTGAAACTTCACGGTGGTATCGACTAGATTCCTCCTTACTATGTAACCATACTCTTTGTATCTTTCTCTGAGATGTATGTCACTTTTTGAGATAAGTGTCTGATAAATCAATACATGTAAATTTAAATGTTGATCGGTTTTACGGACAGAAAGTTAATTTAAATTTAATAAATTCAGGCTCCTTCTCCGCCAGTGAGGTGACATTCCAAGTCCCAAAAGCCAGAGTTGGCGCCCGAGGTTTGGGTCAGCCGGGCACTCGGCCCCAACCACCGCCCAAATCACAACGCACTGGCCCCTTACGTCCTCTCCGGCAGGTGGTGAGCCTACCGAAGAGTGGCTCCACGTCTTGGCTTCGGGCTGAGCCCGGCCAGGCCCCGTGGGCATAGACCTGGTCACCAGGCGCTCGCATGCGAGCCCCCCCCAGGCCTGGCTCCAGGGTGGCGCCCCAGTGATCCCATACCGGGCGGGGTGAACGAGATCCTTGATTATAAAGGGAAAAAAGTCATAAAGGGATTTTGAACCGCGCTTTGTCTCATCTGTCACCCAGGACCTGTTTGCCTTGGGAGACCCTACCAGGGGCATATAGCCCCAGGCAACATAGCTCCTGAGATCATTCAGGCACTCAAACCCCTCTACCACGTTAAGGTGGCGGTTCGCGGTTCAATTTATCATTTTACCTAAATTTTTCTGTTCATGTTTTTCTTTGTAAATTTAAAATTTTTAAAATGCATTTTTTTGAACAGATAGAATGCACACACACACAGTGTCTGAAGCGGCTTGTCCTGGGGGCGGGGGGGGGGTCGCAGCAAGCCGGAGCCTAGCAACACACGGAGCAAGGGTTGGGGGGGAGAGGACACACCCTGGATGGGACAGTCTGTCGCAGGGTACCTCAAGCAGGACTCGAACCCCAGGCCTGCCAGAGAACAAGATATGACCAAGCCTGCCGCACCACTGCACCACCTTATCTCATAGAATGTAAGAGACTAATTAAAAATATGGTGAAAATATACGTCATAGGTGTAACAGGATTATTGTTAAATTTTAATCACATTAACTACATATTAACACCTTGTTAAAGTTTAAAATTTTGAAGTTTAAATATCCCAGGCACTTCTTTCATATGGTAATATTCAGTCAAGTTCTGACACCATGAACAATATCCATTTCTGTGATTTCTCCCTTTTCTGCTTTTATCTGTCCTGCTCAGGAAAAACATGACCTTTAATTATTACAAAGCTATTTGCAAAGGGATAGGATATGTGAAGGTAATGAATCATTTTCTCACCTTTTTGTCATGATGTAAACCCCACATACTTCCCTCACAAAGAATGCAGGCAGGTTGCAGCTATACACACTACGGGAAAGAATTACAAACCTTTAATAAATACCTTATAATTGTGCCTTGTATTATTGTCTGACCATTTTTGTTCTATCTATAAAACAAAAGAAGATCTGAATGGAAGTCATTTTAGTTTAAGTTCAACTCATCTTAATAAAAAGCATTCATTGATCTATAAAGGAATCCAGTTTCCCTGAAAAGTTATACCAGTTAGTTCTGAGTGTTTTCAAAAAATGTGAGGTTCAGAGTTAAAAAAATAAAACTCTGAAGAGAGATTAATGACACCAATAAAACAGCTACTAATAGCAAGTAGGAGTTTAAACTTTTCCTTGCTGTTTTTTGCTTTTTCATTTGGGTTGGCATGATGACCCTAAAGCCAGCGGCTCCAGTGGCCAGAGAGTGTCTCACGGCAATGCCGAAACGTCTGTTCTGAGGGGCTGCATCCACCGGCAACGGGGTTAATGACTGGGGGACATCAAGTCCAGCAAGGTCACCATAGGCATTACTTTTTGCCACACTGATTTTAATGCTATTATCGAATTCCCTTCATATCTGCCTGCCTTTGTTCGTCCTGCCCGTGCACATAGTGGAATCGGACCATTTTCTGTCATCTTGAATGCCGAAGGTTCAAATTTTAGATGTTGTGCTCAAGCTTGGTCCCAAAGGGCTTCTCCTGTGTGTGGTGATTTAAAACTGACCACACACTGCAGCTTCAACATTATGAGGGGAAGCCAAATTATTGCATTCACAGAATATTACTGGTTTCTTTCTGTGTGCTGTAAAAGGTCAGCTTGCAGGTTTACCAGGGGGGAGGTAGAGTAGAGGGTGGATGTGGGAAAGTGAAAGTGAAAGGGAAAAGAGATACATGAAATACAAAGAGATACAAATTGTTACTTTCTAGAATGCCCAGGAGGGGTGGGCAACCACTGGCCCGTGGACCCCCAGAGGTTTTTTTCTCCCTCAACCTTCAGTTGGGAGTTTTTGTTCCTTTCCCCGGTGGCCAGTAGGTATACTTATAGCTCTATAATAAGTTCTTCATTATGGTAGCCATTAGTTGACTGTCTTCTTTGTTTGTATCAATTTTTCTTGCTGTATGCCTGTGTTAAAGCACTCTGTGTCACTGCGTGAGAAGAACGCTCTATAAAAAATAAAAATAATAATAATAAATAATATATGCAAAGAGGAGATATCTTCTTCTTTCAACTTGGTGAGCCATTCATCACTGAGTCTTCCACCAGTGAAGCATTTTTCTCTCCCATTATTATTATTATTATTATTATTATTATTATTATTATTATTATTGTTGTTGTTGCTGCTGCTGCTGTTGTTCTTTGTCTTTTTCTTCTTATTGTTATTATTGAGTATCAATGATGACACACAATTACAATTCTTTAGGGCCTCACCAGAAATTACCCATTGCAGGAAGTTACCCATCTGCACCTGCAATCTCTGCAGTGTTCATATATACCCCCCACTCCCCTTACACTCATAAAACCAGCCATCCAAGACCTCCTGAACAGAGGTGCTTGGTTTCCCAGAAATTTCATGGTAGGCAAAGAAAATGGAAGGCACTGCATACAAGTAAGATATAACAGAAATGAAAAACCATATGGTGTATAATGTAATAAAGAGCAGTAAAAGAATAATTAAAATTAAATCGTTAAAATTAAATCATAATCATGTGATGAAGAATGTATAAGAGCAAAATTCTGATGAAATACATTGTTCTTGGACCTCTCCATTTTCTACAGTTGCAACTTGTTCAAAAACTCCTCCTGCAATGTCAGTTAAGCATCTTTCAATTATACAGTAAGTCCATTTCTTCATCCACCATGCTGCAGAATTACAGCTCACATTATAACCACTCCTCAGCACACACTCATAGCCTTCCAGTTTATTCTCAGCTATACATTTCCCCTTTTGAAAACAGGCACAGATACTGTCTCCAGGCCTTCAGGGTATATCCTTCCAACCAGCTGAATCACACCTTGCCAGCCAATACTGGGACAAGTCCCTTTGACACATATCACAAAGTGATATCCTCTGTACCTCACATTGTGTAGCACCTTGTAGGAGCTAATGGCATACTATACGTCAAGTGGCAAATATATATTGCCTACTAAACATAAAAGATTTGCAATCTGGGCATCAAGTTAAGGCAATAAGGTTTCAGGTATAAGGTTTACAAATGCAAATATAATAAAAAAAGGACTTGACTTTAATTATAATGATTTGTCAGTGGTGCTGAACATAATGGTAACATATGTTACCTGTTTTCATGTGTCCTTTCAAGCATACTAAACAACTCACAAAAAAACGTACACTGATGACATCTATTGGTTTGCATAGCATCAACTGTAATAACCAATAAGCATAAAAAAAAACCACACATGAATTAACTTTCAACATATGGTAATATATAGAATTAATTATAAATATGAATGAGGTTTCAGTTTCCCCAGTGTATTAATAAATTTGTGTCAATCTAAAAGAATATGCATAAGAAAAAAGCATATCCCAACTACTATATCTGCTATTTCTGGCACTATGTATTTATTTGCATTTGTAAATATTCAACTTTTGTTTCACTTTGCTTTTTGCTTTGTGGCAACATATGAGCTCAGAATACCACCCATGCATTAAAAAAAAAAAATACTGCATTTATGTTAATACACTTGTAAACTAAACATTGCTGTACAAAGAGCATATAGTCCAAAACTGTTCTGAGCATTAATTTGTGCCAGATATTTGATTTGAGCACCGAAACTGCAGGGAGCTTTTTCTGCCTATCAATGTCCAGCAAATTGGGCTGTTCCAGATGGATCTAATTAGGCTTCATTCCTAATTGATTACCAGTGACATTTCCAAGGAACTGCACTTGTGCCTGATGACGGATGGGCTGCTCACGCGTCTCAAGATTCAACACAGCGTAAATCCAGTCACATCTCCTCCTTCATTTTCTCCCTGGAGGCCAGAGAGGAGGGAGGAGGTGGCAAAGAAAATGTGTATTTCCTGCTCTTAAGCATCAGTGGCTGTTATGATAGTTATGACTAATTTGATAAACAGATAAAACAAGCACAGGAGCTTATGGAGCCTGTCTGAAATAGTACAATGCTGTTTAAGGAAGTGCAACAATATTTCAATTTATGAAAATACCGTCCTGACAACCATCCAGATAGCAAATCTATCCAGCTAGCCATCCATCCATCCATTTGCTTCACTGCTTGTCCTTCAAGGGACGCAGGGGCAATAGGGAGAGCAGAGAAGCCCAGACATCCCTGCTCTTCGGAACCTCCTCCAGCCCAACCCAGGGGATCCCCAGGCACTCCCAGGTCAACTAGGAGATATAATCTCTCCTGCAGGTCCTGGACAGACCTTAATTTTTCCCATAAATAATTCAATGGGAAAATAATGTGTTCCCAGTTCATCCGAAAACCACAAAGAAATTTTCACAAATATTATTGGAACAAATAAATAAAAACCTATATTATACCTAAATTTACATTTACATTTACAGTATATTTATTCATTTAGCATATGCTTTTCTCCAAAGCAACATACATCTCGCAGAAGAATATGAGTGCATAAACACCTACATAATTATGATTTATTTATGATATAAAACTAATTATCTAATTATCAAAAACTTCATTAGGTCATTAATGAGTATGTTTCTAGGCAGTGTATTTTGGAAACAAATGGGCCTATCCTTATGTCTATTAAATAGCAGTGGACATTAAAAAAAGAAAATTTAAAAAAAATTCAATTTTAGACAACAATTTCAAATAAACAAACAAGGCAAATTACTAAAATGAGGTTCCTGCACTCACTGAGTAAAAGGAAGAACAGTTGATTGTGAGTTGTGGTGTGTGGAAGAGGTTTAGCAGTCATTCTTGCACTGCCACTGCACAACTGTCTAACCAAAATGAACATGAGTAAGAAAACAAATAGATGATGGTAAATTAGTGCCAATGTCACTCTTGGCACCCCTGGCACACTCAAGGACTGCACGTCTAACATCTGCATGTTTGACAACCACCTCAACCCCCTCGGGTACGACCCCGGGTGACTGTGTCCCAGTGTACCCGGACAACATCTTGATCTTCTCCAAGACTGGGGAAGAGCACGCCTGCCAGGTAAGAATAGTGTTAGAACAGCTCCTCCAAAACTACCTCTTTGTCAAGGGGGAAAAATGTCTCTTCCACCAGTTTGGAGTGCCGTTCCTGGGCTACATCTTGAGCAACGCGGGCGTGGCTATTGACCCAGCAAAGGTTCTCTGCTATAGTTCCTGGGTTTTGTTAATTTCTACAGGAGATTCATCAGCGGATTCAGCACCATCGCTGCACCCCTCACAGCTCTTATGGCAGGTAAGGAGACCCGACTGCCTTGGGACAAATAAGCACAGCGACCAACCCTAGAGTTGAAGAGTCGTTTCAAGACGGCACCAATATTACGACACCCAGACTTCACACTGCTGTTCATGGTGGAGGTGTATGCCTCAGAGGTCGGAGTCAGGGCCATGCTGTCCCAAAAACAGGACGACCCACCAAAACTGTACCCCTATGCATACTTCTCACGAAAGCTGTCGCCAGCCGAGCAGAACTATGATATTGAAAATCGAGAGCTCTTAGGCATTAAATTAGTCCCTGGAGGAATAGAGGCACTGGTTAGAAGGGGCTTTGCACCCCTTCCTGGTACTAACTGAACACCGTAACCTGGAGTATATTCAGAAAGCATGCCGGTTGAACCCACGCCAGGCCCGATGCGCCTTGTTCTTTACCAGATTCGATTTCACTGTATCGTATCGGCTGGACTCTAAGAACACTAAGACTGACGCCCTCTCACGGCTGTTTTCCACTGATGCTCCGATCACACGCCCAGAGCCAATCTTACCTAAGCACTGTGTTGTGGCCCTGACACAGTCAACCACCGAATTCTACTCTCCTCTCTTAGTCAGCTTAGGATCAAAGGAGCGGCACTAAGATGGTTTGAGTCCTACCTCTCTAACAGATCCTATCAAGTGGTCTGGCAGAGCTCTCGTTCTTCTCCTCTGCTTCTCTCAACCATTGTCCTGCAGAGCTCGGTTTTGTATCCTATTCTCTTCTCTATCTACACCTCCTCCCTCGGTCCGGTCATAGCCTCCCATGGATTCAAATACCACTGCTATGCTGAAGATACCCAGCTCCTCCTCTCCTTTCCACCTGCTGCGTCAGACATTTCCAAACGCATTGCTGCCTGCCTGTCAGACATCTCATCATAGATGTCTGATCACCACCTCCAAAACGAGATTCTTCAACTCCCGACTGGCTGGTCCTCCTGTCACGATCTATCAATCAAACTGGACTTAAAACTCACTCATTTTGCCTACCTCCCCGGCTAAGAGTCTGGGAGCAACGATTGACACAAGTCTGTCTTTCTCTCGGCACATCAAAGCCACATCCTGGTCCTGCAGATACATCCTGTATAATATATGTAGGATCCATCCCTACCTCACAATTGACTCTGCCTAACTACTTGTCCAGGCCATGGTGACTTCCCGTCTGGACTACTTCAACTCTCTCCTGAGTGGCCTTCCTGCTACTGCCATCAAACTTCTGCAGCTGATACAGAATGCTGCTACACGAGTTGTGCTTGATTTGCCAAAGTGTTCCCACATATCTCCTCTACTCATCTCTCTGCACTGGTTACCTTTAGCTGCCGAAATCAAATTCAAGACCCTGGTTATTGTCTATAAATGCATCAATAGAACTGATCCCAGCTATTTACAGGGCTTGATCAACCGCTACACCCCAGCCAGACCCCTTCGCTCGTCTACTTCTGCTTGCTTGGTGGTCCCGTGCACAAAAGGTAAAGTACGGAGTTCTCGGATCTGGCTCCGTTGTGGTGGAATGACCTTCCCCTTTCATTCAGAACTGCGGAAACTCTGTCTACATTCAAGAAGGGTCTGAAAACTCACCTTTTCTGGACCATTTCAACCAAGATCTCTCCAGCTCATGTATGGTGTAAATGTTCATGCACTGTAACTTCATGAGCATCCCCAGATAAGCCTTTATACAGTCGCTACTCCGGCATTGTATATGATTGTTTGTGTATCCTATTATAAAAAAAAAGAAAAAAGGGTTATCAGGATTCATCTGTCCTGCATTTTATACACCTGCCTGAGCAATGAACATCGGTGCATGAAGTGGAAGGAAACAAACTAGGTTTACTTAAGAGTCACATGGCTGCAGACATATCTCTTTCTCTTAATGTAATGCACAAATTGTATTTTTGCTGATATGTACTGATATGTACATCGCTTTGGATAAAAGCATCTGCTAAATGAATACATGTAGGTATACGCTGGCACTTCTTTCAGGAGCTCCATGACACACCAGCAGCCGAGCCCAGTCCACCCGTGGCACCGGAAGGTAAGGAGTATGTGCCCGTGAAAATGCGACCAACACTCCCGCAGTGGCCCCATGACTCTCCCACAGCTAGTCACCCTGGTGTACGCTGAACACTGTCCCTCCTCTAAGGGAGGTTCTGGCGGCTTTCCATGCCAGAGGACGGCCTGGAGTACGTTGAGGTCTGCACAATCTGTTCCCAAGATAGAACTCCAACACAGAGACCTGCTGGCTTGCTCGAATTGCTGCCAGTACCCTCACGGCCTTGGTCTCATGTAGCAGTGAACTTCCTGGTGGAGTATGCCTACAATGCCTCGATCCACTCCTCCACAGGTTTGTCACCATTCCAGTGTGTTTTAGGGTACCAACCTGCTCTTTTCCCTTGGTGTCCCAGCCCAAGCAACGTACCCGCAGTCGACACCTAGCACCAGGTCAGCGGGGAAACATGGCATGCCACCAAGGCTCATCTGTGGCATGGTTCCCTCTGCTGCAAGCAGCAGGTGGACCACCACCAGCATCCCCCCACCTTCCAGCCAGGGCAGAAAGTGTGGCTGTCCACCTGAGGTTACGCATCCCCTCTAGGAAGCTCAGCCCCTGTTTCATTGGCCCCTTTAAGGTCCTTCGCCAGGTCACACCAGTCTTCTACAGGCTCCAGTTACCCCCAGGCTTACGAGTCCATCCCACCTTCTACGTTTCCTTGCTCAAACCCTGTAGGTCTCTGTTCTCCAGGCACCTGATGATGTCATGCCAAGGCCGCCAGCAGAGTCGACGGCGATCAATGGGGACCCAGTCTATGCTGTTTGGGCACTCCTTGACGGCGCGGGGGCCTGCAGTACTTGGTTGACTGGGAAGGTTATGGCCTGGAGGAACAGTGTTGGGTGCCCACGTGCGATGTTCTGGACCCTTTTCTCTTTGCCGATTTCCGCAGATCCCATCGAGACCAGCCCGGGCCCCGCCGCAGAGGTCATCCTCCCTCACGTCATACAGCAGCAGGCGCCACCCATACAGAGGGGGGTACTATCACTCCTTTTGCCCCTGACACACCTGATGACTGCGCGTCTAGCAACTGCATGCTTGACAACCAGTTCAACCCCCCCCGGTGATGATCCTGGAGATGCAGTATAAAAGCACCCACTCTGATGCACCTGGCCGCGGAACCTCCAACTGAGAGACTTTCTCCTCACCTATCTCTTCCAAGGCTAACTCTGTTCTGTTCTCTGGGTGCAACCCTGTGTGATACAAATAAAGTGAATTACCATCGGCACTTGAGTCTGCTCTCCTGATCCCCCGTGCATAGGGTGACAGCCAACTTCAATATGTTTTTGCACTTGCACATCACTCAACCGACGCATGTCTTTCAAATTTTTTTGGACACACTTCGATTAAGTTTTGTATACTGATTTTTTGTTCTGGAAATTGATCACTGTGTGCCAAAAGCAAAGATCTATTATACTGACATTTTTAAAAAGAAGTTCATAAATTGATGTCTTGCATTATTACTAAATTCTCAGCCCTACCCACTCACTGAAATAGCATCAAGCCACTGAGAACTGCAAGGGCATGAGAGACACTGTGGTTAGCATTGTTTGGTGGGACACAAAATTTCAAAATGTTTAGTTGACCACAAAGGTTATCAAAGGAGGTTTTATGGAAGTGAGGGATGTTCCAAAGGGGAAGGTTAAAAATGCCAGTCAAAACCTGGGCCCAGACTAAATATACAAAACTCAAATTAAAGTTATGTGGCATGGTGGCACAGCATGCAGCGCTGCTGTCTCGCACGGGAATGGGGGATCAATTCCTGCTCAGTCTGTGTGGAGTTTGCATGTTCTCCCCATTCCTGCGTGGGTTTCCTCTGGGTGCTCTGGTGTCCTCTCACAGTCCGAAGACCTGCTGTTCAGGTTCACCCATAGCGTGTGTGTGTGTTGCACTGATGTATGGATGAGTGACCCATTGTAAGTAGTGTATCTAGCAGTTTAACTCACCTTGGTGAATAAGGTGAGTGGGCTGATAACACTACATAGAGTTCATTGGAAGCTGATTTGGAGAAAAACATCTGCTAAATAAATGTAATTACACTGGTAAAAATTGATATTGCCCTTTGGATTCAAATTTAGCCACAAGCTAAACTACCAAGAAATTGACATTCATTTTAGTTGTTTAACATTCCCATTCACTCACCTATTTGCTGCATTTTTCTAAATGTGACAGTTCTCTTATTCTTCTACCAGGATGATGCTCAAAAGCGGTCTTTATTTTTACAATGAAGGTGGCAAACATTCTCCAGGAAAAAAGGCAAAATAAGGGCAAACAGGTAGCAGACACTCAACACTTCAGAATTGTGGTCTCTGGTTGCTCTCTTTCTCTCATCGGTCAGCATCTTCTCATTGACAAAGGTTTAAATCGGAAAATGGGGAGCCATGATAGCGAGATGTTTCTTTAAATATGTTAGGAAAGTGATAGATGTTCATGTTCTCCCTCTCGCATGACACAAAAAATCTGTTTCAGCATCATTTTGACTTCCTGTTCTTATTAAAACTATTATATCTAAAAACGTGTACTGTAAAATTTTCCCAGCTGACTTGCCACCATGAGCCCCATTTGCGTACAAACAGGATCTTGAGGGCATACTTGCTTGTCAATCGATTCGGCACTTCATGGTCTCCATGGGTTTCTTTGCAGATATTATATAGCCCACAAAGAACAATGAATGCAGCCCACAGGGGATCAAATGATTTCCTAGGAGAAGCGCCCTTCCTCAGTCCCAGCATGCTTCTACTTGTGGATCAGGCCGAGTTTGGTCACCTATTTGTCAGCCATGTGGACTCTGGCTGGGATACAATGAGGTATTCATTTTTGAATGAGCACAGAGTGGATTTGCTGTGGATTGTACCTTGCATTAGAAAAAAAAAATACATCTGCACCTGTCACCTGTCCGCAAACCCCATCTTTGATTATCTGTAAGAGCAAGCAGAAGGAGGTTATTTAAAGGAATCTGCAATATAGGCTCTACTGATCCAGCAGAATGCAAATGCAGAGGGAAAAAAAAACAGTTATAGTCCTTAAGATTAACGTGTGTAACAAGGAGCTGTCCTACTATATAAAGAACCTCTTTATTGCTGTTCACAAAATCTGACCCCTATCTTGTAGTTTCATTTCATCGTTGTCTTTGGCACCTCACTTGTACTTGAACAGTAGAGATGTTCCATTTATGAGAACACATTTTTGATTGCTTCTGTAAAGCTCATAAAAACAGATTTTAATCCAAGTGTAGTGTTTTCATTTATTGAACTCAGATACCGAAGGATTACAAAATTTTACATGCTTGCCGTACAATCCCTGAAGGTAATGACTTTTTTTCTATGAAGGAAACTTAATAAAGGAATCGAGTGTTACTGAGGATATGGAGTCTTTTGAGGAATGTTATCTGGTAATCTCCTCATGATATGAGCACAGAAGCAATAAATGGAACATCTACAGTTTGGAGGCTGCTTACTTTACGAAGTTATGATGGACTGCCAAATTGAATAGGTTTATTATACTACTTGCTAAATTAGAAAAAAAGAGGTAGAGGTAGTAAAATGACAAATTAAAAGCAATTTCACTGACAAAGAAACCTGTTAATATTTTGACACCAGAGTGGCATAACCATAGGCTACTAGACAGGATACAATAAATAAATGTTGTTGTGGTTTAATTTGTATTGTTATTGTTGTTACTGATGAATGAATTTTCAACATTAACTGAAATGTACTGTTTTATTTCATTTTTTTCATAGTTTTTAAATTTTTTAAAATATTTTGTTTAATTTGTTTAGAGGGGTGCGGTGACGCAGTAGGTTGAACTGGGTCCTGCTCTCCGGTGGGTCTGGGGTTCGAGTCCTGCATGGGGTGCCTTGCGGCGGACAGGTGGTTCAGGCTGTGTGTGTGTGTGTATGTGTGTGTTTCATTTATTTATTTATTTTTTTAAAAAAAGCAGAACTATGGGAGATGGTCATGGAGACATCAGCAAAATAAACTGCTTCCTCAGCAAGAATAAAAATGTGGTAATTATTTTTTGCAGGCTGTTTGAATTCTGCCATTCAAAGCTCTGTTTGATCTCCTTTCAGGGCATGGTGCAAACAGAAAAAAATTAGACAAGCCATGTACTCTTTATTGGAGTAAAAAAACAAGAGCTGCAAGAGCTGTCCGAAACATCCCTCCTTCTTCCCCAATTCTTTCCACAGAGAGCTGAAGTTCCTTCTACAGAGAGCACTAATCTGCAAGACCAATTTCACTGATTTAATTAAATTTATTCATGGCAGCACGTTGTCTTCTGAGCAGGAAATTAACATCTTTTAATTTCCTTTATTAAATTTCACACATTCAACCTTGAAGTTAATTAAGAATATCAGGACTCTGTATGCAGCAACCAACTCACATCTTGAGGTCTGAAACCAGGCCCCTAAGGATCCTACTGTTTAACTTGCTATTTAGGGGAAAGGAGCTTCTTATTATACCCATTTGTCTGTGTTTGTAAAACAGACCTGAAAGCAGCAGTTAGACAAAAACTCAGGGAAGTTTGTTATTTTCACCTTTAAAAAATCTGTGCGTATGTTACCAAGAAATTATGAACGACAGGTTGTCAAGTGTATTAATCATGCAAAATTCCTACTCTTTCCACTGAAACTGGTAGCCTCCAAAGTCAAATGCCTGTCAAAGTGCCAAGCAGATGTGTAAAAATAAAGACCGTTTTGTTCCAGTGCAAAACAAGTGTCATGTCAGCCAAGAGAAGACAGACCCAAGTGCAGCTGCATGATGTTTATTCTCTGAAGGCAAAGCAAAGGGACGGACTGAATGCATAGTGGAAGCTGTAGAAAGGGTCACTGATGAACTGACATCCATACCAAGGAGAATCCAATGCCGTAGTCCAAGAAACAAAGCTGAGAGTCAGAGTACTGAGAAATTCAGGAGACGAGGAAGCTGCGTTCAGGGAGGACAGGGACAGGGCAAGAAAGGGAAGGGAAGGAAGAGGACCAGCAACTGGGGCAATGAGGAGAACCAGGAAGCAGGAGAGATAGCAGCAGACCGATATCATGGGTAAGAAGAAGGTTCATTGAGGTACCACAATCTGGGAGGTTTGGTGTCGTGCTTTTATGCTCCGTCTCCCTGATAATCCTCAGGTGTTCTGGGTCTCAACGAGGTCATGGGAGCGACAACAAGACTCTTTTAAGTTCACCATCATTTTACTACTGAACTGCTGTAAACCCTGCCAGCATCTTATTTTTCTGCTAATTTTCTGCTTACCACTTCAGGGTGGCAGTGGTCTGGAGCCTTTTCTGGAAACACAGAACACTAAGTTTTTTTAATAAGTGCAGAAAGAAATTTTAAATAAACAAGAGAATGAACAGCTGCTGTACTCACAGAGTAAATAGAATAGTTGATTGTGAGTTGTGATGGGTGGAGGAGTAAGAAGTCTCGGCAGTCAGTCTCAGGGCCTCACATTCTGGAAGATCATGACCATAAAGTCATTGCCTGTTTTGCGTTGCAATCAGATCTGTAATGTTATGTAGCCTCGGGTACCACTGTTCACTGTAACCCTCCTGGAGCTGTACAGCAGAGAGAGGATCCGAAACATTCTGCAAGAATTTGTAAAAAAAACAAATTACACGACATGTACATTTCTGTACATATTGATATTTTCCAACTCCTTCAGAAGGCTAATGGCAAACTGCTCTCCGTGATTCCCATGAAAGGAAACGTACCAACTTCCATGTGATGGTTTTGTTTCTGTAGGAATGTGTGTGGGTGGGCCAGTGGCTAGTGGGCTTGTTTGTTTTTATTTATCTTCCTTCACACTAGGCAGATTGTCCCATCACTGCAGCAGCGAACCACCAGACAATTCCTTCATCGTGCTTGCAAAGCATCAGAGGTCTTGAGTGCATTTTTAACGGAGAGGACAGGACACATAACATGAGCGGCAGGAGGTCCAGCGTGCTGTTCCGAAAACACTGATTTGCATCTCTCTCGCCATTCCAACATTCTTGTCATTAGGCCATTTGTTATTTCATTGAATTCCGCTGCGGGAAACTGGCCGTTGGTAATATAGCATGGGCAGCTAAACAAGGAAAGCTAATTTCAGCAATCAACATGCAATGTCCACTTGTGGCATATTTAAATGAAAAGGAAACAGTCCTTTTTTGTCAGTTGCTAGTTTCTCCATTTCTAGATGCAGATGACGTTATAGCTGCAACTGTTTGAAGAAGTGTCACCAGTTCTCTTATTATGTTTAACAGGTATGATGCACAAAGCACACTTTTATAATGGCGTTCATCATTTTTTAAGTCACATATTTTAAATGTTTCAAAGAACACAAGTAGAGCTGGTAGTGTAGTTTAGTGTTTAGAGGTGCTGCCTTTGGCCCCAAAGATTGCAGGTTTGAATCCCACCTGTGAGGAAGGTACTTACCCTGAATTGCCCCTATAAAAAATTACCCAGCTGTATAAATGGTAAGTTGCTTTGGAGGAGAATGTCAGATAAATGTAAACACATTTATATGTTCTTCTAGGTGATATTGCTGAGTGTAGAATGTAACTTAATTGCTTCCTGTTTTCAAGCTCCGAAGTTGCAGAAGTTTCCAGACTTATGATTTAAGTTCTTTATTTCGGCTTCATCTACATTTATTAATTTAGCTGATGCTTTTTCTCCAAAATGACATAAAGTGTTCAGCTACTTACAATTATTTACCCATTTCTACACACACACATTTTCTGAACCACTTGTTCCATTTGGGGTCATGGGGAACCGGAGCCTACCCAGCAACACAGGGCATAGGGCCAGAGAGGGAGGGGACACACCCAGGACGGGATGCCAGTCTGTTGCAAGGCACCCCAAGCAGGACTCAAACCCAAGACCCACTGGAGAGCAGGACCCAGTCCAACCCACTGCGCCACCGCCCCATTTCTACAGTTGGGTCATTTTACTTGAGCAATTTAGGGTCAGTACCTTGCTCAAGGGTACTACAGCTTGAGGTGGGATTCAAACCAGCAACCTTCAGATCTAAAATGAGCAGCTCTAACCACTACACTGCCAGCTACCATCTATTCAGGTTGATTGGACATATGCAGTACCCTGATCTACTTGTCAGTGTACTAGCTCTCACACATGTAGGGAATGGAAGTTCAAAAAGGGTCCCAGAAGCAGCCTGCAAGGGTTCAGATTTCCACCAAGTTCACACAATACATAAGTCAAGTTAATATTTCCTGACCACACCACGTGCTTGAGTGGAAGAGGTGTTTTTCAGGGAGAGAGTGCAGTCCTGTCTCAGAGAAAGCGAGGTCTTTGGTACAGCAATCCAGCTAATCCCAGCTTTCATGCACCTCCAACACAACTCAAGCCTCCTCTGCCCCCAGTGCTGAAATGCCCTTCCCACAACCTTTCTGCTGACGCCTGCTGCCGTGCTCAAGGATCCAGTGGTGTTAAATGAGCTTGCTGTATCTCGTGTATAGTGTCCATTTCAGGTGGCCCTTTTATGCTCAGATCATAATGTCATTTATGCTTAATACTTTCATACTTCTCCCTCAGTTTGCACTGGAGTCCTGTAATGAAGGCGTGAACATTTTGTTTTCCTGCAGCTAATTCTGAAACTTCCCAGTTCCCTCAAAGATTGACATCCATGTAGTTGGGCCAGATTGAGAAATATCTGGACACCAGCCACCCCTTTTTAGCACTGAGGATGAGAGAAAGAGAGAGACCAAGAGAGGGTGAGGGCACTGCTGTGAGTGTACACTCCTAACCTTTAGTGAAAGATTTAATTCCCTGAAGGAGCTCTCAATGCTGAGGGTCTCCAAGAAGATAGACTTTCGAAAGCCAGGGTTTCATGTCTTTCTCAGTCCAACAGAGGAGAACAGGCTCAGCACCTGAGGGTCTCTGCACATTATTTTTTACGCGGTTTCAGGGCACTGCATTCGCATAGGCACTGTTTCAAATGTTACATTGAACTTCTCAACTGACACTGACTGGTTCAGGAGGATGGACCTTGAGGACATGGATGATATGGAATCAGAGGCAAATCTGAGACAAGGAGAGAAGGAATGCAAGAGAGGCACCTTGAAACCTTACAGAACCAGGGTCATCCCATAAGAAGGTAATAAACTGGAAGAATGGCTCTGCAACACAGAGAGGAAAGCAGAGTCCTGACTTTTCCATTCATTCATTCATTCATTCATTCATTCATAAACACAAGGGCACCAGTGATGACCCTAGCTTCCAGGTATTTAGTCCTCAGTAGTACAACACAGTGAACCAACTATTTTTAAAAATATGTTAATTTCTTTTTTAGCTTTAGTTTTATTTCTGTATGCTCAGTATTTATTTAAGAAGGAATCGGGTGTGCTCAGAACTGCCATACAGTGATTAAATGTACGAGTCCATTGAAAGGCAGCAAGGTCATACTGTGGATACTGAAGAATAAGCCTTACTGTGTGCAAGCAAAACGTCTCTGAGGTCTCTGAGACACCCTTAAACATATCTTCTCCACAACAGTATGGCATCCATGCTGTTTTGAAGTGTAGTTCTCTTGGACTCATTCAATTAAAATATCCCGTTTTGACTTAATGGAGTTTATTACATTTATTTTGATTTGCTTCGCAGATGTTACTTACTTATGTGTTCATTCCCTGGCCTATAAAATTTAAAGATGTGCATTTCTCTTTATTTAAATGGATGTTTTTATTAGGATGATTCAAGTTAAGTAACTTGCTCCATGTTACAGAAGGAAACCCTGTACTGCAGAATATATGTTTTGGTCATCGCCTGATACCTGTTGAACCACTACAATACTTCCAAAAAATAGTGAGGTTCTTATTGCAATCGACTCAACTTTGTTGCTAAATACACATCGGATCCTCATGATATGAATGTTCAAGCTGCCAGTTTCTAAAAATTGTTTCTGCTTGTTTGTTTCTAATTGTATTTTTTTTCAATGGTCTATTTACAAAAATTTGTTGTGGAGTGAATGCACCTCTATTTTTTTTGCATCCAGCCGTTATTTGGCAATGAACTGCATCCAAGCAGCAGGCATGGAACCGGATTCATTTATAGCTTGTGTCTGGTGTTCCTGAATTTTGTTGATCAATATCAAGATGTCAAGGCATTTCACATTACATTTATTCATTCAGCTGATGCTTTCTCCAAAGTGACTTACAATGATAAGATACCCATTTGTGCAGCTGGATTTTTTTTTTTTTTAATTATTGGAGCAATTTAGAGTAAGTACATTGCTCAAGGATACTACAGCAGGATGTGAGATTCAGAACTGTGACCTTCAGATCCAAAGGTATCAGCTTTAACTAGTACAATACAAGCTGTCCGTGGTCATATGTTCACATGTTTGGGATAAACAGCAATTACCACTGAAAAGCTTTATCTGAGATTTTGACAGTAGCTAGCCCACAAACAAAACAAATACATCTGTAATATTAAACTTTTAGTTACAATGACCAATACCTGCTGCTATCTATCCATACCTTTCCCTATACTTGTTATAATGTCCTCCGAGTCATCAATTTACAGTAGGTCATTGGACCTCTTCCTGCAGCTCATGGACCCTTGAGGGCAGCTGCAAATTTAATTTGTGGTAAACAAAAAATCGTTCATTGGTCATTATTTTTTTCTAAAAAATCCCAAATAGATGGCAGCCCAGAGGCTCACCGGGGAGGATCTCATAGATCCAGAATTCTGGGAATAAATGTAGCCTCAGATGACAGTTTCATCCCATGTCTCTAGGGGATGATTCATGGAAGTTCTGTAGTTTCTTCCAACATTTCAACCATTTGCTGCTCAGGTGGATTGTTTGCAACAAATTTTCTTTTGAGTGTGAATCCTCAGCAATAGAATTGCATCACATCCATAATCTTGGGTCCTTCAGACCTTGACTTTCAGGTGAATTATTCTGAATAACCCTTCAGTAGTTTTGCAGTTTTTTAAAAAGAATGGATGAATGGAACAATCCTAGCAGGTAGAACAGTTGGAAAGGTTTCAGAAAAAGTGCACATGGCCTGTGTATCAGCTAAGACTTCACAAAACTAGGTTTGCTTGAGACTTTCATGTCTGCAGCTATGTCTCCTTCTCTTAACATAATGCATAAATTGTACTTTTGCTGAGATGTATGTTGCTTTGGACTAAAGCGTCCGCTAAATGAATAAATGTAAATATAAAACTAGCAGCCCTTAAATTTGTCCCATCACTCCTCCACTGCCATTCTATATTTAACATAAAAGTTGCAGAATAACACAGAATACACTGCTTACTGCTCTGCTATCAGTCTTGCCCAGCCATTAAAAAAATGCTGTGGCAAGGCACAGAAGGACACACAGACAGCATTCATAATGAACCTTTTATTAGGACGACACCACCACACAGAGAAAGAACGCTCTTGAGCCAAGGACCCCAGTCCCTCCAGGATCTGGCCAACATGGTTACCCCTTTATTTTGTCTGTAAGTCCCCCCAGTGGTTGCACACTTTATTCACATTTCTCCCATAATGCAACTATTTACAATAGTATTCCATGCTCGAACTTGCAGTAATACCCACGTTACAGTAGGCATTATGGGGATAGATACCATTGAATGTTATATGGACATCATATTTTACAAGAGAGAAAGAAAAGTCAGATTCAAAATTGTCTTCATCAGCCAATCATGTATAAGTCACGTGGATATCACACATCATCTGAAACCACTTGTCCCATATGGGGGGGTGTGGGGAGCCAGAGCCTAACCCAGCAACACAGGGCGTAAGGCTGGAGGGGGAGGGGACACACCCAGGACAGGACACCGGTCAGTCACAAAGCACCCCAGACCCACCCAAGAGCAGGGCCCCATCAAACCCATTGCACCACCGCACCCCCTCATGTGGAGATGTGTGACTAAAATCTCTAAAGCCTATAACTCGTTCTACTTCCCATCAGTTCTGTTATTAGAATGATTCCATCATTTGCGTGATTGCTTCCGGTATATTTATCTTTTAATCCAACTGAAGTCATGCTTTCAGAGGCACAGACAAGCTGAGAGAATGTAAATGTCAAGGACTAATATCACGTTTACTGCACCTTGCCGCTTAACCGCAAGCTCCTGATACACAATGTTGCACCAAACTGTACAGTACCACTGGTGAGCTTCCTGGGAGTTGGGTGGAAGCAGATGTGGTAAACTTTTTATTCAAGATCAGCCATCCATCATGAAAATGGTATTCATGCTTCCTTTTATTTATAAACTATTCCAAAGCCCCTGTCTTTACCTGAGGATGCATCTCAATCTGCCATCAGTGAAGCCCTGTCAACACAAGCACAACCTTGCGCCATTCAGTGCAGGGGCTTGATTAATCCTCCCTCTGCAGGTGACTTTTATGAATCTTTGAGTGATTTGCTCAGAAAAAAACCTATTTGAATCTTTCAACCTCAGCGGATGTCATTTCAGTATTTTATTTGTTTATTTTTTTTTTTCTGTTATTCCCTGGAAACACTCTTAAAGAGCAAGAGGTGCAAAATTGCAAAAAATGCAATTTTTTTTCCAAAGTTTGTATGAGGCCATGAGCGCCTATGGATTACATTCCCAACAAATCTTTTAGAATCAAATCAACTCTGAGTTGTGGCAACTCTGATGGGACTATGAATGGTCTCTATAAACCCCTCAAGAGTTGATTTACCGCTGCTGAATCCACTAAATTAAAGAATTTTATCTTCCCTTATCCAACAGACAAAACAGGAAGTAGAAAGGATGGCTCCCATACTGCAAGAAAAAGTGTGTCAGTGATCTCACCATTGAACACTCACCACACTCACTAGAGTTCAACAGTGCATTAGACAGCTATGATCCACTTCACTCCTCATGCAAGCTCAGCCTCTTGACATCATTCATCTTTCCATTCCAAGCTCCATATACCAGGCTGAGATCTCTCTGATGGAAATCAAGGCATTGACAAGAACTTGCCAGATGTCTGCCAAACATTTGCCAAACCTGTAGAGGTGCCTCAAGCCCTCATAAGCCAGGCACACTATGTGGGTCTTTGCACTCTCAATGAACTGGGCCCTGGTCATACAGGGACGACTGGGCTCCAAGTTGTGCTCTTTGAACCACTCAACTTTTTAGACATCATTTGTTTTTTTCCTGTCTGGAAGACTAAAATAAGTATGAAAGAAATAAGTACAAAATAAGTATGCTGGCTGAATGAAACACCATGTCCACCGCTTGCCTGCTCTTATCCTGAAAACTGCTTTGTGACTGTCTGTAAGGCCCTCCTCAGCTCACTCACTGCTTCTTGGGATGATCTTCTTGACTCTTGCGAAACTGCAGTTGTGGCCCATTTGTGCAGAACGTATGTAATGACAAACAGGAGCTATCAAACTCTCCGAAAGCAACCAAAAATGAGTGGTTGCAAAAAAAATAAATAAATAATACACCATCACCACCACTGTTATTTTCACCACAAACCAATGACTACACATGGTTACAGCTTACAGACCTTTTAAAATCATTGCAGCAGAGAACTGTCAATTCATTCTCCTCTGTGGCTAAAAGGTCTGTAGTGGTTTCTTGTGTCCCAGAACTCAATTTATTAATGTCTTTCTTGAGCAAGAGAGCAGTTGCAGTGAAAATCAGCAGGTGAATGGAAACTGGCCTTGTGATAAAGTTATTCACACCTCCAAAAGCAAGGTGGTGTTACCTTGTAAATCATTGCACTTGCTTATCTCTGCATGGGTTGGCAATTATTTAGGCATTTTACAATGTTTTAGAGATATCTGGGGAAAGTGGTTTGGGGGTTTTGGATTTTAAACAGGTTTAAACAGGCTTTGGTGTCCAAAATATCAGTCTGTACGATTTTCGGAAGTTGATTATTTCCATTAATTGAGAGATTGCTGTATTTAGTGATGTTGACAGTACTTAACAGCTGACACAGTTGTACTTCTCATAAAAGTTCAATACATTTTCACATTCCTCCCAAAATTCCAGAACATGTCATGTTTTTTGCAAGAACCAGTAGTATTTACTGCCATAGGTTATGGTGCATCTGGGTATCTAATTTATCACATTCATTTACTGGAGAATTCTAATTTCATAAAAGAAAGTAGGCATGAAAAGAGCTGTGAACTGCTGAATAATTAATGACAGGATTTACATCTCAGAGGAACGTGACCAGGCCTTCAGACTCGATTACTGTGCGAGCCATCTCTTCTGACGTCCATGGACGCACTCATCAATCTCAACGGCATCATTGCAAAATGCTCAAAATTGCGATTTGCCTCTTCTGCTGCATAGAAAAGGAAGTCGAAGTAGATTGCTGCATGTGTCAGGGGATTAAGAACAAATGAATGCTTACAGTATTCTTAACAACCACAGTTTAAGCATGCGCTCAGCATGTGTTCTTTCGCCCTGTTGCAGGACGATGACAGGATAATGCTGCCTCAGATGCCACTATTATTCATGTTGAGGGGGCTGATTCTTCATGTGTTTACCATGGTACAGCAGGCACATTAAACATGCTTAAATCTGCTGGAGGGCGGGAGGGCTGTGAATGAAAATAATGAAGCAGATTACGAGTCATTGGTATAATTTAGCCAGAGAGCACACCAAGGACTGCTGCTGTAATGAGAGGCAGAGGATAAAGTATAAGTGAAGCTTCTAGCAAGGTGGTCATGCCTTTACACATGGGTGCACACGCAGGAGCGTGCACGCACGCCCACACACACAAGCACAAAAACACATTGGGGCACCTGCATCCATAAAGACACATATACTACAGGTGCAGTGAGAAAAAACACACAACACTAACACAGTCAAGAGTTCCATTTCAGTTTTTGGCTTGTGGACACACTCTCCTCTTCAGCTGCTGCATAACACAACCAATGTGTTTCACTTATAGACAGCCTTTAAGAGTCACGTTTTAACCACATTCAGAATAGACTTGTTTTGTGTTGTGAACCCCTGTGTAATTATGAGTTCTGTGATGACAGCCAGGGAAAATAGAATCGAAATGATTACCATGACACCAGGAGTTTCACCAAAGCTCTTTCTCCAGCAAACAGACTGTCGCTTTAGCCATGAGTTGTCCCCTGAATCTAACAGGGGACCTTAGTTTTGTATTATGATATTTATAGCTACAGTGGGACCTCGTGGCCACGTAAGTCATGCCAAGTAGCCTTTATGGAGCCTTATTGAGGCTCCAAGGACAGTAATGCACCTCTCCAGCCTAAAGTTGGACCTGAAAGTACATTAATAAACTGCAGAAACAGACAAGCATGACCTTGACCAGAACCTGGCCTTGTACTGACCGTGCCTGGGAAACACTGCTCACTGAGGGCGCTCTTGCCCAGCCCAAGCAGGTTTAAGGCTCCCTGGATCTGCACGAGCAGAGGGATACCCCATTTGAGTGCTACCACATTTTCTGACATCTTTTTCAGGTTTCGTCAGATATGTTCTATGTTAATACTGTAGGTAAAGCCGTTATCCTGTCAGATTCTTTGCTTTTCAAACATCTTCCTTATCATATAGAAACTCCAAGAACAGTATTTTAGCAACTTGTTTTGCATCTGATTACAGCCAAGTTTTACATGAGACTTAATCAGTATTGCGATAGCTTAGCTTCCAAGGCTATTATCTATCTAGACTAAAATCTGCAAACAATATACTCTCAGCTGCACTGCTCTTTTAAACAATCTAGTCCATAGTAGGGAGAGCAGTAGCATAGTGAATAATTCTGTACCTTGAAATTAAAAGGTCCAGGGTCGGAATTTCTGATCCTACTGCAATAGAATTCCAGTAAGAGTCACCCATCTGTATAAACAAGTAAAAAAAGAAATTAACTAAAAGCTAGCATTGTAACTTACTGAAAGCAAAGGTGTTAATAATTACTTTCCTCACTGATGAGCAATGCCAAAAGTTTTTTCAAACTGATTGTGTGATTTCACATTAACGTAGAGTGGAAAATGCTGGATTGAAAGTGATCCAAAAGGCACACGTAAACCCTCCAAAGTAAAGGTAGACTGTAGAAATGCAGGACACAGAACAAAACTGAAATGCCGACATAAAATGAAAGCGAATGTGTCGCGGACCTGTCACAGAGGCAAATGTGCTGTGGTGGCTCAGTTATATATAGCCTGTCATCTTGAGGTGCCTGGCAAGCACACTCCATTTAGTACCATAGCTGCCTCCCTGCACTGTGGCAAACCACTGGTTCGCTTTTTAGTGACCACTTTAATTGGTTTGCTGACTCAATAAGCATTCCATCCTATCCCCGCTCTAGTACCCCTTCCCTGCTCAACGCCTTTACCGTAGCTGTTGCTGTAAAAACGGAACATTCCAAGAGCAGGAGGGAAGACATCTTAAAGTGTCAGTCAGCTTGCAGAAAATTCACACTGTAAAGAGAAACAGATAGACCTCAGGACTGGAGTAAACACTTTTTACTATGATACAAGTAGCCATGACAGTGTGAAAGCAGAACGTATAGTCGCAGAGCCTGCTGTAGCACCCTGAAGTTACATATTTAACAGAAATTGCTCACGGTTAAAAAAAAGGTTAAAATCTAAATTGTTGTGCAGAGAAGTTTGTTTGCCAATAAAATAATAATAAAGTTGTGCACAGGGTACCACATCACATTAGTGCACAAAATGTACAGTGTATATATATATATACACACATTTTCAGAACCACTTGTCCCTTACGGGGTCACGGGGAACAGGAGCCTACCCGGCAACACAGGGCGTAAGGCCGGAGGGGGAAGGGGACACACCCAGGATGGGACGCCAGTCCACCACAAGGCACCCCAAGCGGGACTTGAACCCCAGACCCACTGGAGAGCAGGACTGCAGTCCAACCCACTGCGCCACCGCACGCAGAAATGAGCAAGCATATAACATAGGCATATATATAAGCATATAACATAGGCATATATATATATATATATATATATATATGCCTATGTTATATGCTTGCTCATTTCTCATAAAAATGGTTTAAGACAGAAATGTTCTTACATCAGGCTATACTACTTGACCAGTTGCACACAGCAACGTTCATTACTTATTTATATCCTGCTTTCTAAGGAGGAACTGCTAACTGACCATGTATAATACTGCTTCCATACCCCTACGTGATTGAGCATCACCACTTATTTGCTTAGCATATTATGACTGAAGCATCTGCACATCTGTTGAAATGAGTTATGTTAGGTACATTACATAAGGGTCGAAAATCAATACCCCTCAAGGGATTTTAGCACTTCTAGCCCAATTGAGTCAAGACTAATTCCATTCTGAGTCCTTAACAATGGCAAAATGTGCTGCCTCTAAGAACATTTCTATCTTAAACCGTTTTTATGAGAAATGAACAAGCATATAACATAGGCATATATATATATATATATATATATATATACTGTACATATATCCCATGATAGGGGTATGCTAATGAACAGAATTCATATATATGGATTTTGTTTCACATATATATATATATATATATATATATGTATAATATTCCACTCGATCACTTCACAGCACATCTATGCTAGTTTTCTGCAGTTTGAACAACTTGCCTACAATCAACTAAACATCGGGCAATTTTTTTTTATTTGCCTATTTAGTAGTGTAAAATCACCTTCTCCCATCAGCTTTTTTTCTATGTTTGGCATTCTTTCTGAAGGCACTACCTCAAAGCAAGTTCTGCTTTGCAGAAGTACATATGGGAGCAATGATACAAAAGCAGACCAATTGGCCTATGATCCTGTGTAGACAATACCAAAGCCTCACCCACAATGCACAAAGGCGTTCGATTTTACTTTATGCTCTACCTTCCCTTCATCCAAACAGTACAGAAATCTGATGAAACATCTCAGATTTTACTGCAATATGGGCCTCCTGGCTTCCAGAAAAGGGAAATCAGCCAACTCCTTCCATCCCCAGCCCAAGCAAGGTAGTTGACTGGCCGAAGCAGACGATGTGCTTATTTGCTGTGGATCAAGGATCCATGGACAAAGTCATGATTTTTTCTTTTTTTTCTAGAAAAACACATTACTTCTCACTTGGTCTATACTATCATTGGTCCCTCTCCAGAAAGAAGCCATGTGGCATAAAATGTCTTTCTGGTACTGATGCAACTGTTTCCATGATGTTAGGTTTTCATGTCATGGATGAGGAAGGTTAATATAAGAAATGTAAGACCCTGAAAGACATTTAGGGCCATGTTTTATATGTACATACATATTATATGCAGCAAGGTATAAATAAGTATGTAGTGTGGAGATATGTATGTACTGTATACATACCATATGTCTGCAGTGTGGGGGTGCGGTGGCGCAGTGGGTTGGACCACAGTCCTGCTCTCCAGTGGGTCTGGGGTTCGAGTCCCGCTTGGGGTGCCTTGCGGCGGACTGGCGTCCCGTCCTGGGTATGTCCCCTTCCCCCTCCGGCCTTACGCCCTGTGTTGCCGGGTAGGCTCCGGTTCCCCGTGACCCCGTATGGGACAAGCGGTTCTGAAAATCTGTGTGTGTGTGTGTGTGTGTGTGTGTGTGTGTGTGTGTGTGTCTGCAGTGTGGTGGTTAGAACCATGAAACCACAAGGATATTAACAACTGTGTCATGCTAGTGTTGCAATACCTGTACTGCATAGGAAAGCTCCCCGTCCACCTGCACTGGCTGTGGAAGAGTATTGTTAGCGGAAGGCTGAAGGAGAGAGGTCCGGCATGACTTGAGCAGTGAAACATGGAAGGTGTGGTGAATGCACCCCCCTGGGGGAAGCTGGAGTTTGTACGTGACTGGAGTTACCCGATGGAGTACCTTGTTGGGCTCGTTGTACCGAGGGTTGAGTTTCTTCGAGGGTTAGACGTAGGTTCAGGTCCCAGATGGAGAGCCATACCCTTTGCCCTGGCATGAACAACAGGGTACACTGATGTCAGTTTGCCTGCTGTCTGTACCATTCGGTGTGCTCCCAGAGACGGTTCCAGACCAACCACCAGGTCTCGCTGCCTCTCTGATACCAGTTGTCCACTGCAGGCACTTGGCTAGGGGTGGTCCCCAGAGGGATAAGGTTGGCTGGTAACCCAACACACATTGAAAGGGCAACAAACTTGTGGAGGTGTGGGACAGCCCATTGTGGGCATATTCTGCCCAGGGCAGGAACCAAACCCACTGGTGTTGCTTCTGGGCACAATAAGTACGTAGGTACCAGGAGATGTCCTGCTGTAGGCGTTCTACTTGGCTGTCATCCTATGGATTATACCCCAAGGTTAGGCTTACATTGACCCCCAACTTGTCCCAGGAGGCCCTCCATACTCTAGATGTGAACTGGGGGACCCTGTCTGAGACGATGGCTTCAGGCAACCCAAACAGCCAGAACACCTGATGGAACAAGGCTTCAGCTGTCTCCAAGGCAGTCAGCAGCCTGGAGAGCGAGATCAGGAGACAGGCTTTAAAGAAACAGTCGACTAAGGGGAGTATAGTGGTCTTACCTTCAGACAAAGGGAGGTCAACCAAGAAATCGACCACCACTTGAGACTAGGAACAGGAGGGTATCAGCAGGGGTCCCAGCAGGCCCGTGGGCTTCAGTGTCGGGGTCATTGCTTGTGAACGTGTGGCACAGACTTCCATGTAGTCCCAAACATCCTATGTCATGGAGGGCTACCAGAAGCACCCTTGCAAGAGGAAGAGAGTCCAACTGACACCCGGATGTTCTGCTACTGGGGAGTCATGCACCTACTGTGATGGGGAAGTCCTCATTCTGCTCAGAACATATTCCTTACTGTTGGGCTTGTCAGAGGACCTGCCTCAGTTGCTTGGGCCTACTGTAACTCATGAAAGAACTGCCATCTGACCTGGGTGACCACACAATGCTAGGGTAGGCTCAGCTCTGGGTTTTCCGATGCAGGTTCAAGGTGGTGTAATCGCGACAGAGCATCAGCCTTTAAATTCTTGGAACCAGGTCAATAAGACACAGTGAAGCTGAAGCAGGAAAAAAATGCACCCTGCGAGCCTGACTGGCCTTGAGCCAATGGGCCTTTTGTAGGTATTCCAAGTTCCGGTGATCCATCAAGACTTGGAAGAGATGAGTGGTGCCTTCTAACCAGCGCCTCCACTCCTCACTCGCTGATGTCATAGCTCGGCTTGGCTGGGGACAGTTTGAGGGAAAAATAGGCACAGGCCTAGAGCTTCAGCGGGTTCTCCTGTCTCTAGGACAGGATGAATAAGGTATCCTCCTCAATCACAAATGGCAAAGAGGGGTCAGGGTGTTTAAGCACAAGGCAGAGGTGAATCGGACCTGCAGTTCCTGGAAGGCGTAGTCAGTGGGATCGGTCCAGTTTGGCCGGGGGGCCTTACTCACGATGAGGGCCATGAGGAGGGCGACAGTGGTACTGAATCCCTAGATGAACTGGTGATAGAAGGTAGCGAACCCCAGGAACAGTTGAAGAGCCTTAAAGGTGGTTGGTCTGGGCTATTCCAACATGGCATGGACCTTCTCGGGGTCCTTGGCCACTACCTCTTTGATAAGGATGTATCAGCGGAAGGACACCTGCGGCTGGTGAAACAGGCATTTCTCTCCCTTGATGTAGAGGATTCTGGAGCAACCGGATCAACACTACCTTCACGTGCCACAAGTGTTGCTCCTTGGTCTAGGAGAAGATCAAGATGTTGTCTAAGTACACCAGCACACTGTTGTTGACCAGGTTCCCAAGCACATGGTTCACAAACGCCTGAAACACTGAGAGAGCATTGGACAGACTAAATGGCATGACCAGGTATTCATAATGGCCTAGAGAGGTGCTGAAGGCGGTTTTCCACTCGACCCCTTTGTGAATACGAATAAGATTGTACACACTCCTCAGATCAAGTGTAGTAAATACAGTTCCTCCATGGATTGTCTCTAAGGCAGCTGTGATCAACGGTAACGGGTGTGGGTATCGAATCGTGATGGAATTTAAACCCCTGTATTTGATGCAGGGGCGCAAGCCCCCATCTTTTTTACCAATGAAGAAGAACCCTGCAGGCACTGGAGAGGTGGAGGACCAAATGATCCCAGCGTGCAGAGCCTTGGTAATGTTGTCCCTCATTTTCTTCTGTTTTGGAAGTGACAGGGGGTACATGCTGCCCCGAGGTAGAGTAGTTTGAGGTAAGTGGTCAATTGCACAGTCCCAAGGCCAGTGAGGAAGAAGTTCGGCAGCCCAGGTTTTACTGAAGACATCCCTGAGATCCTCGAACTCATGGTGGACCTCTGCCTGGGGAGCCCCTTCCACCACCCCATGGCCTGACATGGAAGGTGCAGACACGAATGCGCACACTGTGCTCCCCAGGCAACTAGTTCTCCAGTACTCCACTGAAACACCACGTTGTGCCACACCAACCAGGGGAAACCCAGAACCACAGAGATATCTGGAGTACAAATGAGATAAATAACAAATCCTCTTGGTGGCACACTCCAACTGGAGGGCTCTCATGGAGGATTCGACTACACCTGATCCCAGGGGCTGCTCATTCAGAGTGCTTACCCATAACATCACATTCTTTCCCCGGAATGTCATTTGTACGAGCAAAACCCATGCCCATGAAACACTTAGCCATCCCCGAACCTACTAAAGCATGGAAACTTATGTGGATCCCTGGCCAGGCTACGGTTAGTGGTACAGTAAGTTGCCTGGAATGACAAAGGGGCCTGCGATTTCAGGCAGACTCCTTGCGAGGGTTGCACTGGACAGGAGGAGCAGAAGTGAGCCAGGGTGCCATAGTAGAGGCACAGGCAGTCTTGGAGGCAGCGCCATCTATCATCAGGGTTCAGGCGACTGTCCGATTTGCATTCGTTAGGGGTCCTTATCCAAGGAAGTCATAGCCAGTGACACTGTCCATCGTCTCAGTTTTTTCACGGGCATGGTTGCTCACTGCCACGGCAGTTTTCAGGAAGGGGTCAAAGGTCCACTCTTTTCTGCGACAGGGAAGCTCTGCCTGGAGCCAAGGTTGGAGCTCATTCTTCAAACAAGCCAGGGCGGACATGATGTTCCATCCGCTGTGCTTGGCCAGTGTCCGGAACTCCAGCACGTATTTGGCTGGAAGTAGAAGCCACTGTATCCCGCAGTCTGTTTAATTTGAATTGGATACATTGGTAACGGACGGCAGGAGAGGAAATAGTGTATGACCAGGATGGGTGGGGTCCTTGAGGATAGCTCTGGCCTTCTTAAGGTGCCAGTGAACTGGAGTTAACGATTCAGTTGTATAAATGAATGAAAACGATATTGTTCATGTGGGAGCTTTAGATGTTGATGAACGGTAATAATGAAATCATGAAGTTGCTGTCCTGTGTTTTTGTGGAGCTCTGGTGAAGCCCCACTAAGCTGTGCACTGCACTGAGTGCTCCAGCCGGTCCTATTTATGTTGTGCACTCACAAAGCCTGGGGATAGCCTCGGGACAGCAGGAAACCGGCCTTGTATTTACTTTTTAATGCGCTTTCATAGCAAAATTCTGAATAAAAGTCAGAAAATTGATTCCAGTGCCTGAACTCTTCCAAAACAGTATATCACAGTTTTATCTAAGTCGTGAATACATCTTGAACTGAAGATAGTCAGAATTTTCTGATAAAAGTTGGAACTAAATCATTGTAAGTCTCCACAATTTCCTGTCTTGCCGATGAGTCTTGTGTGTACCTTATTCACCTGCCCATCAAACTAAAGTTCAATTTCATCCCCCCTTCAGGGGCTGTAGATGATTATATTTAACCACATTGCTGCATGTGCCACATAAATGTCCTCCCAACTGCTCAAAACTCTGGAGCACCAGGTGGCCTGGTGTGGACTGAGATCCAAACCTGCAGTTTGCACAAGGAGAACTGGCCCAGAATCCCAGGAGGAAAGAGGTATGGGTGTGTGGCTCACTTTAGATGTGCAGAAAAGGAAAAGAAACCACGATGATGTTGCCAAAACACATCTGCAAAGCACACAATGCTGAGGCTGTGGATTCATCTGTTGTTGGCCCACTTGGAGGCGCTAACTTGTGTTGTCAAAGGCACCTCCAGCCCATTTAAAACGGCATCCCTGGAATGAATTGCATCAGCAGGGAGACGTGTTCCCAAGAATCCTGTATGTGGCAGTTAGAGCTTTAGCTGTCTCTCTCTCTCTCACACACAGACACCCAGACAGACACATACACAAAATCCTGTCTGACTCAGCAGATATGCCCAGGACCAAATCCACTCCATTTCCTTTGTTACACGAGAGCTGTCTAGCTTTGGGAAACCTGAAAATGAAGGAGGCCGGCCTTTCTCCTTGCAGCACTCCACAGGGACCTATATTCCATGACACAAACAAAAAATAATAATAATTGCCAGGTCTGGACATTGCATTGCGCCTTGGTGTCAAGGTACAAATTCACTTTTGCTGCAGCAAGGTAATGCCCTGGATATTAATCGCTGTGCACATGGCAGACAGAACAAGAGGTATCCATTCTTTTTTTTTTCTTTTCTTTTTCCTGAATGCTCTCACACCAAAGTACACTGAAAAATAATGGACAGGACCCTGAGCTCGGCTGATTTCCCATGGCACCAGTTATGGACAGAAATGCTAATGATGCAGAGAGAAATTCCAGTTCCGCTAGAAGAATAATCATTCCAAGGTTGTTTGTTTGTTTGCTTGTTTGCGTTTTTGATTTTGAGCAGGCCCTGTAGATTGACTAAACTTTTATAATAATTAGTAAATCTTTGTAAACTGTGAGTCAAAGCTCAGGTCTTTACAGTGCTGCCTTGTGTACCATACTCATGAGTGGACTCTGCAAAGTCGTCTAATGGACAACCGGACGACACGAACCTGCACAGAAAAGCAACAGGGACTGGCAGCATGACAGAAAGCAGGTGGGAAACATGGCCTGCCTTTTAATGGAAATGCAGCATAGGCAGGAGCTTCCCCATCCTTTTCTCTTGGGCACTTCCTAAATGCAGACTATTAATATGCGTGAAAAGGCTGGTAACTATGAAATACAGTTTCAATTTTAAATGCAAAACAGTTTGCAGTGTTATTATGCACATCATCAAAACAGGCTGACTTGCATCTCCACCTAACAAAGGAATATAATGAAGTGCAATGTTTTTGCCACCATCATTATTGTGGTTATTAGCTTTATTCTGGTTATTACAGTATGCACTGTTCTAGTCACTGCTCCACTCCCCTTGTTGGATTATTCTTTGAGGAGCCAGTTGCTCCAAAGATATTGACATTATGACTTTATGCTTTAAGCTACCAGAGCTAGATGGTTTTGAAGCAGATACTGTACTCTTTTTGGCCCCACTTTTGTGTCCTAGAACCTTGAGACTGATCTCCAGACCCTTTCCATAGGCATGGCTGGAAACCAGTACACAGTGTCTACATGAAACACTACCTGTAGGTCTCGGACCACAAACACAAATTGACGGCTTTTTTTAAGATTTTCATTTACTGGATAAAATCGTTCCACTTCTTTACATGTTTACACAGTGCAGAACAATTCTAATGCTGTGTTTCTCTAGACAATTACTGAGCTGAAATAAAGCCTTGTTGCAGGAATCTATTTAGGGTAAAAGAATTTTACAGCACTTTCAAAATATTTTTTTCAATTAGCCTTAATTGTTCAAATACTTAAAACACTTAAAGTGTACTTTACTATTGAAACTAGTACTGTCATTTGTTTCAGTGTAACATTTATTTGACACTTAGTGAGTGTTAAGCTCCTTACAGTCATTTATCCATTTATACAGCAGGGTAATGTTTACTGTATTAATTGAAGGTACCTTGATCAAGGCGATTGCAGCAGAAGATGGGATCCAAAGCTAGGGCCTGGGCTACAAGAGTCTTTGCACAAGAAGCATGTAACTAATGGGGTCATTAGGGTTGTGGGATTCAGTCCTAAGCGTGTAGTGTGTGAGTGACAGATCCATGTGAACTGTCATGTGATCAAACTGCAGCCCCTATAGACTGGACTGTCCATCCATATAGAGGAAGGAAAAAGTGCTTTGCATCATGTTTGTCAGTTCAGTTCCTCTCCTGTCCGAGTGAGTTGTACAAATGTTTTATTTCATCATGTGGCAGCTCTGTTCTTCCTATGCTACCTTTTCTGAAGTCTCTGCCTGTGACAGTTTCTCAAATTTCAGATGACAAATACAGACCTTGTCCTTGATAATGCATCACTGAATAAGAGTTGTGAGACGCAAAGCTTGTACGTCCATCAGTGCTGCACGTTGTCAGGTAAATGGGTGTTTTCCCCCCATATCACTCTGTCTTCATTGCTGAATGGGCTGTAGTTTCACTGCTGAAGTAGAAGGTAAGGAGCCAGACTTACAGTGTGTCAGAACACTGTTGGCTCAAATCTGCGGGGTACCCTTGATCAAGGATGATTTAATCTTTATCCTTGTAAGCACCAGAGCGATGTGTAAGCTATTGGTATGTCTTTCTAGAGAAGTAACCATGAAAAATTACAGATGAACTGTGAGATAATTTTGAATCAACATTACAAATGTCTCATGGGAAATGCAAACTTAAGCATACAATAGAATACATAAAACAGTCACATCTTTCATGGAACATCAATAGCAATTACCAGGGAATGAGCACACAAAAGTTGCAGTAAAATTACATAACATGGAAACACAACGATGGCATAACTGATGAGTGTACAATTTACGCCAAGGGGTAACACTTTTGAGTCATATTTGCTGTTTGTTCCACCAATATAAAGTGCGTGAATGTTTCTTTTTATGTTCCTACAAAAATTACAGAGTAGATTCGGTCTGTCAGTGTGTTCATTGCAAATTCCCTCAGGCTCAGCCACATGGAGAAGAAAGTCCACTTTGCGCTATTCCAGCAACTGGTGATGTGAAGCTTATGCTCTTCTGACATCTCCCACTGCTTCCTCCAACTACCTATGAGAAAAAAACAAGGGATGGCACCATTGGGTGGGGGGTGCGGTGGCACGGTGGGTTGGACCAGGTCCTGCTCTCCAGTGGGTCTGGGGTTCGAGTCCCACTTGGGGTGCCTTGCGGCGGACTGGCGTCCCGTCCTGGGTGTGTCCCCTCCCCCTCCGGCCTTACGCCCTGTGTTGCCGGGTAGGCTCCAGTTCCCCGCGACCCCGTATGGGACAAGCGGTTCTGAAAATGTGTGTGTGTGTGTGTGTGTGTGTGTGGCACCATTGGATTACCATTGGACCACCGTGGATTGTCATTGGGCCACTACACTTTGACAGTGTGTGTGTCCTCCTGTAGTGGGGAGGAAAAAGCGTGCTGTAAGCTGTAACAAGTGACAACAGCTAGCAATCCATGACATAATGGCAATCCTGGACCATATGGTGCATAAAGTTCTATAAAGGGACCAGTAATCGCTATGATTTTTAAATTGAATAGTACAAAGGAAATTGTTTAGGCCACTGCATGGGAGGACACAAATGTAGATTTCACATACATAATTTTATCGCAGTACTTATAAAATAGATCAAATGCAAACATATTCTTGAAAACACTGTTTCTAAGAAATTGTCATGCAGTGATGTAGCTCCCTATTAAAAGGTTCAAAAAGCACATCAGAAATACAGGCAGTTATTTGGAACTATGTAGTTCTGCAAAGCAATTATTAATTTTATTTTGAGAATTAAGAAATGGAAAAACAGCAGAGATAAGATTCCCTGATTAAATAGTAACATCTTACATCGTGAAAATGTGTGCAATGAAACAGTAAGATAGCTGTTAAGTAGGGTTTAGGGGAAAATGTCTATTGTACACTCAGGCTGGGAAATTAAATTTCTAAAGTGAATATAAAGGAGTACAGCTGGAAGCAGCCAGAAGTGACTTTGCATGTGTGTTTGTCAAGATGGACATTTAGAGTTACTTGGCCATCGACATCAATCTCCTTTCTTAACCATATTATAATAGATATTATTTACTTGTAATATATAATACAAGTGTTTCTTGCCTTGTAGACTTCTGTACAGAATAATATGACATAATGGTACAGTAATATTTAAGGTGATTATCTTTTATGAGAAATAAAAATTTAAATTTTTGGTGGAGTACAGGCCCCTCTTTATTGAATTTTTATTTATTAATTTCCAAGTAAGTGCTGCAGAAGTGATATGGATAGCCATTTCAAATGTCAAATACATTACAAAATAGCCCCAAAATCATCCATAAATGGTAGCACAAAGCATTGCTGCCCTTCTCCAAGGTGTGCAACAATGTGTTCAAAGGTAAAGCAGAAAAATTTGAATTTGACTGGTTCTTTTTTTGTATAGAGGACATTGTCATTCTCCTGTCACTCTGAAAGTGCAATGGGTGGGTGTGTGTGTGTGCGTGCGTGCGCAGTACTTTTCTGCTGTATTGTTTGTGTCCAGAAGCTACACTGCAAACGCTACCTAGTGAAAAACCAGCAGGAGGTATGGTGATGGGAGACATACATTTGAAAGGCAGGGCAGCCTGAAAGCTGCTGGTTCAAGTCGCAGGGAGGAGCCCTGCACTTTTACTGCTGCATAAGATTTTTCAGATGTTTTTGTTCAGTAAGACACAAAGCTGAAAAAAAAAATAGAAATATGTACATCACGATGAACAAAATTTTTTTGGTTAAATGACAAAGCTTAAAATACACACACACAGTCTGAAGCCGCTTGTTCCAAGCGAGGTCACGGAAAGCAGAGCCTAACCCAGTGACACAGGGTGTAAGGCTGGAGGGGGAGGGGACACACCCAGAACAGGATGCCAGTCCACCACAACACACCCCAAGCAGGACTCAAACCCCAGACCCACCAGAGAGCAGGCCCCAGCCAAACCCGCTGCAGTACCGCACCCCCTTTAAACTTAAAATAATTTCTATATATAAACTTCATCCATGAAGTATGCTCATCTGTAAAACAGCTTCAGCCACTGACTGTTATTCACTCCGATAAGCAGAAAACGTTAATTTGGCAAATTTTTTTTAAATGTTTCAATTTTTCTGGAAGATTTTTTTTTAAAACCCCTATCTCTGAAGCACTGTATTTGAAAGTCTCAAGTTTTTCTTTTACAACTGAACTGATTTTTGGTCCACTTGCCAAAGCATACAGCAGAGGCTCAAGTGCCTTTCCCCACTGGTGGGGCTGAGTGAACACTGCTCATGCAGCCCCATTGAAAGTCCAGAACCAACAGGCTATAATTATATGAGTCCATACACAACGGCTGTAGGCAACCCGCAATCCAGCCAGGAAGCAAGGCAGCCAGTTCTGAGCAGAGCTTACACTACCGTTGGGACCAGTCATTGTCCTCTGTCGCACAAGAAAACAACTGCATTTTTTAAATTGCCTCCATCTTCTGTGTCAAACATTGTGGAGCCTCACAGCTTGACACAATGCATTCTGCAAATTGTCCTTTGTTTGAGCCCAGCAGCCCAGGCCTGAGTAACCGATGCCTGTAAACTCAGCGCTAATTATCAAGGTACAACATGTGCTGTGAATCAGCCTATGGTGGGACTGCTTTATTAACACTTGCATTGTATGCAGCACTCTGCTTGCTGATTGGCCAGCCCCCATAAGTGAATGAGCACTGAACCATTGCCTCTCTTATCTTTGTTCCACAAACGAGCAGTGTGACAAGGATGTTAGGGATGTTTTTCAGCATCATGGAGTGACATGCTCCTTCCATGGTTACAGATGCCCTCAGCATTGTGTGGGCTTCTGCATGATTTGCATTCAAATGAAGCCAGGGGTTAGGTGTGAATTCTTGCTTTTCAAATGTGGGGGGGTTGTAATGCACTGGAACATGAAGTGCTGACACCACACAGTGGGTGTAACACATTCACATACAGAGCATGGGCACAGAAGTGGGGTGTGGAAGTGTAACGCATAGGATTTCAGCCTGGTTATCATCATCTCATCATTAACGTCATGCAGATTTCATGTCCTCTTTTGTTTTGCAAGGAAGGAACTCCCTGCTGCTAACCACCTCTGTCATTTCTTCTCACTTTGCTTTGCTTGTACGCTAATCTATTGGACTGTAGCACCAGCCTGAGTCCCTTTTGTTAATTCCCCCTCATTAAACTGAGCTCTGATCATATTCTCATCATGCTGCACACAGGAGTTAAAAGGGGTCTTTAAATGCATTAGTAATGAGCGGCACTTCTAATCAGGTTATAATGCAATATGCCTTGGTCCCACAAGAGAGAAATTTACACTGGTCTTGAAGCACACTTTAGCTAATCAGGCAGCAAGCACATTTACACAAAATTCTCCTGGATATGCCCTGAAGCACACTGTCCTTTGTGTCACCACACCCCATCCAGACATCAGGGATATCTCAAGGTGTGCAGAAATTGTACGTATGTGTGTGTAGCTGCGAAGAAGGTAGGGTTGTTCATTTTTAGTTCTGCTCTCTGGATGATGCACTATAACCCGTGAGAAGAAATGTAATAGCAAGATTCCAAGTGCTGCCTTACAGTTGTGTGAAGTGTCAACAAAAAGCAGGCGAGAAACATTGTGCCGTAATGTGCCCTTTACCCAATTTCTTCCTCCACTTGAATCCGTAGAAATGTGGCCGCAGAAGGAGGATTTAGAGTGTGACCAGCTGGCCAAACTTTCACACTAGTGTAAGGGGTGCCAGCACCCTCTGCAGGGGGTGGAGTTGTGGCAGAGGGGCACAGGTGTAACGGAGCTGACATATCCATGGGGCAGAGCTAACGGGCTTTGGCACCAAAGGGATGGTGGACCTTAATTAGCTTGTTAGACTGCAGGTTACAAATACAGAGAGGCAAAGTTGTTGTGGCATTAGCCAGGAACAGAAGTGTGAAAATGTCACAGGAAGCAGCCTGTGCCCAGTAAATGTCATGTTTTTTTCTTTGGCTGTTGTGAAATTAGCAGCAGCAGGAGGAACCGCACATTAACCCTCTCATCCCATTAATTAACCAGCACCAGTGAAAACTGAATAAAGCTCTGTGTGTGTATATGTATTTAAGCAAATAACATGATATGCACATGCAAGGTCTAATGAATGTAACCTGAATAGCATGACCTCAGAGAGGAATGCATTTGTAAGTGCTCTTGTGTTGCTCTAAAGGCAGTTGCTGATTAAAATGTATTTATTCACTCCAGGGGTGCAGGGGCCTGGTGGTATAGCAGGCTTGGCTGCGTTCTCCTCCCTGGTGGGTCTGGGGTTCAAGCCCTGCTTGGGGCCCCTTGTGATGGGACTGGTGTCTTGTCCTGGGTGTATCCTCTCCCTTCCAGCCCTGCACCCTGGGTTGCCAGGTTAGGCTCTGGCTTGCCATGACCCTGCTTGGAATGAGCAATTTCAGATGGTGTTAGTGTGTGTTTGTGTACTTATTTACTCCTTTCCATTAACTAGTTGTCCTATTCAGGGTCTTGACAGGCCAGGCCCTATTCTGAAATCATTGCATACAAGGTAGCTAGGTATTCCTTGGAGGAAATGTCTGTCCATCACAGAGTAGGCAAGTGCAATTTAAAGCACTTGAAATGCATGCATTTAGTCTGTGAGAGGAAACCAGAGCTCCTGGGGGAAATCCACAAAGATACAGGAATAACATAAATACTGCACCTGCACTTAACCGGATTGAAACAGTCCAAACATCCAGGGTGCCATGAAGTAGTAGTGTCACCTACTGTACTACCATGTGGCCTTAAATAATTAATTTAGTTAATATTTACATTTACATGCTTCCTTTAGCAGATGCTTTTCTCCAAAGCAAAGTAACTCAGAAAAACCAAAAGTACATAAACAGCAGACAAAGCAGAATGCAGAAACATGATTCAAAAAGTACAATTTTCTGATGACACCATTTAAACCAGCATACATTATATAGGTAGTACACCATTTCTAAAACAGTACCACTACATGAGTAAAAGCAGGAGATATAAAAGTAATTGTGATGAAAAATATAAGGCAAATTTATGGAGTAAATAGGAGATCTGGAGAGAAGTGTGTCTGAAAAAGATATGTTGTGAGACCCTTCTTAAATGTGGCATGGGGTTCAGTCATTCAAAGGGAAAAAGACAGAACCAAGAATCTTCATTTTGCACTTCTTCTGTGTGGGACCACCAAGCAGCCAGAGGTGCAGGAACACAACTGTCTGGTTGGGACATGGGTTAGGTCTTGGAGGAATTGGGGGCATTGAGAGTCCATTGATGGAAGTCTAGGCCATAACCAGAGTCTTGAACTTGATATGGTCAGCTACAGTCAGCCAGTGGAGAGAGATGATGAGGGGAAATATATGACAACACTTTGGCAAGTCAAACATAACTTGTACAATGGCATTCTAGTTGAATTGCACCCCAGAAGTTTGATGGAAGAGGCTGGAAGACCATGGGTTGAATCAGAAGCTGTGCAGAGTTTCTTGTAAGATAGGGGTGGACTGTGGAAATGTTATGCAGATCATATCTGTAGGACTGGGATTAGTGGCATCAGTGTGCAGTTCATTGCTACTCCCAGGTTCTTAACCAAGGAAGCATGTGAAATTGAGCAAATTGTCCAGTTTAATATTGGATACTTTGGAGAGGTTGAGTTGTAGATGGTGATCAGTCATCCAAGCAGAGATGCCTTAGAGGCAGGCCGCAGTATCTGCAGCTGTAGAGAGAAAAGAGAAGAAGAGCTGGGTATCATCAGCATTACAGTGTAGGAGAATCCATGGAAAATGATCCCAGAGCCTAAGAAAGAAGTGTAGGTAGAAAAGAGTAAAGGGACTTGCACTGAGCCCTGTGAAATTCCAGCTGAGAGAGTCTGAGGGTATGTCTGGTAGCCATGCCAGACCACTTGAAGAGAGCTACCTGATAGGTAGAACTCGAACCATGTCAGTGCCATTCCTTTGCTGTTAAGCTGTCCAAAAGAGGAAAGTAGAATCTAGTGGTTCACTGTGTCAAATGTTGCAGTCAGTTCTAGGAGATTGAGGATTGAGGAAAGGGAGGCCACTCTCATACTGCACGGAGGGCAGCCTTAGTGGAGCATGCATGCACACTGTATGAAACCACGTGTCCCCAGTGGGCTCACAGCAAACTGGAGCCTAACCCGGCAAGACAGGGTGCAAGGCTGGAAGGGGAGGAGACACACTCAGGATGGGACACCAGTCCGTCACAAGGCACCCCAAGCAGGACTCGAATCCCAGACCTGCCAGAGACTGGGCACAGGGCAAACTTCGCGCCCCCATCTCAGTGGAGGGGTCAGCATTGAATTTAAACTCTGTTTGGGACAAGCAGTCTCAGATAGTCTGTGTGTGTGACAACAGGGTATTTGTACTCTACCAATTCAGAACATTTGCACTTGCAACATTTGTTTTTAATGGTTTGAAGTATAATGGGGTGGGGGTGTGGTGGCGCAGCAGGCTTAGCCAGTCCCTGCTGTTTGGCGGGTCTGGGGTTCAAGTCCTGCTTGGCGTGCCTTGTGATAGACTAGCATCCCATCCAGGGTGTGTCTCCACCTCCCCCAGCCTTGCGCCCTCTGTTTCCAGGTAAGGCTTTGGCTTGCCACCTCCCTGCTTGGGCCAAGCAGCTCTTGAAGTTGGTTGGTATACGGGGCACCTGCTAATGGGGTGGCTGTTTAGAGTTGCTGCCTTTGGACACACAGGTCTGAGTCTTACCTATGCCTCTAGTATCCTACATTCCTCCAGTAAATATACACACCTGTGTAAATAAGTAAATAATTGTAAATAGCTTAACATTGTAAGCTGCTTTGCAGAAAAGTGTCAGCTGAACGAGTAAATGTAAGAAGCAGTGCTGCCCTGGGAGCAGAGGGGAAGGTGAATATCCAACAGAAATCTGATTCAGTAACATGGGATGTCTGTGGCAATAGTGATCATACTGTATTGTATACTGTACAGGTTTCCAAAATGGGCCAAGAGAGAACCAGTGTGGTTGATCTGCAGACCATATACCCTACGCTTTCAAGATTAGAAATGGGAACAAAACATATACAGAGAGGCTTATGCTGTAAGTCACACATCTTCTTATACTGTAATATCTAGAAACTATAGGGATAAACAACATAAATGAATGCTATGTTGTATAATAGGGTTTTGTTATCCTGTATTTTCACCCATTTCATGCTTTTTCCATGTTGTTTCCCATGCTTTGCTTTACTGAAATTTTTATAAAATTTTATTAGAAGTGAATTAAATATACAATTTTAAGAAGAGCTATTATATATTATAAAGATACATTTCAAACATACATTTTGTGAAATTAAAAATTATATCTGACTCTCTTCTGATCTGCCAATAAAAACTAAAAACAAAGGATATCACAGGAACCAAAGTGACTGCTCAAACCAAAGGATTTTCATATCACAAACATATTGTCTTTTTCTGCCTTTTCCTCATATTTCTGTCTCACTTACAGTACATTTAATTTTTGAGATTGACTCACTTATACATCTACTCCTATTTCGCTCAAAACCAAACTGCCCAACCCAATTGGAGATAAAGAAAAAACGCTCTGTACTTAAGCATGCATGTTCCACAGAATAAAAGCCACAACACAGAGTAACACTCCTGGAAAATCTATTTTGGGGGAAAAAAGTAAATAGTAAAGCCTTGAATACAAAACTTAGTGGTGCGGCAATGTTTCAGTTGAAAGGACTGTTTCTGGGTAGGCACAGGTTCTTAACATGGGTGCCCCCCCACCGTGCGCATAATTGGCTTTGGAAGGAGCCAAATCCATGAGGGTGACAGCTCTGTCACTCAGCCCCGAGTCACGCTGCGGCACTGCGTGTCAAGTCTCGCGCCACAGTCACGTGGAAGTCATTAAGAGCCCATAACGTAATCCATCTACGAACTGTTAAAGGCAAGCAGAATCTCAGGATCTGTTCAAAGTCAATGCATGCTGGCATTCCTGTAGAATTTTTGGAGTACAAAAGTATCATTATACTGTGAAAGTGCAGTACAGCACCTGTCTGTGCTATATTATCCCCAAACCCTTGTGTAACAAAATGTCAGATGAGGGTAAAAGTGAGGAGCAAGCAAGGTATATTATCCTTATTGTGGCGTGGCATGATTCTCTATGATTTCCCAAAATATATCTTGTTAGATTCAGTATCCTTGGTGCAAACAGGTCATATTTTAAAACGGTACCAACTCCTCTATAGGTATGACAGATAGCAAGACACATTACATTTTTACAGAAGAAATTTGTCCTATTTCTGTCTATGTTGGCACTGATCCTAATGCTATGCCAATATTGGGGAACATGTCAGGAGAACAGGTACCCTCAGTGGAGGTTGTTATGCTGCTCTGGAAAATGTGAGATACTCCAACCTTTATTATGCTGAGTGGCAGAGGTTGCAAGGTACTGGGACCCACAGCTGCATCCTGCACACCATTAAACCAGAGTGACACACCCATACGAGACCCCAATGTGACAGCCAAAAGTGAGCTGCAGCCAGCCTTGTTCTGCCAGATACAAGTGATCGAGGGGCGTTAATGAGCTCTTGGTAGATGTATGAAGTAATGGAGAAATGCTGTTAGGGGAAGGTTGCTTCCCTCTGCCCCCCCCCCCACTAGCGTCACAACTACACTTTGGCAGAATGGGAAGCAGGCATCAGAGTCGTCCATCACTTCAAATTAGCAACGCAAGCATCTGACAGCACGACCAATCAATACTTCATCTGGGACTTTTGGCAGGATTTCCTCTTAAAACTGTTCTCTAAATCTAGCCAGAAACACAGGCCTGGGTAAAATAAGTGAATGGAGTATAAAATGGGGAGGATGAGAGCAGCAACGCATGGTCTGTAAACTATAACATAGAGAAATGACTCTTTTACAAAAGATTAAGGTGAAAGCTTATTGACAGGCTGCTCTTCTTCTATCTATTATGGATAATCTACAAATACCAGTTGTGCCCAGCACTTCATTTGTAAAATTTACATTATTCTAATAGAGGGTCAGCAGGTACCGTTTTGAGCTTAAATAGCAAGACACCTATCCCAAGCTTATCCCTGCATCTTCACTCCATTGCTTTTCTCAGCTTTTCTCTGAAAGAGGACTTGTGGTTCAGCTCAGTCTGCCATTTGCTCAGACCATTGATCTAATTAGGACTCCAGGATTTTTACTTTCTCCAGGATTCAGTGACCCCAATTCAAGCACCTGTTCCGAGGCTGCAAAAGTTGATATCGCCTCAATTTGTCATCTTTAAATAGGCCTCAAGTAATGATTGGAAGCATGTGAAGCACACCAATAAGTGACTAATGACCATGAGAGACTTGAGGCCGTAAATAGTAGAGTGCTGAACAACCTCTGTGTAGCTCAAAGGCTGCCAGATCAGGTCTCACGCAGACCCTGGTGTTGTTCTATTGATGGCAGTAAACCAGTCTGTGGCATTATTTCAATAAAACCTCAAGCTGTGTAAATGGGAATAAAGTCATTATGAAGCACACGAAGGGTTGAGTGGTTTAGTTGTGACCGTTTCGGCATTACACTGATGACGCCACCTTCAGCGTAGTCAAACTGATAAGAGGTGTAAAGCGAGAATCCTGTGTTTAAATAGGTGAGGGGTGACCATCACATGTGGGCCATCACAACTGGCAGATCAGTTTAACTCTGACCTTGACCTTCTGCTTTCAGTTTCATCAGGATTCCTGGAAGTTCATGTCCAACCGGTTCCAGCAGGGACCTTGCTGTTTGCATTCCTTACCTCGAATTGGACAACAATCTGCGTCAAAGTCCGCATGCCTGTTGACTGAGTTGAGTTTGGTGCGGAGAACCAGGTTTTGTGTATGAATGGGAATAAATGTTTGCTAAGGAAAAGTGTCAACAAAGTACATCAACGGTGAAACTGTAGTGCATTGTGCACCTTTGACAATGCAAAGGGAAAGTGGTTGTGAGTTAAGGACATACAGAGTGAGTTGGAAGAGCTCTGTATTACATCCTACAGGAACAAATGAAAACCACAAAGAAATGGACACAAACAAAAAAAGACCCTTGTTTTACTCAAGAGAAAGATGGAAGAGCAAAGCAACGTTAACGTACTCTGTCTTGATTAGGGCATAAGGCACATCTGGCATATTGTGATATAGCTGTAAAGAAATCTGAGGGAGAGCAAGCAGTGATAATTTAAGATTTCAGTTTGCTAAGGAAGTGGTTGGTCACATGGGGCCACTTTTGCTGAGACCTCGAAGAGTGGCTTCAAAGGTTGGCGCTACAGAGAACAATATTCTGAATATTGAGCAGAACTTAGCATGTCTCGAGATTGAAATGAGAAAGAAACCTGGCAGATAGATATTCATTTCTTGTTTTATTCCCACAACAGATGTAATCCCCACCACCTCCCTCCACACTAAACCCCCATCCCCAACAGTCCACCTCCACTTCTCATGTACAGCATTCACAGTGCTTTTGTATTATCATGATTCGTTTTTTTTCCTTACATCCCCATAATCCACAGAGCAAGGCGACTCAGCATAATTGCAGCTTGCATGCCTGTCTTGCTGAAAAACTGTCCAATCAGGCTTCTAGAAGTTTGCACCATTGCGCATGAAATTACAAATGGAATTTAATTTGTCCTCAAATCCTGCTGCATTATTTTAGAATGAGTCATGGCAAAGAGGTGGACCACATCACATCCTAAGATGTTCAGCGCTGGAGATTCCAAGTGTTAGAAGCTCCAGTGACTCATAGTAATCGTTATTTTGCAGCCTTACTTGAGGCTTTTAGCAATTTACAGTTGGGTGACTTTATGGGGTTGTAGCATTGTTAGGAAAGCAAATTTCACAAGGGTACTAAAGCAGGTCCACTCCTGGGAGTTCCACAGCAACCTTCAGATTTCAGATCTGTCTTTCATAGCTACTACACTACTTGCAGCCCTATGAATCAGTGCATTATCTGTATGTTCAAAAATACTCTCTCCATGCTTATGTGTATTGGTTATTGTCTTGGTGTTTCCAAGAAACCAAATAAATTACTGTTTAGAAAACCGTGAGAGAACTGTACAAACAAGAGGCATGTGCAGTTTGGAGAGGCAAGCTGTGAACATAACATCAAGTTGAGCAGCACAAGCAGAGTCCCTGACTTTTTCTGCAGGATCTTTTTCCAATATAACACAATGTCATTGGAGAGAGATTATGGCTAAATCATAACATTTGCTGAAAAATGAGAGTGCACACTGAAATATTTTCCAATCCATTGTTTTCATGTGAGGTTTATGCAGCTAGCGCTCTCTGCAGTCTAGCTGTGTGTGGCTGCGGAAGGTTTCTGTTAAGCTTTTACACCACTAAATTTGGCAGGAATGGACCATGGCAGCCTACTGTGTCTCAAGCGAGCAAACAGGAGCGGCGCGACTGGCACATGGTACGCCCTCTCCACAAACAAATGTGCGTTGCTGTACGCTGTCCAAGTGCCTGCTGCTTTCGGCCTGTTCTCCCCATAATGAGCATGCGTCTCAGTGTGTCAATGGCTCATTATTTCAATCACATGGCAGTGTGAAATGGTGTCAAAATATTTTCAGACAAATTTGTCAGTTTACTGACCATTGACGTATCCATTTGTCAAATTTTCAGGAAGTTTGCTCGAATATGCTGCTGAGGACTGAATGCAAAAACTTCCCCTGTTGCTCTTTGTGTAAAGACTTGAGAACCCCGAGTGAAAGTTTCTCCTCCTGCATGACTGCTCTCTCCTTTTTCCTTCGAGCTCTTAAAAGTCCAAAGAGCAACCAGGCAGCATCGTTGAACAGCAGCAGCTCGAGGGAAATCGAAGGAAGCAGTGCCCATGAGGTGCCTGCCAATGACATGCATGGGGGCAGATACACACACTAAAGAAATGCACACACTGCATTACCTCAGCGAGCCCCCAGGTCATAAGGTTAACATAACACAAATAAAGCACCAATGAGGAATATAAAACAGAAAAAACATGATTCTTCGAGCTATTTGATCTTTTTGTCCCATTTCCACCATCTCCTTGCTCGGCTCCACAGAAAGTGCGAGCAGAGCAAAGTGGTATCCTTCCAGTCTCAGGTTCCAAGGTCACTCTGGAAACATGGGGGAGGTGTGCTGGACAAAGGCGGAGGGGACGGTGATAGCTCTGATGTTCTCTCACAGCCATGAGCAATCTCAGATTGGATTGAAGAGACCAGCACGTCACGGAAAATGATTTGTGTTTTAAATGGAACTTTTTAAAAATATTTCTTTGTGAGGTTAGTTTGAAAGGAGGTATAGTAAACGCAGCTAAGGAGGTCCCTTTCCAGGAGGTAGACAGATAAGCAACCCAGTGACTATCAAGTCTGACACTTACAGCCCCCACAGCGCTGTAATGATGTGTAATCACCACATCATCCTGGGGGAAGCTGGGGGGATACCAGCATGGACTGCCACCTACTGAAGTCATTTAATCTCCTGAGTGTGTTGCTCCAACGCTTGGTGATCTTTGCACATTTAATGATAGGAGGCCTGTGCACAATAGACAGCCCCTGGCATGTAATTAATCAGTGGTAAGGGTGGGGGGATGTCAGCCATGCAGAAGGATAAGCTGTGATCTGCTAAATTTTATTTACCCATGGTGTCTCCCCTCAGCAGTCCAAGTTGCTGGGAAGTGGAGAAGTGAACCGTTCCAGTGCAAACTTGGAGTACACATGTGGACTACACCTGTATGGGACAAAGTGCAACTGAGGCTGGAAGTAAAGTGACAGAAAAGTGTCTAACATCTGTGGGAACTGCTGCAGAAGACCTGGGAAGACCAAGAGCCTGTTTTCCTCATCACATATGTTTACCAAATGTCTTGTGGGGTAATAAAATCACCGGTTTCTAGCAAGTGTACTCAAACTTTGACTTGTACCGTATGTAACATTAATGAGAGCTAAAAAGTCAGCCAGAGAAGCAAATAGTAAAAGGTGAAAATAGGTAGCGAGAGTTGTTTTTGTCCCATGATTGTCAAGAATACTGCACTTTGAAATAGTTATAATTAAATACACACGCACACATTTTCAGAACCGCTTGTCCCATACGGGGTCGCGGGGAACCGGAGCCTACCCGGCAACACAGGGCGTAAGGCTGGAGGGGGAGGGGACACACCTAGGACGGGACGCCAGTCCGTCACAAGGCACCCCAAGCGGGACTCGAACCCCAGACCCACTGGAGAGCAGGACCCGGTCCAACCCACTGCGCCACCGCGCCCCCTCTGTAATTAAATATTTAGTGATAAATAATTATAAATAATTTGTTTTAAGATCATTTGCGACAGAGCAATTTGAGGCATGGAGCTCACCACTGTACACAAAAATGAATAATAACTGGAATTCGCTCCTGGTAGAAGGTGAATAACAAAGCAGTAAAACTGAATTCTGAGCTGCGCACACACATACACACACATACACACAAGGCTGTGAAATGACATCCTGCAGTTCTGCCAGATGTTTCCAGTCACACCCTTCACACTTATTTGCCCTTTACCCAGAAAGCTGTCAGTTTTGCAAAGTATTTTGCTAAAGAATGAGGCACACACCACAATCATGCTTAAAAATGAATTACGGTATGTAGGTTATTTATTCTTCACCAAGGATTGCAAACATTTTTTTTAAAAAAAGAACAGTCCTTTCTGGCTCTTAGGAAAACTGCTTTTAAAACATATCATTGGCAGTTTAACAAAGAGTGATATTGTCCAAACTCATGTATATAGATAACCTATTAGCTCAGTATTGTCCAAATAGTGCAACTGAAAATAATGATGTAAAACCATTTAGTTTTCTGTGTAATTTCAGCAATTGAGTTTCATCGCATACCGGGTATACTAATTTAAACTTAATTTCAATAAAATAATTTTGTTTAACACGATGGTAATCGTGTAGTTCTTGTTTTAATTGTCCTGTACATTAAGATTCCCAGACCTATTAGCTGGTGGCAATTCAACACATTAATGTGTTTTTCCACTATTAAATGCACAAGTCAGCAGCAAGAATATAAAATACCGTAGTGTATGTCCACAACTGTTAATGAGATTGTCACGCCCTCAATCTCGTCGCGACTCACCGCACCTGTGGATGATCAGGGAGACAGAGCATAAAAGGACGATGCTGGCTTGACCAGATTGTAGAACCTTATTGAGCTGTGCCTTCTGCAATGCTAGTACAATAAAACTGTGCAACCACAGTTGGGTCTGTCTCATCCTGGCAGATATGTCAGAAATACATGTTATTGCAGGTGGTCAGATGGTTGTACCACAGGTGGTATGTTTGAGAGAAGAAGCAAGGAATGGAAGAGGTGGCACATTTCTTGTTTAATGTCATCAGAACCTCACAGATCTGCAGCCACAGGCCTGCTTGGACATGTTGCTGAAGTGGTGAGAAAGCACAGTTGGTTAATGTGTGACTGCTGCAGTGAATGAGTAAAAGTGGTACAAAGACAATGTTTTTCAGGCCAGTTCATAGTGAAAACTGTGTTCCGGAGGCCTGGCGCCAGAGTACAACTGTACATTGACCACCACTGCACACCTGGACTAGAGTGCAACTACAGCATACAGTTGGATGGGCATTGTCCAACCTGCTGCAAAACTACCCAGGCTGAAAACAGTGCTGTTGCACTGGCATTCAATAAATATAAGAACATTCAGTTTGTTCATAGCATGCTAAGACAAATAGAAGCATCTGGGTATATGGGGTGCAGTTGCTTGTATAGTGGTTATGGCTGCTGCCTTTGGACCTGAAGGTTGCAAGTTTGATTCCCACCCCAAGATGTAGTACTGTTGAGCAAGGCATTTACCTTAAAATTGTTCCAGTCAAAATTACCCAGTTGTGTAAATGGGTAAATACAGTATTTGTAGGTAGATTAAGGCTATATGGTGCTTTGGAGAAAAGCATCAGCTAAATCAATAAATATAGTGTAAATGTAAAGCCTCCACACAGGTGCTTCACAAGAGGCAGCTGATGCTGATCACTAATTAATGGTAGTGAGTGATGATGTCTTTCCTGCCAGGAAGGATGTCAATGTTCCCATATAAACAGCACTCTTAGGCACCTGATCCAAACCAAACCACGACTGAATAGGATGTTCTTGGGGGACAGTGTCTTCCACCTGCACGGACCAAGAGAGGACCTTCCAGCTAACTGACGTGCAGGGGGAAGAGATGTTTTCAGTGTCCGATGCTGGAGGACTGCGAACTGTTGGGTATGCAGACCACCCACACTTCCAGCGATGTCCCCATATCTTAGAAAATGCCATATCACATTGGTATTTTTTAACCACTACCTGAATATATTGGACTTATTTTCAAAGCATTTCAGTTTTCTCTCTTCCCCATTGTTGAAACATCATGACCCTCACTTGGAGAAGCAGTTCCTGACAGTGAGAGAGTGAAAGAGTCCTTGTTTCCCAGATTAAAATGTCTGTGTCTAATTATTTCACTCATATCTCTTTAATTACACTGTAAGAATTACACTCAAAGACACAACTGTTCTTTTGATCTACTCCTTTGGTTTTCATTACTGGAAAACAAACATTTTTTATCCATAATTTGAACCCTTTAATATAAACTTTTATATTAAATGACAATGAAAATAGACAGGTTTATTTATTTTTTCTAGCCCAAAGTGTTATGTGAGTCAGGTCAACTGCTTTTGCGCATGTCCTGGAAGCCAATCTGTGATGTAATTAACACTAGAAAGTGTGACACGTGACCTTTTATGAAGGTCTGTTTATTCTTAATTCTCATTGGACTCCTCCTCCATGTCCCTTGTATTATATTAACGCTGACAGTGTAAACACAAGGGCAAGCCTTGCATTGAGAGGCCGTGCTGCTATATTAAGTTTTAAAGGGCAAAGCCTTCTGGGAAATATATGGCATTCCATGTCATCTCATCTGAACTAATAGAGCAAGTTTGTTCATATCTTTTTCCTCATTTTCATGTGTGTCTGTGTTTGTGTATCTGTTCATCACACACATTTAACATACTAATATGACTTTTTTAGTCATCTTTTGGACAAAAGAAATTCAAGCATTTTAAAGGAAATGAGATGTTGGTAGGAGGCAAAAACCAACATTTAAAGTTCAGGCAAAGGGTGCAAGTCATTTGATTGAAAGGTTTTCCAGGGATGAGCGGCATGATATGTTCATGTCAAGCAGATCCCCAAAGCTGCTTTGCCATAAGGCTGTCAGAGACGCCGTCGAAGATAAAAAAGAACAATGATTGGGAATACCACGAAGGGCCAAATACTGTGTCCTCCGTTGATGGGATTTTTGTTTTTCCTCTGTCTTATAGGTTTATCCTCTGGGATGCAATTTGGCTCCAGATGTGAGATTTGTGGTAATCCAGAAAGTACAGCGCATCTCTGGGGGCTGGCATTGGGGGTTAGTGTGGGTGGGTGGGACTGGGAGTGAAGCAGGCTTAACCAGTACAAGGCATTTGGTGTCATTAGGGTCTTTCACTTTCAGTCATACCCTTCAGTTGAGGACTTTTGTATTCGCATCAGTATTTGCACATGCAAAGCATACAAAAGAATGAAGAGCTCAGAAAAATTAGCTGGGCTCTCTGTTTTTGTTGCATTATACTATAGGAAGCCTGTCTAGACAGCTCGCCTGTCCCTTACCAGTCATAGCAATACTGAGATCAAAACAGGCCACCTATTCTCTGGCTCTTTCTGACATTAGATCATAGACTGAGATACAACAAGAAACATATATTTTCTTACAACTTTTCATCATGTAGTGCCATCGCTTCTAACTTTCTTCTTTTAACATCTGAGCACACTTTTTAAGAAACATGGATGTGGCTGGCCAAAGTCCGACCACATGCACACCACAAGATTGACCACTGAAGCTGGGATCCACTTGTCATTGGGATAACAAGGCCAGGTGCAGTCAGTGAGCCATAGAACTTAATGAAAGCAGAGACTGTGAGTAGTGAAGAAGGAAAAAAGTTATCTCATGGTGCTGCTAAAACAGCCTGGAGACTTTATTTTGGTTTTGCTTTGTATTGTGTTCTGGTTGTTGAGTCTTGGTTGTTCTCCTTCATTGTGTCTTGACTCTTCTATTGATTCTTTTTATTATACATTGTTGGTGATTTTTTTGTTCTATACTTGAAAAAATATAGAGACCAAATCCTGTCACACCCATTCCCCATCTGGTCATTCTCTGGACCTTGGCATGACCTGGCATGCTAGAATGGATTAAATGACTAATAGTTAAATGACTAATTTACAATGCAGAACCCTGAGGATGTTTCCAACATAGGAAATGAAACGTTAGGATTAGTCTCTATGACAACGCGGTCTACTCCAGAAGATGCTAAATTCCTGTAGTCATCAAGTCTAACTAAGGGGGAGATACATTGTGGTTTTATAGGGTTTCAGTGGGCAGTCCTTAAAGGTGTGACCTTACACAAAGCTTTAGAGGTGATACCTTCAAACAAAGCATCAAAGGCAAGGAAGCCTTCACAGGACCCAACCCTTGACTGCTGGCTACCCCAAACTTCCTCATTACCAAATGGTCTGACCACCATCCAGTGACAAGAACTGGGATATGTCAACATTCTCACACAGTTTCATTTAGATCCAATCAATCACAAGCAATCACTGTGATCACATCAACAGGCAGACCCATTCAACTGTAGGTTTGATCTACTGGCTGTCTTGAATGCCCACAAGCAATGTGTATTACCCTAATGTTTTCACATGACAACATGGGACAGACAGACGGTCAGTTGATCTCAGTGACCCTGAATTGTGGATTCTTACAGTAACCCAAGCACAACTCGAACCCCAGACCCACCAGAGAGGAGGACCCAGCCAAGCCCACTGCACCACCACACCACCCTCTGCCCCCCTAAACTTAAAACATCCCAAAGTAATTCAACTACCACTCTGTAAACATCAGTTTGCACATGACCTTTAAGAAGCAGATATAGAAAACTTTCCTACACACTTTCAAGGTTCAAACCTACCAAAAAAATTGTCAATTTATCTCTCCATCGTCTTTTAGGCTGTCTCTTGAAGAGCCCTTTGAACACTCCCAGCTGGTTCCATCTCGTGCATCTTGTTCTGTCCTATCAAGCCATCTCCTAGTGTAGCTTTCAGTTCAGGTGAAGAGTGAGAGTGGTCAGGTTCAGTTCTAACACAAACTTTTTTCAGCTCCATTTATTACTTCTTGTTTTCTGTTTTGCAGGATCAAATAAAATATATGCAAATTTCATTATCTTCCACTCATATATAAGTAATACTGTAGGCAGTATTTCTTCTAGAAGAAATTCATTGAAATGTTTATAAAATTTCATTTTAAATTAACTCTGAATATGTTTTAACTGATAAAGATCCAAACGGACAAAGTGAATTCCGTTTTCCTTTGAGATTGCTCTAAATCATAAAAGAGGCCCACTTGGGCATAAATGAGAAAATATCACTAACTCTATGAACTTATGGCAGCGAGGAGCTCTGGCCACACCTTTTATACAACGGCAACAGCTTGAGAAAAGATCATGAGGAAGCAGTGATGTTCCATGTGTGGGAAATGAATGTTAGCTTAACACCCTATTTTTAGAACTAGGCTTTTTTATCTTATCCAATCCTATCTTTTTATTTTCAAACATTTCAACATTGGATCTTGATCTTGATGTTTGCAGTAATCTCTAAGTGTCAGAACTTGTTGAAATTGAGTTTTGAATGCTTGTTGAGGGGTTGGGACCAACTGCTCAACTCACAGTTGTGATGTCATGGGTGTTCAGCAAAGAAAGACTAGGAAGCTTGTTTCCCAGCAAGAACAAGACAAATGGGGCAAAATACAGGCAAATCCTACATGAAGTTCCATTTTAGCTGATAGGGGATCTCCATTTAAGACTCATATTCTAACACGCAGCAAAGATTACAAAGGATTGTATAACTGAACAAAGAGTTCAGTATTTGGGAAATAACTAAAACCTGGATTGGAATTACACTGAAAATCTGTGCCTTGATCTCAGAGTTTCACTTTTTCAACATTCTCAGACTTTGCAAATCTGCATGGAGAAATGGGTAAATATTCCCAATACTGTAACGTCAGGGTGTGAGATGAACATGGACATATTTTGCTGTAATATCTGGACAAGGAAGTAAAGTAGAGAGATCTCAACAGCAGAGTATACATAGAAGTGCATAGTGCAAATTAGGAAATGAAGTGCAACAGGTCCCTTCCTGGATCGTGGTCTTGACATGGTGGAAGGGCTTGCGTGATCTAGTGATCTCCAGAGCTATATCATCAGGAGCAGTTTGCTCCTTGTAGGGTCTCCCAAGGCGAACAGGTCTGGGGTGAAGATCCAGACTAAGATGATACAAAAACCTCCATGAAAAAAGCAAACAAGAGAACGTTTACCCTGTCCGAAATAGGGTCACCGGGACCTACCTACGAGCCAGGCCTTGGGGTAGTGTTCCTAGGCGAGCGCCCGGTGGCCGGGTAGCCCACGTAGCCCGGCCAGAATCAGCCCGAAAAGGCAACATGGGGGGGCCATGTGGGCCCACCACCTGCAAGGTCCAGCATGGGGGTCGGGTGCTATGTATACCTGGCGGCGGGAGGGGGCAGGGTGGCACATGGAGACGAAAACTGGCTCTTGGTATGTGGAATGTAACCTCACTTCGGGGGAAGGAGCCAGAACTGCTGCGGGAGGTTGAGAAATACCAACTAGATATAGTAGGCTCACCTCCACTCACAGTGTTGGCTCTGGAACCAAATTCTTTGATCGAGGGTGGTCCCTCTCCTACTCAGGAGTTGCACAGGGTGAGAGGCGCCGAGCGGGTGTGGGGATACTCACAAGCCCCCGGCTGGCTGCCATACAGTTGGAGTTTGTCCCGGTGGATGAGAGGGTCACCTCAATGCGACTTAGGGTCGCAGAGAGGAAAACTTTGACTGTTCTGTGTGTTTTTGCACCAAACAGCAGTTCAGAGTATTCGGCCTTCTTGGAGAAGGTGGGAGGGGTTCTGGACAGGGCTCCACCTACAGACTGCATAGTACTGCTGGGGGACTTCAACGCTCACGTCGGCAATGACTGGGAAATCTGGAGTGGCCTGCCCGCTCTGAACCCGAATGGTGAAATGTTATTAGACTTCTGTGCTAGCCATGGTTTGTCCATAACAAACACCATGTTCAAACACAAGGATGTTCATAAGTGTACTTGGTACCAGAGCTCGTTGGGCCAAAGGTCTATGATCGACTTTGTAGTCGTTTCATCTGACTTGAGGCCACATGTTCTGAACACTCGGGTGAAGAGAGGTGCTGAGCTGTCAACTGATCACCATCTGGTGGTGAGTTGGATCAGATGGCGTGGAAAACTGATGGACAGACCTGGTAGGCCCAGACGTTTAATGAGAGTGTGCTGGGAACGACTGTCAGAGGACCTTGTCCGGAATGATTTTAACTCACACCTCCGGGAGAGCTTCTCCCATGTCCCGGAGGAGGTAGGGGACATGGAGTCTGAATGGACCCTGTTCAAAACCTCCATTGTGGAAGCAGCCAGGCACAACTGTGGCCAAAAGCTTGTTGGTGCCAGTCAGGGAGGCAACCCGAGAACCTCCTGGTGGACACCGGTGGTGAAGGAAGTCTTCAAGCTGAAGAAGGAGGCCTTTAGGGCCTGGTTGGCTCTAGGGACTCCTGACTCAGCAGACAGGTACCAGCAGGGAAAAAAGGCAGCAGCGGCTGCGGTTGCAGAATCAAAATCCCGGGCATGGGAGGAGTTTGGAGAGGCTATGGAAAACGACTATCGGTCAGCTTCAATGAGGTTCTGGAGAGCCATCTAGCAGCTCAGAAGGGGTCGGAGGAGTTTCGCTCAGGCTGTCTTTAGCAGGAGTGGAGAAGCTCTGACCTCTGATGAGGACATTGTCAGGAGGTGGAAGGAGCACTTTGAAGAACTCTTAAACCCAAGTGATATGCCTCCCCTACAGGAGTCAGGGCCTGAGGCTTTCGGGCTGTCAGAGTCCATTTCCCTGGTGGAAGTCACTGAGGTAGTTGGTAAGCTCCACAGTGGCAAAGCACCGGGGGTGGATGCGATCCGCCCGGAACTGCTTAAGGCTCTGGATGTTGCAGGGCTGTCATGGTTGACAAGCCTCTGCAATGTTGCATGGGCCTCGGGAACAGTGCCCTTGGATTGGCAAACTGGGGTGGTGGTCCCTATCTTTAAGAAAGGGGACCGGAGACTGTGTGCCAACTATCGGGGCATCACACTTCTCAGCCTCCCTGGGAAAGTCTATGCCGGGGTGCTGGAAAGGAGGCTCCAGCCAATAGTTGAACCTCAGACTGAAGAGGAACAATGCGGATTCCGCTCTGGCCGTGGAACAGTGGACCAGCTTTTTATCCTTATTGAAGGGGCGTGGGAATTTGATAATCCAGTCTACATGTGTTTTGTGGACTTGGAGAAGGCCTATGACCGTGTTCCCCGGGAAATTCTGTGGGAGGTGCTTAGGGACTATGGGGTACCAGGGCCACTACTGCAGGCCATTCGGTCTCTGTACATACAGAGCGAAAGTTGTTTCCGCATACTTGGCATTAAGTCAAGCTTGTTCAATGTGGGTGTTGGAATCCACCAAGGTTGTGCCATGTCTCCACTCTTGTTTGTGGTTTTCACGGACAGGATATGAAGGCGCAGTGGAGGTCAGGAGGGCATTCTGTGTGGGAGTCGGAAGGTGACGTCTCTGCTTTTTGCGGATGATGTTGTCCTTTTGGCACCGTCACATGGTTGCCTCCAACACACATTGGAATGGTTTGCAGCCAAGTGTGAAGTGGTTGGGATGAGGGTCAGCACCTCAAAGTCTGAGTCCATGGTTCTCTCACGGAAAAGGATGACATGCTCCCTCCACGTAAGGGGAGAGAATTTGCCCCAGGTGGAGGAGTTTAACTATCTTGGGGTCTTCTTCACGAGTGAGGGGAGAAGGGAGAGTGAGATCGGCTGCAGACTGGGAGCAGCGGTAGCAGTAATGCGGTTGCTGTACCGGACTGTAGTGGTGGAGGGGAAGCTGAGCCATAAGGCAAAGCTTTCTATTTACCGGTCAATCTACGTCCCTACCCTCACCTATGTTCATGAACTCTGGGTAATGACTGAAAGAATAAGATCACGGATACAAGCAGCTGAAAGGAGTTTTCTCCGCAGCGTGTTGGGACTCGCTCTCCGTGACAGGGTGAGGAGTTCGGACATCCGGGAGGAACTCAGAGTAGAGCCGTTACTCCTCCACATTGAGAGAAGCCAGTTGAGGTGGTTCGGTCATCTGATAAGGATGCCCCATGGGTGCCTCCCTTTGGAGGTATACCAGGCATGGCCAACTGGGACGAGGCCCCGAGGTCAGCCCAGGACCCGCTGGAGGGATTATATCTCACAGTTGGCCGGGGAACAGCTGGGAATCCCCCGGGTTGAGCTGGAGGAAGTTGCGGGCGACAGGGACAACTGGGCCTCTCTGCTCTCCCTGTTGCCACCGCGACTCTAGAAAGACAATCGAGCAAGAAAATGGATGAAACAAAATGAATGGAAGTGCAACAGATGACATGAGAAACTCGGAACAATGAAACACACCAAGTGTTCTCACAGTCAGCGAAATGAGTTTACATGCACCAGACCACAGGACAAGAACAGGAAACACTAGAACAGAACTTGGGAAACAGGTCAGTGGACATGTGTCACTAGAGAAGCTGCAGCAAAGTGCTGATCAAGAATCCGCAAACTACCTCTGTGACCTTATCTCTTTTGTAGGGCTAGGAGTGGATTATCGGATCGACTGGGACCAGGTGTCCTGTTGTCTTTGGTGGTCATTGGGACTTTCACTCCAGCGGTTATGACAAATATAATATAACTAACAGAACTCATAGAGACTCAGAGATATAATTGCTGCTAAAGATATATGTGGGCACGGTGGGAGGCAAGTAGCGCTGCTGTCTCACAGCACCTAGGTGGTGCGAGAGAACGTGGGTTTGATCCCTGCTCGGTCTGTGCGGAGTTTGCATGTTCTCTGTGTCTGTGTGGGTTTCCTCCAGGTACTCCAGTTTCCTCCCACAGTCCAAAGACATGCTGTTCAGGTTCCCCCACGGTGTGTGAGTGACACAGAGAAAGTGTGTTTCACTGATGCATGGATGAGTGACCCCTTGTAAGTAGTGTATCTAGCAGTGTAAGTCATCTTGGTGAATAAGGTCTGTGGGCTAGTAACATTACATAGTATCCATTGTAAGTTGCTGTCATGGTTGTGCTTCGTGAGGATGGACTTAAGTGCAGAGTTTCGTAAACAGATGTTTAATAAAGCCAAAACGGAATTCAAAAGCAAAGTTGTGGGACAGGCATATGTCGGGCAATAGTACAGAAGGCTAGACAAAGAACAAGGTCAGGAAATGTACAGGCAAAGGTTGATGTCAGAAGAGGTTCACTGTGACACGGCTTGAGAGGAAACAGAGGAGGCAAAACAAGGTTCCACACCCAGGCATCCTCAGTGTCCCCTTTTATGCTCGCTTCATCAGGAAACGGCAGGTGTCGCCGATGAGCTGGGTGTGCAGGTCGTGACAGTTGCTTTGGAGAAAAGTATCTGCTAAGTGAATAAATGTATATGTAAATAGTATTGACTCGAGATTTGAGCAGATTATTTTTTGTAAGGGGGATGTGGTGGCGCAGTGGGTTGGACTGCAGTCCTGCTCTCCGGTGGGTCTGGGGTTCAAGTCCCCCCTTGGGGTGCCTTGCGACGGACTGGCGTTCCGTCTTGGGTGTGTTCCCTCCCCCTCTGGCCTTACACCCTGTGTTACCGGGTAGGCTCCGGTTCCCCGTGACCCCATATGGGACGAGCGGTTCTGAAAGTGTGTGTGTGTGTGTGTGTGTGTGTGTGTGTGTATTTTTTGTAAATTACCAATGCATTCTTTTGTGTGTGTGGGAAACAAAATTCTTGAAGTAAAAAGTCTTATTGTATCATAAATGGGTTTTCTTTGTGTTAGTGAAGGGAGGCTATTATTTCCATGGATTAAAATGTTAAGGTGTAACAACAAAATGTACAATCTTCAAAGTGAGAAATCACTTTCTGATGGTGCCAAACTTTGCTCAAGGTGTCATTATCACACAGAGACCGGTATTAAGGTGAACTCAAGAGCAGGGTTTATTTACAAGACAGAATCCTTGGGAGTCGGGAGCAGTGGTGCTGTGTCTCTATGAAGATGATTAGACATGGAACCATGGAAACTCAGGTTATGATGATTCAAGAAACCTGGACCAGTGTGGACTTTGATGGATACATGGGAGATGGAGATTCAATTCACTTAGTGTGATGAAGATTTGGAGGATGAGGAAACTATTTTAAAGATTTGTTTGATTGCTCAGAACAGTTGAGCTAGGTTCTGCCGGGTTGTGATACAAGGACACTATACAAGCGGTGGAAGATGTATCCTTACTGACCACCAGGGTTCCACACAAACAACCCAGGAGGCTTATTTATTAACCATACTTGTTAAGCATTATAACAGTATTATTTGTATGTTGGGCTGTTTGAATCATTTTAATGGAGCTTTTCAGAGTTACAGCATTGCTTAAGGTATTATAGCAGTTGAAGCTCTTATCGTCTACATTATTTGCTAGCCCATGGTCTTAATAATGAAATGTTGCCCTTCCTGAGGTTTCTATATGGACAGGCAAAGCATGCTTTCTCCTTAAAATGTAGTCCTTTCAAATGGTCCCATGTCTGACTTTGAATACAGCAGAGCATGGTAGTTTTGCGGCTAACAAAAGGTCATATGTAATTTGATTTCTGAGCAGCCTTTCAGAGGGTCCCATATGTACTGGGGTACAAAGCAACATGAGAAAACATCTAAATGCCTGTTAGTGTGGCACCCAATGTAGAAATCAGATATCAGATGAGGACATGAACTGTCATATGTTAAAGGGTAGTGGGTAAAATTTGAGCACCGGCAGTAGAAGCTCATATAGATTTTTTCTTTCCCTTTTAATGTGGGAGCCAGAGTGCAGGCTGTTAATTCAAAGGAACGATTATTCTTGTCGTTATTAATTATTGCCCCCTTTCATATCCTAGCAGATTTGAAAATGTTCAGATATCTGACCCATCTCACATTACATGCATCGGCAAATCTGCTTCTGTAGAGTGCGCTCAGTCTGCCTTGCTGTTTTTTCCTTCGTCACAAGAAAATGGAATCACTGTGCTGCCCACACTTGGCTTTGAAAGAATTTGTTGGTAGGCCAAAAAGATTTAGCAAGTGAGAAGAAAAAGAAAAACCTTTAAATTTAAAGTTACCCAATAGGAATGGACAATTAGTACTATATACAATACGCTGGAGTTTCAGGTGAACGTGAATGTATTCTGTGAAAAAGCGTAAAAAAAGAAACACTGGGCCTTTTTTTATGCAATTCCCAGCTAGTGCTTCTATTTCCAAACATATACTATATCTATGTGGAAACATAAATGGAATGGAAATGTATCCTTTCCCACATGTGAAGAATGACTGTGTTTGTGCTCATTTTGGTTCCACCAAGGCAATACCGTATGTGAGTGCATGTAGGGGGATGTGGCTTCTCTCCATAATGTACCACTGAAACCATCATTTTTCAAAAGGCGTAGCTGCAGAGCCCCTGGGGAGCCTCACTCAGCCCCAGTGGGGAGCTTCCCATATCTCTACCTCCAGACAGTGAGCACTGATTCCATGTCATCCTCCACACCAGTCCACACCACTCCCATAGCCATATCAGTCAGAGATTTATGCATGTAGTTTTCATTCAGCATGGAGGGATGGATGTGACTCATTGATTGTTCTGTTTCTTGTTTCTCGCACCTTCAAGATCAGGTACTTCAGACCACTAGTGACCTTCACATATCTCTGGTGAGGTAAGAAATCAATCAGTTCCTCAGAATGTGCCAAGTGAACAGGTTTCACAGCTAGGAACAGAGCTTCCTTGCTCTGAGAAGGGCAGAAAATGTCAGAGAAGATGTGGAAATACAGTAAGTGTCGTTGTGGAGGTATACAAACCTCGTGAAGGCATCTACAAATTACAAATGTGGACTTCCATGAGGAAGCGAAACTGTTGCACACACAAATGAGGTCTAGACAATAACATCAGTTAAAATTTCTGTGATGAAGTATATGAAGTGGAAAGGGTGATGTAAATTAATTTACTTTTTCACTTTGGCTCTGGCACAATTTCGTTTTTTATTTTTCCTTCTACTTTAAAACTCTTGCAGAATACAAGGAAAACACATGTGAAACATGGATTTGTCTCAGGGCATGATTTGTTAATATGCTTCACAGTGAAGGTCCAGCACTGGTGTGTGCTCTCCTTCCCATAGCTCTGTTCTTCAGAAGTGAGTGGCAGCATTCCTTTAGTTGTAACATACAACCTTTTTTACTTTTTGTGCATTTTCTTGAGACATAAGATAAAACAATGTTTAATTAGTTGTACAAGTGTTTAAAAATTACTTGAATGGAATTTTATTACATGAGATTAGAATTTTGAAATGTCTTTTCTTTGGTAAAATTACATGCATATAAATAGAAATATTCTTGGTTTTAAACTTATATTGACTATGAAGTCTTAATATCGGCACTTAAAACATCAGATATAATGCGTTCCATAAGACTGAGTAAAAATAATATGCGGAAAAATATATCAAGCCCTGCTTGGGATGCCTTGCAGTGGGCTGGCGTTCCATCCTGGGTGTGTCCCCTCCCTCCTTGCCCTTGCACCCTGTGTTTCCGGGATAAGCTCCGGCTCTCCACAACCCCACTCGGGACAAGCAGTTGTTGACATTAGTTAGTTGGTTGGTTGGAACGATATATTACTACTGTGTTTATTTATCTATTTGAGGTTTGTAAATTAGCGGCATGAATAGGCATACCATCTACTGTCACTCCTGGCACCCCTGGCTCGCCAGATGGCTGCGTGTCTAGCAACCGCGTGCTTGACAACCAGCTCGACCCCCCCCCGGATGATCCAGAGACGCAGTATAAAAGCACCCACTCCGACGCACCTGGCTGCAGAACCTCCAACTGATCGATGTTCTCCTCACCTAGCTCTTCCGAGGCTAACTGTTCTGCTCTGTTCTCTGGGTGCAACCCTGGGTGATACAAATAAAGCGAGTTATCATCAGCACTTTGTCAAGTTCCTTACTGTGTGAAAAAAATATAAACACCTGAATCAAAATGTCATATGGAATTATAGAGAAAATTGAGTGTGCAATACAAGTACCCTTTCCTTCACTAGAGAATTACCTTTTGTTTCTTGAATTACCTTCTCTTCAGCAGAAGGGGCCAGAGACAACTTGACCTGAGAGTTACGTTGACTTTCACTCCAAGACTGACTGTCTAATACATGAGTGACATGCCAGTTTTTAAACAAACATTTTCTGTGGGCCAGTGCAATCTCTTCCCTAAGTTCACTGTACTTGCAGATTTTTATACATGCAGTCTAAAATCTCTGAGGCGCTCTTGTCATTGTGAAATAATGTGGTATTTCTCATCATGATATCATACAGTATGAAAATATGCAGAAATACCAGGATAGCTCAGGATTTGCTGCACAGCTCAGTAAGTCCTGACGTGAACAGAAGGAAAGTCAAACATTGCTGTTTTGGTCTAAACGCCAGAACTACTGGGCTGTTATGAGGGCTTGTGTAGAACAGGAATAAGAGAGGCAATAAGAAAATGACTTCCACTTCTGACTAGCATAGCAGGAGTGAAAACGGTCTATTCTAAAATAACTGCTGTGTTTGCTTTATGACATGGACACAGGTACCCAAGGATTTATGAGATGTACAGATGTACATGTGACTTGTAATAGATTCCTGAAAATCCAGTTGTGATGTCAGTTTTCATAAAATGACCCTTTAGTTACCAATAATTTGAATGGGAAAAATAATGCATTTCTAATCTACAGGGGGTTTGCTAATTTTTTTTTCCACTAAACAGTGCCAAATGTTCCCCTTATCTTGTTAAAGCTGAGATAATCTTATTCAAAACTAAGTCCAGAATATCAGAACACTTTTTAATCAGGCAATTCTCATAATTTAATCACCTATTATAACACATCTCTGCTGAGCCTTTCATAAAGTCCCATTTGTGATACTTTAAATCCATTTTGCATTTTATGGTTGATAAGTAAACATTTCCTTTGCCTTTTTTGCATCTTTTAACACTTTTTGCTTTTCGGCTAATTATTGTAATAGATACGATCTTTGATCACACATGGGCAGTTATAATTCATTCATATTAACATTTTCTGGGGATATCAAAAACCAGACTCAATTTTGGGTGCTGTCTAACTCTGTAACCAGCTTTCACGAAGCGTATGTCTCTTTGCGCCGCTACATGTACATATTTAAAGCGATATCTCTGCAGGCCCATGCAGCACCGTTTTTCTGGCTTCAAAGCAAGAGAACCGCTGGAGGGATTTAAGACACAGAAATTTTCAATTTTGAAGTTTCTACATTATCTAGAATGATTCCAGCAAAAATCAATTCCTCCAATTAATCCATACGAAATGGGAGAGGAAAATATGCAGTAATTGTTTAATTTCTCAATGTAATCTTTTTTGAACAGTGTGTTAAACACAGTGGGCAGCGGGGTGGCATAATTACATTTCTTTTCTTTGAAAACAATTAATTGTCAACACCTCTAGTTTTCACATAGAACACTTAGGCAGAAAAAGGGTCAGTAGGAGCCTATTACAGAAGGAAGGGCTGTTGTGTAGTTATCTAGTTTTGGATCTGTGACCTTAGGGTGCCACATAGGTTTCACCCAGTGCCCAATTAACGATCCAGCACCCAGACAACTAGGTGTAAATAAAATTAGCTTTATTTGGTAATGCACTATTATCATTCCTTTCAATGTCCTCCTCTGATCTTCAGCTGAGAGCCTCCACCCCACCATCACTGAGCCTCTAGTCAGAGGAAAGTTCCAGAAATGATCTATCCAGGGAAAATTTTATACCCCGGAAGAGGGCAAGCAGTCTTCTTCCTGAGGGACTTTTCCACTCCTACAAGACACACTCAGGCCAGAGCTAGTGGTCCTTCCAACCCTGGCTTTTCTGTGAGCTGGACTATGTACACCAAAATCTTTGCAGCCATCCCAATAGTATTGTGATCCTGCTGAGTTCAGCTTAATTCGGAACCCATCACCAGTGTCTCACCGAGCTAGTGACAGAGCAGCTCTTTAGTTCTCACCAAGCATCAGTGTGTCTTTTCTTTGCAGTTTCAGGTATCTGAATGGCTAATGTGATGTTGAAAACAGCTTAATGCAGGAAGAGGTGGCAAGGGGTGCAAGTAGTATGAAGTTTCCAGCTGTAGACAAGGGAGCAGGTCACACAAAAGGAGGTGTGGAGTAATCCAGTAAATCTAATTTCTCTCTCTTTCTGGCCATGTACTACAGTGTGCTGTGACACCTACAGAGCACCAGTTACACCTCAAGGTGACACACGTGCATCGGAACAAAGACAAATACACACACCCCTTCACACCCACACACACACACACACATACAGTGGAATGAACAAGGACAAAGATCTGTCTCAGTTTCCAGACAGGGAATAGTTTATTCCAGTCAGTCGGTCTTCTCACAGTGCAGTGTCAGCGCACCCTCACCAGGGGAAGCTGTATGGTGCTGCCTCACCGGCCCTGGTGCCTGATACACTTTCAGCGATCGATTACTCCCAGGCAAGAGGGGGACAGGAGGCTGCTGAAAATGCTGATGGTTCCATTAAAGCTCTTGGAGCACAGGCCTCAGGTGATTCCTCTCCCCTATGCCACCACTCTCTGTTGGAAGAGACATTAGTGTAAAAGGGGTTACAAGGAGGGATACCTAAAGCCTGGAGATTAAGTGAAATAATTATTATACCAATCAATAGTGTGAGGCCAAGAGAAAAACACAGCTAACAGATAAGCCATCGGCTTATTGACTTGTCAAGTGTCACATTTAGCACTTTTTTTTCTGTGTGTGGAGCCTGCTTTGTAATTCTCACTGCCTACAACTGCATCTGACAAGTAATTACCCAGGTCTTTGCCAAAGAGTCAAAAGGAAAAAAGATTAAATAGCCCGAAATGATGTTGCCTGTTAGCTTGATATTCCATTTTGTTGTCAAGAGAAGCCTAACCTTCTTGGTTTGGGCACTTTTACTGCAGCAAACTGCCTCCTATAACTGGCAGCAAGCTTTCTGTTTAATTAGCGATCTGAGATTCCCATATTGTGCTGCCCTCCAGTGATCCTGTGCAAGGAAAGGCTAATCACAGCTGGGCTGAAGGGGATGCTCAGGTGGGGTCTGGCAGGTGACTAAATGCAGTTGGACAACTTTGTGCCCCATTTATGGGGAACTCCTATATTCCTTCAGCTCAGCAGAATCAGACACAGAGTTGGAGAGTCACTGTAAATATAAGAAAGGGGGTATGTGCATCACTCTTGGACCAGGACAAATCCCATGAACACTTGTGCCAGCTGAGTGATGGGCATTGTCTTTGTTAATATAAGTCAGGATTTTTGTCCAAGCAACTTACTCAGCTCACAGATTTACTCTTCCGCTAGTTATATAGCTTAACATTTCAATGAAACAATCCATCTTATTCATTGGTAAGATAACAGCGTAACAAAAAAGATCCCTTCTTCATCTGAACAAGCTGTACTCTTATAAACTAAGCTTCTAAGTCCCCTTCTTGTGAGATAATGGATATGAACTTAGGAAGTACCCTGCAATTACATCCTTTTTTCTAGAGTATTCCACTTTCTTGTAGGGGCCAGGGAATAATTTTCCCATCTGACAGTTTTCTTCTTTTCAGTTATCCCTGAAAAAAAAGTGCTACGTGAAATAAAATCTGATTGTTTGCTTCGGTATCCACATCCATGCAGTTCTATCTCTTCTGGTCAGCCTGCTTTTATTTCCTCTTGAGAACATATATATTACATACAATTACATACATACTGTGGAAGAATATGCACTTACAGTATATTCTGAATGCATGCATTTGAGCAAAACTAGCATGGAGTATATGCTGTGTGGTAGATAATCACAAACTTTAAAAAAGGCAAAGAACATATCTTTGAAGATTCCCTAAGACTCAGGTCCCATCTATGTATCCAAGAACCAAGCCACACACTTCAGATTATTAGAAAAAGTATATATACACACACACACACACACACACACACACACACACACACACACACGCACACACACACATTTTCTGAACCACTTGTCCCAACAGGGTCGCGGGGAACCGGAGCCTACCCGGCAACACAGGGCGTAAGGCCGGAGGGGGAGGGGACACACCCAGGACGGGACGCCAGTCCATCGCAAGGCACCCCAAGCGGGACTCGAACCCCAGACCTACCAGAGAGCAGGACCTGGTCCAACCCACTGCGCCACCACGCCCCCCCGCATATGTATATACATATACACACACACACACACACACACTTTCTGAACCGCTTGTCCCATACGGGGTCACGGGGAACCGGAGCCTACCCGGCAACACAGGGCGTAAGGCTGGAGGGGGAGGGGACACACCCAGGACGGGACGCCAGTCCATCGCAAGGCACCCCAAGCGGGACTCGAACCTCAGACCCACCAGAGAGCAGGACCTGGTCCAACCCGCTGCGCCACCACGCCCCCCCGCATATGTATATACATATATATATAGATATTGTCACGTTCTCCGCATCTGGCATATCTGCGACACCTGCCGTTCCCTGATGGGAACGACAATAAAGAGGGAAGCCGAGGAAGCCCAGACGCGGAACCTTGTTTTGCCTCCTTGTTTCCCTGCGAACCGTGTTACCAAGAAACCCATCCCGTCTCTTCCTGACCACGTTCTGTGCCTAGCCCTTTGTACTCCGTTTGCTGATCGCCTGACCCTCGCCTGCCCCTCCACTCTGATTATGGATTCTGATTTGGCTTCCGTGCACGTCGATCCGAGAACTCTGCACTTGAGTCCGTCCGCGCTACGTGCAACCGTGACAGATATACATTCATATAGATAATTAATGATTTTATTTATCATCTGTTTTCTTCTTTTCTAGTCTGTTGAGTAAGACTGTTTACTTATAATCTTATTGTAACTTCATCTGCAGAAAAAATTAATGCAATCATTCATTATTCAGTCCCCAAGCAGAAGAGGTCCAACCAATCAAAGTAGCCTCCCTCATGCCTTCTTTGCGTTCATGAAAAAAATTCCTGCAGAAACAATAACAAAATAAGTATGTCAACTGTGATAAAAGGCTTCCGGCTATATTAGCTTCACATGTGCTCATATTGCTTCCATCATTCAGAAGACACAAATGAACAGTTTTTATCAGGCTGTCAGTGACACACACAGATTATACGTCTCAACTGAATAATTGCTACTTTTGCTTTAGTACATAATTGCAAAGAATACTGTCACAACAAAGACAATGTGGTGTCAGCTAATATGTTTATCCTTTTTCCTGCCATTGTGCTTGCAGGAGATGTACTACTTCTTATGGATCAGCATGAAATATTTCACTCATTAAGGGGTCAAAGTATTGCATTCATGAGACATTTACATAGTGATAGTGCAATTTAACAAAATATATCATTCTGCATTCCTTCAAAATGCAGAAAAAATTCTTTAGAAATGTTGACAGTTAAGTAAATGCAAAACAATACAAGAAATAAATAATACAAGAATTTAATCTTTACGTAGACAGTATAGAAATTTGGCTTACTTTTTGCTCTGTCACTCATATATCTGAAATTGAGGCTGCAAAAAATTGTCACATTTGTAAATCAATTCTGTTTACTGGAGTTGGTAGATAATCTTAGAGAAGGACTTAACTGAATACCAAAGTAAGTTCAAAATGTTTTTTTTTTTTACATCTTGTCTGATTGTAATGATGTTTCTGTTCTTGTAAATTTGGTGTTTGGTGTTACATTTCAGGGGGTGCAGTGGCGCAGTGGTGCAGTGGGTTGGACCGGGTCCTGCTCTCTAGTGGATCTGAGGTTCAAGTCCCCCTTGGGGTGCCTTGCGACGGACTGGCGTCCCATCCTGGGTATGTCCCCTCCCCCTCCGGCCTTGCGCCCTGTGTTGCCGAGTAGGCTCCGGTTCCCCGCGACCTTGTATGGGACAAGCGGTTCTGAAAATGTGTGTGTTACATTTCAAGTGGCAATTGCGTAATGGTAAGAAATTGATAAGATTTATAATATATACATTGTAGGACATTTTTCAGCTGCAAAGTGTGTCCTTTCTAACAACTGCATATGAATCCAGTTAATTAATGTAACCTCACAAAGTTACAATAGCAGAGACTCATGATGGTTAGTTTCCAGTTGTGATAAGTTGTGTTAATTTATACATTGATACATATTTTGGAACAACATCGGTACATTTATTCATTTAGTAGACACTTTTCTCCAAATCAATGTACATCTCATAAAAAATACAATGTGCAATGTGTGCATTACAATAGCAGAAGGAGAGACTTAGATGCGGACCTGTGATTTTGAAGTGCAGTAGTTTGTTACTTTCCTCCACAATGTTTCTTCTGAAAAATTCAGCAGATGATCAGAAGAGCAAAAATAAGTACTGAATTTTAATTTCTACTTACACATCAGTAACTGAAAGGCGTTTTCATAAGAACAGCTTGGATGACCTTGATAGAACAGCTAGTTGTAAGGCAAGTTCAGAATGAATTGTCACACCTCATTTTTACAATTAAGATTGGCCTTTTCAGTCTATTTCAGCATCAGAGGTGATAAATAAATTCCTTGGGAAAATGCAGAGACCAATAGTGTTACACTGGCTTGTGTAAGTTGAAAAGAATGCCACATGGGCTGGACACAGCACCAGCAGTGCAAGTTTTACACAAAAACAATTCAATTCAATTTATTTTTATAGAGTGCTCTTCTCACACAGTGACAGAGGGCGCTTAAACACAGGCATAAGGCAAGAAAAATAGGTACAAACATAGAAGATAGTCGAGTAATGGCTACCATAATAAAGTACTTTTATAGAGCTATGAGTATCCCAACTGAAGGCTGAGGGAGAAAAAACCTCTGGGGGTCCATGGGCCAGTGGTTGCCCCCACCAGGCAATCTAGATAAGTAACAAATGTAAGCCAGTTTAACAAGTAGTATTGATATTGTCCCTTCCTGGATCGGGGCCTTGGAGTGGCGGAATGGCTTGCGTGATCTAGGGATCTCCAGAGCTATGTCGTCGGGAGCAGTATGTTGCTGGTAGGGTCTCCCAAGGCGAACAGGTCTGGAGTGATGATCCAGACTAACATGATCCGAGAAACCCCTATGAAAAATGAAAACAGAAGAATGTTTACCCTGCCCAAAATAGGGTCACCGGGACCTACCCCTGAAGCCAGGTCTGGGGGTAGGTGTTCCTAGGCGAGCACCTGGTGGCCGGGCAGCCCACGTAGCCCGGTCGGAATCAGCCCGAAAAGGCATCGTGGGGGGACCATGTGGGACCACCACCTGCAAGGTCCAGCATGGGGGTCCGGTGCTATGTATACCTGGCGGCGGGATGGGGTGGGGTGACGCATGGCGTCACGACCCCTCACGACGAAAACCTCCTCTGGTACGATAGGGGGTGGGCTCTCCCCTACTCAGGAGTTGCACAGGGTGAGAGGCGCCGGGCGGGTGTGGGGATACTCACAAGCCCCTGCCTGGCTGCCATACAGTTGGAGTTTGTCCCGGTGGATGAGAGGGTCACCTCAATGCGACTTAGGGTCGCAGAGAGGAAAACTTTGACTGTTCTGTGTGTTTTTGCACCAAACAGCAGTTCAGAGTATTCGGCCTTCTTGGAGAAGGTGGGAGGGGTTCTGGACAGGGCTCCACCTACAGACTGCATAGTACTGCTGGGGGACTTCAACGCTCACGTCGGCAATGACTGGGAAATCTGGCAGAGGGTGATTGAGAAGAACGGCTTGCCCGATCTGAACCCGAATGGTGAAATGTTATTAGACTTCTGTGCTAGCCATGGTTTGTCCATAACAAACACCATGTTCAAACACAAGGATGTTCATAAGTTTACTTGGTACCAGAGCTCGTTGGGCCAAAGGTCTATGATCGACTTTGTAGTCGTTTCATCTGACTTGAGGCCACATGTTCTGAACACTCGGGTGAAGAGAGGTGCTGAGCTGTCAACTGATCACCATCTGGTGGTGAGTTGGATCAGATGGCGTGGAAAACTGATGGACAGACCTGGTAGGCCCAGATGTTTAAGGAGGGTGTGAGGACCTTGTCCGGAGTGATTTTAACTCGCACCTCCGGGAGAGCTTCTCCCATGTCCCGGAGGAGGTAGGGGACATGGAGTCTGAATGGACCCTGTTCAAAACCTCCATTGTAGAAGCAGCCAGGCACAACTGTGGCCAAAAGCTTGTTGGTGCCAGTCAGGGAGGCAACCCGAGAACCTCCTGGTGGACACTGGTGGTGAGGGAAGTCATAAAGCTGAAGAAAGAGGCCTTTAGGGCCTGGTTGGCTCTAGGGACTCCTGACTCAGCAGACAGGTACCAGCAGGGAAAAAAGGCAGCAGTGGCTGCGGTTGCAGAATCAAAATCCCGGGCATGGGAGGAGTTTGGAGAGGCCATGGAAAACGACTATCGGTCAGCTTCAATGAGGTTCTGGAGAACCATCTAGCAGCTCAGAAGGGGTCGGAGGAGTTTCGCTCAGGCTGTGTTTAGCAGGAGTGGAGAAGCTCTGACCTCTGATGAGGACATTGTCAGGAGGTGGAAGGAGCACTTTGAAGAACTCTTAAACCCAAGTGATATGCCTCCCCTACAGGAGTCAGGGCCTGAGGCTTTCAGGCTGTCAGAGTTCATTTCTCTGGTGGAAGTCACTGAGGTAGTTGGTAAACTCCACAGTGGCAAAGCACCGAGGCTGGATGAGATCCGCCCGGAACTGCTTAAGACCCTGGATGTTGCAGGGCTGTCATGGTTGACAAGCCTCTGCAATGTTACATGGACCTCGGGGACAGTGCCCTTGGATTGGCAAACTGGGGTGGTGGTCCCTATCTTTAAGAAAGGGGACCGGAGACTGTGTGCCAACTATCAGGGCATCACACTTCTCAGCCTCCCTGGGAAAGTCTGTGCCAGGGTGCTGGAGAGGAGGCTCCGGCCGATAGTTGAACCTCAGACTGAAGAGGAACAATGCGGATTCCGCTCTGGCCGTGGAACAGTGGACCAGCTTTTTACCCTCATTGAAGGGGCGTGGGAATTTGATAATCCAGTCTACATGTGTTTTGTGGACTTGGAGAAGGCCTATGACCGTGTTCCCCGGGAAATTCTGTGGGAGGTGCTTAGGGACTATGGGGTACCAGGGCCACTACTGCAGGCCATTCGGTCTCTGTACATACAGAGCGAAAGTTGTTTCCGCATACTTGGCATTAAGTCAAGCTTGTTCAATGTGGGTGTTGGAATCCACCAAGGTTGTGCCTTGTCTCCACTCTTGTTTGTGGTTTTCACGGACAGGATATGAAGGCACACTCGAGGCTGGGAGGGCATTCTGTGTGGGAGTCGGAAGGTGACGTCTCTGCTTTTTGCGGATGATGTTGTCCTTTTGGCACCGTCACATGGTTGCCTCCAACACACATTGGAATGGTTTGCAGCCAAGTGTGAAGTGGTTGGGATGAGGGTCAGCACCTCAAAGTCTGAGTCCATGGTTCTCTCACGGAAAAGGATGACATGCTCCCTCCACGTAAGGGGAGAGAATTTGCCCCAGGTGGAGGAGTTTAACTATCTTGGGGTCTTCTTCACGAGTGAGGGGAGAAGGGAGAGTGAGATCGGCTGCAGACTGGGAGCAGCGGTAGCAGTAATGCGGTTGCTGTACCGGACTGTAGTGGTGGAGGGGAAGCTGAGCCATAAGGCAAAGCTCTCTATTTACCGGTCAATCTACGTCCCTACCCTCACCTATGTTCATGAACTCTGGGTAATGACTGAAAGAATAAGATCACGGATACAAGCAGCTGAAAGGAGTTTTCTCCGCAGCGTGTTGGGACTCGCTCTCCGTGACAGGGTGAGGAGTTCGGACATCCGGGAGGAACTCAGAGTAGAGCCATTACTCCTCCACATTGAGAGAAGCCAGTTGAGGTGGTTCAGTCATCTGATAAGGATGCCCCATGGGTGCCTCCCTTTGGAGGTATACCGGGCATGGCCAACTGGGTTCGAGGCCCCGAGGTCAGCCCAGGACCCGCTGGAGGGATTATATCTCACAGTTGGCCGGGGAACAGCTGGGGATTCCCCAGGCTGAGCTGGACAGGGGTGGCTGGGCCTCTCTGCCCTCTTTGCTTCCACCACAACTCTATTAGGACAAGCGGGATGGAAGATGGATGGATAATGATATTGTTGCTAAATGGTATCCTGGATCCCCAGCTCAGCATGGAACAACAATTTTTTTATTTTAAAAGGTAGTCACTTTTAGCGGAACTTTCAGTGCCACTTGAAATACAAATCAAAACTCAATGAAATCTTCATCCAGCACAGTGCTGGAAGTCTCACCTATCTGTCACTCCTCCCTCGGTGCTATATTCCTTAACCCTAACCCTAGCTTCTTCTAGCACAGACTTTAAACTGTCCATCTAAGAAAATGTGGTATTCCCTCTTCTGTGTATTTTTCACTGAGAGCGGTTCATCAGGTGACATGGTTCCACATTCCACTAGCTCATATGGCCTTCTTTTCAAACACAGAGGCTGGACTTGAGTACCTACAGGGTTTGATAGCCTTAAGGAAAAGTACTGAAGAGCACCATCACCTCAAGGGTAGAAGGGTCTCAGCTTTGGCCTTGCAAAAGCTTTCTGATTTCCATGGGGAAACAATAACAGGTTGAAGCATCCTGTAGTCTTTGATGTGCAATAACCAAGCTAGTTCTCTCCCTGTTACCACTGCTCAAGTTTGAGTGCTGCCAGTTTTGTTCACCTTGTTGAATGTCGTGACTGCTGGAAATTGAGAGGTTCATTTCATGCAAATATGGAAAAGATAAATATATTTATGCATATGGATGTCCTGGACTTTTGCACAGGAGTGCGACTTCTCAGCAAAATGAAGGCAACGTTACTTTTGCTCTGACATATGGAGAAAGTTACCCAGTGTCTGGGGGAAAGCGTGATCTCACAAGGTGAATTACAAATAGCTGCAGAGGTAGCTCTAAAAATTTATGCAAAACTATTTTAGAGTCACAGTTTTTCACTATGCTATAACACAGTCAAGGTTTGGGCAGACAAAAGTACCGGGAAGCTGTCTTCTGAGTGAATGTCTCTGCAACAGGATGGCAGCTTAGAATAAATGATACAAAATTAATGACATAAAATTTGTGTAATACAGGTAGCAAAAGGGTTAGAGACTTGAATAGTTCAGTCAAGGAAGGGCCCTATTGTACTTTACAAAAGTTAATTATCATGTATTACAGAAGTCCAGCTATGGGATTTTATTGTCGTATTCTTTTTTGACGTGTTCATAACATCTTTGTCATCACCAGTGGCTGATTCCCTCTCATCCTTGTTGCATTCATCAAAAAAGTAAGTTACTATTGCATCATATAAACCAGCACAACAGTTTTGTAATTCCAAATAACTAAGGTTTTTTGTAATACATTTTTTTAAAAAAAAAACTGCATTAGTAACTACATAGCATGTCTGGTGTTCACTTTTGACCACTAATTGGTTTTCTAAAGTTCCTTTTAAAAAGCCAGGGCAGTGAAGAATGTTCATAATACTGGTTTTCCACAACACATTTTAATTAGTACTGACTGAAGCACTAAACATCAGGTGAGTTAGATTGCATAATAACAGAGAAACCAAATGAAAATGGACTTTAAAGTAATTAAAATCACAATGAAAAAGGCAGCTACACAGATAAGTTGTATTAAGCTTAATTCTAATTAATTCTATATGTATATGCTATATGAAAGGTCTGTCTTGTGAATTTGTAAATTGATGTCAACTAAAAAAGCATTATAAATTTGGACAAATATTTGTCACACAAAAAACTTCAAAACCATTTAAAATCACAGCACCATATTCCAAAAAATGAAAAACTGCACTGAAGAATGGGAGTAGTGGCTGTGAGGCAAAGCTCACCCATAGCAATAGGAAGACACTTGAGAAGAAGAAGGCAGTTACTAAAAGCCACAAAATAATGTTCTTGGAACAGTACCACAGAACTGAATCAATACCTCGGGGACCCAGTTTCAGCAAACAATGGTGTGAGTTCTACAAACCTGGTATTTATGATTGAAGTTGCTTGTTTCCAAGGTAAATGCACAAAAAATCATAACCAAGGGTAATGAGTAGAAAATCATAATCCCTGGGTTGTGGGAAAGTTCTAAGAGTTGGATCATATTTTTCCACAATTCCAATTCCTCTTTTATCCTACATCTGTACTGGTTTGGAGTTTGGAGAAAGCTAAATGATTCCTTCCATTCAATTGCTAAAGCTATTTATGATATTATTTAAGGTATCTAGATTGATTGTGGGGGCATGGTGGCGCAGCAGGTTTGGCCAGGTACCGCTCTCTGGAGGGTTTGGGATTCGAGCCCTGCTTGGGGTGCCTTGCAATGGGCTGGCATCCAGATCAGGGTGTGTCCCCTCCCCCTCCAGCCTTGCGCCCTGTGTTGCCGGGTTAGGCTCCAGTTTGCCGCAACCCTGCTCAGAACAAGCAGTTTCCTCAAAGTGTTCTATATTCAACATTAGCAAGGATTATAGACAGGCTTCAAGAACACAGGGATGAAGTACAATTAATGCCATGGCTTCCCCAGTCATCTAGTGTAAATATCTCACACACACACACACACACACACACACACACACACACACACACACACACACACACACACACACACACACTTTCAGAACCGCTTGTCCCATACGGGGTCACGGGGAACCGGAGCCTAACCCGGCAACTCAGGGCGCAAGGCTGGAGGGGGAGGGGACACACCCAGGACAGGATGCCAGTCCGCCGCAAGGCACCCCAAGCGGGACTTGAACCCCAGACCCACCGGAGAGCAGAACCCGGTCCAACCCACTGCGCCACCGTGCCCCCCATGTGTAAATATCATTGACTTCTTATTTCACGTTACTGAATCCCTTTCATACCTCAAACAAGAGGAAATTTTCATTTCTGAAAATGGTCCAGGACATCAGAATGCATGAGAACAATACTCAGGAGGAACACATGGGGCGACACCCTAGGGTCCACTCAGCTGCATCATCACACCAGAAGAAAACATTCTTACAACACATAAAGGCAAAACATAATGGCTTTGATCCCTGTTGATGTTTTCAATTTTATTTTCATTATTTTTTCCACCATCTGTACTATCTTTATAGTTTTCTCATGTCACCATACAGAATGCACTGACCAACTGGCATCACTGACTGATATGGGAACTGCAAGGTCTCTGATCACAAGTCTCTACAATGGATAGGGAACATTGCAGGAAGGATCATCAGTGCCCCCCCTCCATCCAGGACATCTACCACATACAGTGCACCCAAAAAGCTGTCAGCATCAGGTTTGACCCCACCCACCCCTCCCACAGTCTCTTTGCCCCCCTGTCATCCAGCAGAAGATACCAAAGTATCTAAACCACCTTCTTCAGACTGTGCAACAGCTTCTTCCCTCGGGCTGTGAGAATCCTCAACAGCACAAAGCCCCGGACTATCCGCACATCCATCTTCTGACACAGCTGATTGTTTTTTTTTTTTTCTCGCACACACATAAAAGAAGTGTGGACTACTCCTGAATAAAGCACATACCACTTTGTACAAGACACATGTCACTTTAAGCAAATAACATAATGAGAACAGTTATTCAACTTATTACTGCTCCTGTACCTAGCTAGCTTTCTAGTGTCTCTAGCCTCCAGTGTCCAATGTTTAATTGTTATAGTTCACACCTAAATTACATTTCCCATATAGCCTTTTTTATTTATTGTATTAATATTAAAAAAAAAATTCCCCACTCGCCCCCTTTTTGCGGGCGGTCTTACTCCTTCAAGCTCGGGTCCTCTACCGGAGGCCTGGGAGCTTGAGGGTTCTGCGCAGTATCTTAGCTGTTCCTAGGACTGTGCTCTTCTGGACAGAGATCTTGGATGTTGTTCCCGGGATCTGCTGGAGCCACTCTCCCAGCTTAGGGGTCACAGCCCCAAGTGTTCCGATTACCACGGGGACCACTGTTGCCTTCACCTTCCACATCTTTTCTAGCTCCTCTCTCAGTCCTTGGTATTTCTCAAGCTTCTCATGTTCTTTCTTTCTGATGTTGCCATCGCTTGGGATGACGACATCTATCGCTACTGCTTTCTTCCTCTGTTTGTCCACCACTACTATGTCCGGTTGGTTAGCCATTACCAGTTTGTCAGTCTGGATCTGGAAGTCCCACAGGATCTTAGCTTGGTCATTCTCGACCACCCTTGGGGGTGTATCCCACTTTGATCCTGGGACTTTCAGCCCATACTCGGCACAGATGTTCCTGTACACTATGCCAGCCACTTGGTTATGGCGTTCCATGTATGCCTTGCCCGCTAGCATCTTACACCCTGCTGTTATGTGCTGGATTGTCTCAGGGGCATCTTTACACAGCCTGCACCTGGGGTCCTGCCTGGTGCGGTAGACCCCGGCCTCTATTGATCTTGTACTTAGAGCTTGTTCCTGTGCTGCTATGATTAGTGCCTCTGTGTTGTCTTTCAGTCCAGCTTTGTCCAGCCACTGGTATGATTTTTCGATATCAGCCACTTCTTCAATCTGCCGGTGGCACATACCGTGTAGGGGTTTGTCCTTCCATGATGGTTCCTGTTCTTCCTCGCCCTCCTTCTCGGGTTTCTGCTGCCTGAGGTATTCACTAAGCATCTCATCAGTCGGGACCATCTTCCTGATGTAGTCAAGGATCTTTGTTGTTTCATCCTGGATAGTGGCTCTGACGCTCACTAGTCCTCGGCCTCCTTCTTTCCGCTTAGCGTACAGCCTCAGGGTGCTGGATTTAGGGTGAAACCCTCCATGCATTGTCAGGAGCTTCCTTGTCTTGATGTCAGTGGCTTCTATCTCCTCTTTTGGCCAGCTTATTATGCCAGCGGGGTATCTGATGACCAGCAGGGCGTAGGTGTTGATAGCCCGGACCTTGTTCTTCCCATTCAGCTGACTTCTCAGGACTTGCCTTACTCTCTGCAGGTATTTGGCGGTTGCTGCTTTCCTTGCAGCCTCTTCATGATTCCCATGCGCCTGTGGGATTCCAAGGTACTTGTAGCTGTCCTCAACATCTGCTATGTTGCCTTCTGGTAGTACAATCCCCTCAGTTCTGACTACCTTCCCTCTCTTTGTTACCATCCGGCTACACTTATCCAATCCGAATGACATTCCTATGTCATTGCTGTAGATCCTGGTGGTGTGGATCAGGGAGTTGAGGTCTCGTTCACTCTTGACATACAGCTTGATGTCATCCATGTAGAGGAGGTGACTGATGTTTACTCCATTCCGTAGTCGGTATCCGTAGCCAGTCTTGGTGATGATCTGGCTGAGGGGGTTCAGGCCTATGCAGAACAGCAGTGGGGACAACGCATCTCCTTGGTAGATGCAGCACTTGATGATGACTTGCGCAATTTGCTTGGAGTTGGCCTCTAGGATTATTTTCCACTGCCCCATTGAGTTCCTGATGAAGGCTCTTAGTGTCCTGTTGATCTTGTATAGTTCCAAGCATTCCAGGATCTATAAGTGAGGCATCGAGTCATAGGCTTTCTTGTAGTCAATCCAGGCGGTGCACAGGTTAGTCTGTCTGGTCTTGCAGTCTCGAGTGACTGTTCTGTCTACCAGTAGCTGGTGTTTTGCTCCTCTGGTGTTTCTACCAATTCCTTTCTGGGCCCCGCTCATGTATTGAGCCATATGCCTGTTCATCTTAGGCGCTATGATACCTGAGAGCAGCTTCCATGTTGTGCAGAGGCAGGTTATCAGGCCATAGTTGGATGGGACTGCTCCTTTCTGGGGGTCCTTCAGGATCAGGACTGTCCAGCCTTCTGTTAACCATTCAGGGTGGGTCATTTGTGTTGCTCATGGAGTGCAGTTAGCTTCTTTAGCCAGAAGGCACGGGTCATGTCATGCTGTCCAGTTCTTCATACTTGAGACTCTTGGATGTCTGCCACTGTGATGGTTACTGGATCCTGTTCAGGGAGGTTGCTGTGGTCTGCTCTTAGATCCACTAGCCACTGGGCTTTGTTGTTATGTGAGGCCTCCTGCTCCCATATGTTTTTCCAGTATTGCACAGTCTCCAACCTTGGTGGGTCTGCTCTCATGTTATTACCCTGCCACTAAGAGTATACTTTGGAAGGTTCTATGGAGAACATCTGGTTTATTCTTCTGCCCTCTATCTCTCTTGTGTACCTCTTCAGGCAGTTAGCCAAGGCTGTGAGTCTTTGCTTGGCAGTTTCTAAGGCCTCAGGTATAGACAGCTTGCTGTACTTCTTAGGCAGGGTCTTCATCATACCTTTCTGCAGTTCCAATAGCTGGCTTACTTCCCTTTATGCTGCCTCTAGCCTTCTTTTCCATGGAGGATACTGTTTCTTATGCTTGGTATTCATCTTGTATCCAAGCATCTCAAGGATCACTGTTGCTGTGTTGTACATCAGCTGGTTGGTCTCAGTAGGGATTGTTCATAGTGCTACATTCACATCTTCTAGTAGACTTTCAGTAGGTACTTCACTTGGTCTTGGTAATCAGCCACAGGGGCTCCAGGTGTCCTTCTTACCCATGATCTTATCTCTTGCATTCAGCTTACAAGGGATCATTGTTCTTGGGGCTTGGTACCCAATCTCAGAGTGTGGGGATGATGATATCTCCCCCCTGACCTGTCCTGGCTCCCCCTTCCTGTAACATTTGTGTTATACCTCATCAATCTCTAGTTGTGATAGCAGTTGTTTCTTGCAGATGTTGTAACTACTAGTTGTTTAGGCATCAGTCTTGATGCTAGGTTTCAAAGTATCCATAGGTCCCACATCCTCTTCATGTAACCCCTTTCACTGGGGGTTACTTGTGTAGTAGAATTCCAACAGTTCCCTATTCTCATCTCTTGTCCATGCATGCCTTGTTCTAGTAGCCCACTTATCACCAGTATGTCCTGGTTCCCCAACATGACTCTCTTTGTTTGTTTCACTCTCATATCCAAGGTAGGCAGAGCAAAGCATAAGGAGGTCTTGCCTAAGGACCCCCTACTGGAGGTAGGCCATGACTGGGATTCAAACCCCAGTTTCCCAGGTGAAAGGCAGCAATCTTACCACTACACTATCCAGTCACTTATATGTATATATACAGTATATTGTACTTTTGCACTAACTTGTCTTGTTTCTGCACTATTCTGTTGTATTTATCTTTTTTATTAATTGCACTGTATGTTTTGTGTGGAATAGCACCCCAAAGAGAAATGGAATTTTATTCTCCTGTATGTGTAACTTACATATATGCAGAGTGACAGTAAAGTTGACTTTGACTGGTGAGTAAAATGGTGCGTGGAAACTTCCACACCATGCAATGCTTCAGGAGCAGACTTTTGCACTTTTAAGATAATCCAATAACTTTAACTGTTCATTAGGCTACATTGCATTCATTCAGCTGATCCCCCCCCCCCCCCCCCCCAAAGTGACACACAGTGCTAATCCACCCACACCTAGTTACCCATTTACATGGATGCATAATTTTTTATAAGCACAGCTTACATTTATTCACTTAGCAGACACTTTTCTCCAAAGCAACTTACAATGTATACTATGTAATGTTACTAGCCCACATAACTTAGGGTAAGTACCCTGCACAAGGACACTAGAACCAGAGGTGAGATTCAAACCTGCAACCTTTGGGTCTAAAGGCAGAAGTTCTAACTACTAAGTTCTTGAACCTTAATTTATAGCCAGGCTATAAAGGAATGTCAAATTGACATGGATCTCACAGTGGTTTGCAGGTCACACAGCACTACATGTAAGTAAGATCCCTGCCATTGCTCTGCATCCCATTCCTGCTCAGACAAAGAGGTTGTACCATCCCTGCTAGATGGAGGCCACCACATCTGAATGGGGAGGTTCACTCAGGGAACTGGCAGGAGATGGCTTGGTGGTGTTGATAAGCAAAGCCACATAGGAGCCATTTCACACTGTGTGAGCTGCCAGGCCAAAGAGAGACTAGCTGGCTTGGCAAGATCAGCATGTGAGTGAGGGTGCAAGCAAACAGTCCTCACTGAGGAGTAGAATTTAGACTTTGAGTCCATAGTCATACACACACACTGTCAGAAACCGCTTGTCCCAAGCAGGGTTGCGGCAAACTGGAGCATAACCCGGCAACAAAGGGTGCAAGGATGGAGGAGACACACCCCAGGCAGGATGCCAGTCCATCGCAAGGCACCCCAAGCAGGACTCAAACTCTAGACCCTCTAGAGAGCAGGCCCCAGCCAAACCTGCTGTGCCACTGCACTACCCAAGTACATAGTCTGAATAGGAAATTTCAAGTGTGCCTGATTCTGACTGGGTGCAGCACAACCATGAACACATAGCGAAACCAGAAGCACCAGTACCGCAGTAAGTATAATAGCAGTGCTGATGGACTGGAGCGTGGCTGTTCAATTCAGCACTATGGAATCCAAGATTTTTGTTCCAGTCCATCAGTGAACCTCCTGATTCCACTTCCCTTGACTGATCCCATTTAAACTTCTTTTTTTAGTTTTTAGGGGTTGCAGAGCTGGAAAGACTTCTGTAGCTGGACCTGCAGAACTGTGAGTTATAGCGCTTCAGGTTCAAATCCCTTGGGGAGAAACATCTGTAACCTTCAGTTCTGTACTTACCCTGAATTCCTCCAGAGGCATAAGACAGCTGTTTGAGTGGGTGTAAAATGTAAACCATGAGCTGTGTTATGCTGTTTCAACAAAGACAATAAACTGTAACATAATGGGTCAATAGAAAGGGGCTCTTTTTTCTGCAGAATAACATGATTTTGCAATTTGGGGAACAAATCTGCCACTTATGCTCTGTCCGTTCAACCGCAGTCAATAATGTGCTCATAGTCTTTATGTGGGTTTTGTGTAGCACAGTCCTCTGTTCCGCACTGCGACTAGTAATGTGAAATTGTTTTAGGGACCCAGGCAGAATAAAGAAATAACTTTTTGTTTGGATATTGAATTTCCCATTCTGTGTATACTTCGGCCGAGCTGCAAGTGAGCCCTCTGGCAGATGCAAACCAAGCTGTAAAACAATTTCTTTTTAGTTATGTACACGTTTTTCAGTGAGTTATTTAACCTCAAAGGAACAGAAAAATAGTGTGGTTTTTCCAAGGCAGCAGCAGTGAAAGTGTGTCTCTGAGACTGCTCTTCATTGAAAAAACTAGCTATGTCTTGAAAGGACACGTTGACTGTGTTGGAATGCTGGGGAAAAAAAACAGGACATGCATCTAATCAACATATTGAGCCAAACAAGGAGCTTCAAAGGTAAAATGGGACAGAACACCATGAGACCCATCAAGGTCATTATGCAGAAGTTGCATCTAATTTTCAACATCATTTTAATTAATGGATACAGGAATGGTTGCCTTAACGTCATCAATTTACCCGATAAAATGTAAGTATACAAGGACAGACAGGAGGAAAGGACACACACACACACACATTTTCAGAACCGCTCGTCCCTTACGGGGTCACGGGGAACCGGAGCCTACCCAGCGCGTAAGGCCGGAGGGGGAAGGGGACACACCCAGGATGGGACGCCAGTCCGCCGCAAGGCACCCTAAGTGGGACTCAAACCCCAGACCCACCGGCGAGAAGGACTGCGGTCCAACCCACTGCGCCACCACACCCCCAGAGGAGGAAAGCACTGAATGAAAATCTCTTTGAAAGCTCTCTGGAATAGAATTGTTATCTCTATTTTTATCAGGCTGTGCCTTTTTTCTCTGTCACTTACAATGAAGCTGCTGTTTTGTATTTTTGGAAAAATAAAAAATAAATACAGTAGTACACCCAGCCAGTGAGCTTTTTTGTTATGAAGCATTCAAAACAATACTCATTTTGAGCTTTGGCTGAGAAGACACACAGTCAAAATGAATGTGTAGGTAAGGTTAAGAGCATAATTACTGGAGAGATTTTAATGTAACATTAATTATTGCCTTGACTGTGAATATTTTGAGTTGCAGAAGCATGACTTGAAACTTGCTTCTACAAAGACATTTCTTTTCCTCCAGCAGCCTCATCTGAATGACTTCTTCCAATGAAAAACCAGCCCTCCGGGTTCGGCAGAGCCACTGTGGGACACAGGGCCGGCACTTATGAAGATGGACTATATTGTTAGGCCAAACCAAGAAGCATCAAGCGAGCCCTTCCTTCTCATTTTCAGTGCCCTCCGAGCTGGCTGCCTGAGCACTGAATGAGCACTGAATGATGGCAAGTAATTATCCTGCAGTGGCTCTCCTCCCGTCCCTCTCTGACTCAATTTACCTGCCCTTTATTTTTCTTGAAGACACACTCACACATGCAGCCATTCACACACATACACAGTGTGAGCGCTACAAATCAGCAGGGATGGACCATCTACCAGCCTGCACAGAGTTATCAATTCAGTTTATTTTTTAGTTATCACTAGGGCACCACCAAGTCTCAGTGGCTGAGGGGCAAATCAATGAGGTCCAAAACTGGACAAGAGCTGGAGCACTTCTTCCTGCTCTGAATACAGTAGTTACTGAGTGTGTTTGTTCATCTGCATTGATTAGCAGATGAAATCACTCAGCTGGTTGGCAATTCCTCAATATATTGCAGCACCTGCCAAAGCTCCGCCACAATTAAAGGGTTGTGGCTATTCCTCCAGCATACTAGAGGATGATACTGGGTGAGAGATAGTTTCAGTACTTTTAGCTTCCACTCCACTTTGTTGTTGATATTATGCCCTTCTGTTATACGTATTTGAGCATGATAGTTATGCATGGCACAGCCAAGCTGACTGCTGAAAACAGAAAATATACAAAACACTGCTTAGTTGCAATAAACTTGTTACTCAGCAAAGCCACAATGCTTTTGTTACTGGTCCAGCATGTTGCGGGTCAAAAGGTGTCAAAAACATTTTCAAAAATGTCTGCAAAGATGTGTTTTGGGTGGGTGCTAATGCTGGTGAAGGCATTCCATCAAAAGACATCTGTCAAGTTAGAACAAATACAAGTATTTTGGAAAGCTCCTGTGTGCTCTCCCATCTTTGCTTTAGTTTTCATATATAGCCAAGTCCTGAACTGGGTTCTTACACTAATTTCAGTGTGTCTTCTATTTTTCAGTTCAAACATTTTTAAAGTATGTGTACATTACAATAAAGAAAAAAGGAAAAACGTTTTGATTTTGCCAGTTATGTTAACAGCCTGGAAAGTCACCCTGGACCACAAAGGTCGCTTCACTTTCACCAGCCCTGCTTTTAATTATTAATCCAGGGCATGGGACTTCAGCCTGAATGGACCAAGAGCAGTGTCACCCTGAGGAATGTATAGCACTACCCCACAGTGCTGTAGAGTGAGTCAAAACAATGACTTCTCTCATTTCTTTTTCCTTGACCAGCACACTTTAATGAGACTTCACTAACATCATCTCTCACCACATCACAGGAAACATGGCACCTCAGGACAGGACTTGTAACCTGGAGCTTCCTGGTTCAAGTCCCAAGAGGGGAGCTCTTTGTATGAAAGATAGGAACATAATTATTGCAGTAAAATAACCTGTTCTACAAATTAATAAAATTTTTATTTGCTTTAATATTGAAATCTAGGGGATGCGGTGGCGCAGTGGGTTGGACCGCAGTCCTGCTCTCCGGTGGGTCTGGGGTTCAAGTCCCGCTTGGGGTGCCTTGCGGCGGACTGGCGTCCCGTCCTGGGTGTGTCCCCTTCCCCCTCCGGCCTTACGCCCTGTGTTGCCGGGTAGGCTCCGGTTCCCCGTGACCCCGTAAGGGACAAGCGGTTCTGAAAATGTGTGTGTGTGTGTGTATTGAAATCTAGTGGAAATACTTCAGTTGCAAAAATGCAGGCATGCAGTGAAATGCTCCTGCTCTAGTTCTCATGTTCTGCCACAGAATTTTAAATAGTTTAATATTCATATTATGTCTGCATGATATATTATTAGGGGGTGTGGTGGCGCAGTGGGTTGGACCACAGTCCTGCTCTCCGGTGGGTCTGGGGTTCGAGTCCCGTTTGGGGTGCCTTGCGACGGACTGGCGTCCTGTCCTGGGTGTGTCCCCTCCCCCTCCGGCCTTACGCCCTGTGTTGCCGGGTAGGCTCCGGTTCCCCCGTGACCCCATATAGGACAAGCGGTTCTGAAAGTGTGTGTGTGTGTGTGTGTGTGTGTGTGTGTGTGTGTGTGTGTGTGTGTGATATATTATTATAGAAATAATTAAATAAATTTCAATTGTTCATGTCAAGCACTTTGCTCAATGGTTGTTGCTCCTTTTCAAAAGTCATTCTCATCTTGTTTACATGAATGTTTGATTTTACCTTTGTAGACTAAAGTCACTTGAGAGACACTTTGCCATGTCATTAGTTATTTATTCATTTGTTCTTATTTCAGTTGTTGACATGAAGTCCAGTAAAGTAGCTTATCCACTGTACTGCCTGGTTTTCTTTTCCTAAGAAGGAAGCTGAAAATTTACACTTTACAGGTTTTCTTACATAGTAATATTGGAAAGAAATTATGCGGGCTCTGCACAGATTCTCCGTTATTTGCATTACATTGTTGGTGCTTTACGATTAAAAAAACTGTTATTTGTCTGGATGAACACAGATTTTTTTCCTCTGGTTAAAATTCATGGCTGAAACAGCAGGGGGTGTTGTGCAGGGTGTTTTCTAACAATGGTTTTTTAGAAGTGGACTCCATATACAGTATGTAATGAAAGACCTTTTCAGCATCAATTGAAAAACACTTACATGTCAATTTTCACGGGGATGAGAGTGTATATTCTCACTTTGTCGTAAGATGCCAGTGTCTGCAGTTTCATAAAGGTGTCGGAAAATTGCCAGCTGGATTTCTTCTTAAATGAATTTTTTTCCCCTCCATCATCTTGTATGTGTGCCATGGATCGACCAGCAGGTTGGAGTTTGGTGAAATGACTTGTGTGCCATATTTAAGAACACAGAGAAGTGGCTATGTGTGCGGCGTGTCATCCATCATAGTGGAACTCATAATAAACGGCCCTGGGTCGATAACCACAGGCTGCTTAGCTGCATTGGGAATTTGCGGTCCTAAGAGGGCTCGGCAGGCAGATTGCTCACGCACACTAAATTCTCTCAGCAGACACCTGCATTGCTTGAATTACAAACTTTTTCCTAAATTTTGGTGTAACGGGTTTTTGGCTTTTGATACCCAATTTTGGGGGGAGTGGTGGCACAGCAAGCGGCAAGGTCCTGCTCTCTGGCGGGTCTGGGGTTCGAGTGTCATTTGGGGTGCCTTGTGATGGACTGGTGTCCAATCCTGGGTGTGTCCTCTCCCCCTCCAGCCTTACACCCTGTGTTGTCAGGTTAGGCTCTGGCTTGCTGCAACCCCGCTTGGGAAAAAAGCGGTTTCAGCCAGTGTGTGTGTGTGTGTGTGTGTGTGTGTGTGTGTGTACCCAATCTCTTCTGAGTTATGGAATGAAAAACTAGTACAGAAAAAGATTCAAAAGTGGCACATCATGCATGTGAAGCTGAAGTTCAATAATGGACTGTTGTTGGTGCTACTACTGGATATAAAGAAAACACAATGTGTGTTCAAAATCTACTGCCTAGAAACATATCCATTAAGTACTTCATTAAGTGTTTGATAGTCATTATTCACGTGCCTGCATCCAAATTGCTTCATTTGTTGGTGTGGTGTTGGGAATGTGAAAGTGTTGTATCATAGGAAGTGTAGTGTTTTCCACAAAAGTGCCTTTTGGCCACATGGGGTCATTATAGGTCATTTGTTCATTACACATTTACAGTAGCTGTAACTACTATGCTAGCACCCTTTAATTGTGAAGCTGAGATTAGCAGCTGCTGAATATTTCTGTGAGGTAGACCAAAAAATAGGCTGCCTTTTAATGGAACAACTGGGGAGACTGCAGACCTATAAATTAGCTATTAATTCAGCTGATGGTTTTTCAGATATTCACAGTTGTTCACATTAAATGCAATATTCTCAGCGGACACCTGTGTGGACTCTTGTCCTCCTGCAAAAAAATGACCAATTTGTTGTGAAGAGGATCCAGAGCTGGTGAGACAGAAAACTGCCCTGGATTTCAGAACAGCAAAGGTAACAGGTGTAATGTACCTTTGTATTGTTCTCTGAAATGTGCCTCACTTGGGAGGAAAGCATCTGCTACATGAATAAATGTCAATGTAAAAACAATAAAATGAAAGTTTGTTTCCAAAAGATACTAAATACAAATATACGCGTTAATGACCTCATTAGCTGCTGGACTATGTGTTTTTACCGTTATCATGCTGAAATGATAGGTTGATAGAAGGGGAGCTGTGCTTCTACAGGAGGAAACCATTAAATTTTGGAGAGTTATTTACATTTTTTCCATTTAGCAGACGCTTTTATCCAAAGCGACGTGCACCTCAGCAAAGGTACAATTTACGCATCACATTAAGAGAATTACATTAAGATACGGGCAGACGACCAGTGACAGTGTGTTGTTGTTCCGTCATGTTTGCCGGGTGTGTGTATATATCTGGGCTCTGTGTGAGTTTGAACTGGTTAACATTGCTGCAGCAAGATAAACCTTGTGTTCTTACTTTTCCTTGTCCCCAGTCTACCAAAAGGATAGTAAAGGTGGGTTTTGTGTTATTGTCACGTGGAACACAGGGAGCCGGGATGGCTGAACCAAGTGCAGCGTTGTTTGTCCGAAGATGAGGCAAGTTTCCGGTGTCACTGTCGGGGACAGGCGAAGGGTCAGTCGATCGGCGGTCAGGGTCAGAGCAGAGCGAAGATCCATGGACGAGGTCGGGAGACCTAGCGAAGGGTCGGTCGAACGGCGAACAGGACAGGAACGAGGATCAGTGGATGTGGTCGGGAAACGAAGCGAAGAGTCAAAAACCGGAGGACGTGAATGAAGTGTCACGGGAAAGGGCGGTTGTCCCTTACGAGATTCCGCGGGGGTACGGGAGCTGAAGAGGGTCTTTACTCGGTGAGTGATTACTCGTGAGTTAGTGCGGAGTCAGGTGCTTGTGCTGTGGGCGTGGACGTGACAGTTATATAGATGTAGTGTTTCAGTGATATCTGGGGAAGTTGGTTTGTTGTTTCCAGACAGGCTGGGAATCATTTATTTTTTTTACAGATTTAAAATAAATGAAAACAGGCTCACGCCACGGTATGAAAATTTGATATACTTAATATTTTCTGGAATGGATCAGATTAAAAAATCGAGGGATACCGGCTATTGTTAACAGGATAGTTTGTATTATGTCAGCTGTCAGCTGGCACTTCACTTTTTCTTCTTGTAACCACATACTCATACTCTCGTGTTTTGCTGGTGTATTCACTCAAACATGAATAAAGATAAAACACAATGGATTATGTTTTCTTCTTTCCATTTACTGAGCCACGTGCAAGCAACAACTCTCATCCTTTTTTGGTACATATCACTGGCCAACCAAACTCTAACCCATGTTACAGATGGCCTATTAACACTTATCCCTGAGTTTATACAGCACTAAATACACAACACATACCAGCCTACTTTCTTTCAGGATAGAATGAGTTATTTCAGCTCTCACTTAAATGTTTCTGCTAAAACTGAAATCTTAGACAGCAGCACATAATGTGAGTATATGGAAAGATACAGACTGGGTGTCACGCCCACAACTGCAGGCCGATCGGATGCACCTGCAGTGCAATGAGACGAGGCATAATGGGGCTGCCCCGACATCCCCAGGTCGCGGAACCTCATACGAGCAACCGCAGCCTCCACAATCGTTTCCGATAGTCAAAGTTCTCCATGCTCCTTTTTTTCCTTTTCCCTCGGTATCCCCCGTTCTGATCACCCAGCTCCAGACCTCCTGCATTTGCTTCTCGACCAAGATTCTGGCTTCTTCTCTTAAGATGATGTTTGTTAATCGGTGACATCCTGCTTGTTTTGACTACTCTTTTGTCTGTCCCTTGTCTGGCCATGCAACCAAATAAAAAAGACGTGCACCTGCATTTGGGTCCGACACCTCACTTCTTGGTGGCTGCAGTGGCGCTGGGTTTAGTTGGGGCAACAGATAGTGTTTGTCACCACTGCACAAAGATCACAGCAAAGATCCATCAGAAAGACTCGGGTTGCAATCCCACCTCGTGCTGTAGTACCCTTGAACCTTAAATTGAAACAATAAAGACCATTTATCTGTATAAAAAGATAAATCTGCATAAATTGAAGATTGTCTTGGACGAAGGTGTCAGCTAAATGAATAAATAATATCACCATTTTCTTGTAGACAGTAACATAGTCTGTTCAGAACTCTACTTCTGAATGTCTGTTATTTGCACAGTAGATACCCTCACAAAGTCGTTCATAAAATGCAAAACTCAGTCTTTCACACATTCGTGCCACCCTTCTGCGTGCTGCTAGGATGCAGTTTAATACCAAATTACCTCTTTTATTTACGTCTTTAGGTCTTCTAAGCAATCTGTGAAACAATGTGACTTCTTCTATTGTAATTTCGTGATGATCCTACTTACACCTGTCTACAACCATCCTATAAATGTCGGGTTTTAATATGCTTAAGCAAATACACTGCATGTCTGGCTCATATTTGCAGTGAGGACAGGTGCAGGAATATAACCTATTGCGTGCTTTTTACTAAGGAAAATTTTTTCACTTCTCAAGAGTTTGCTTTAATCTTATACCTGCAGGGCCTTCAGCTGCAGCACAGCTGACTTATCCTCCTCTGTCTCTTGCTCCCCATCCTCCTGCCTTTTCTGCATTTTATTTTCATTTCTACCCTCTCCTTCTGCCAGCTTCCATTCCCTTTGTTCTAATGTGACGTGTAATGTGTTCTAATGTAAAAGGGTGCTGATGTCAATGGCCCAAAGGGGCCCAAACAGGCCATGACAGAACCCTTTCATAGGTCACCTGTGCTTAAGTGGCCAGACAAAGGCGATTTTCCTGGCTGAGCACTTCAAAGGACTATAAAGGGTTTCCTGCAAAAAGTTATATGTCCTCCTGTTAATGTGATCTTCCTCCATGCAGCACTAAAACTTCCACTAATGCAAAGGCAGAGTGAAGCCCAGGCAAAAGGTAAGTATTTCATCATTGATGCTCAAGGATGAAATCCAACACAAGGGGGATTGTGTGTGCATTACTGAGATGAAAAAAAAAAGAAGTTTTTTCTTCTTTAATAGAGATGTTATTTAAAAAAATTGAACAATTGCTATTTGTCTTGGCAGTCTCAGTTGAATATCCTGTGCTTTGCCAATGTACCAGCACTAAAATTGCCTTGCATTGTTCTGAGTGCAGCCTCAGTGGCGGTTCACTTCTCATCACTTTCTTGCGTTTGTGTTTGCCACACACTTTAGCCCTCTTGGCTGTTGGCTCCTTAGCATTACTGCACATCTCACCACGCTGCCACCAGGGTCTCTGGCATGCTTTGTGTCTCACACAGAAAGCCAAAGGCGGCTTCAAATCAGGCTTAGGGCACAGCCAAACACACCTGAGTGGAGACCTAGCCATCAGCTGTGCTCCTATATACATTAAACGTATTAGCACTAAAGGGGACGACCGCACAAGACCTGGGGTAGGGATCTTGATAGCTGACACCAGGATGCTGGGATACACCTGGCACCAGATAGAGAAGAAAGCACAGGACAGAAACACTTCTTGGCGACCTATGCTCCAGGAGGGGTGGAAGGCATTGTTGAGGATGATGATGATGATGATGATGATGATAATGTATTGGCACTGCTTTGTTGTGTCGTTGGGGCTAATAGATATCACTTTTCCCAATGGAAATGTCTGTACACCTTGTCAGTGCATGGAAGTGAATGGTTCTTTTTGATGAAATTTTCATACATCTATTGTTATGAGGAATCAGGCATATGAGGTAAAGTACATTAGATTGTGGTTGAACTGACTGTTGTCTCTTTGTTAGGAGCACAACAAAGATTTCTGGGGAAGAAGAATGACGGCTTAACAGGTACTTATTTCCAAAAGCCATTTTGTAATTTTTCAGTGTGTCATGTGTGATGTCCACATATTGACGGGACTGAGCAGGAACTGTATGATGAAGGTTTTTGTTTGAAATATTGTATTACTGTATGTTTTCTCTCTGTAAGAATTAAACAACTAGATATTTTGAATTAGTGCTTGACTCAAAAGCAACACGGTGGTCAAACACACAACACTGGTGTCTCACAGTGCCTGTGCCGAGCATTAGGATGTAGGTTTCAATCTATTTCTGTTGATTTTGAATTTGCATATTCTCCTTGTGTGGGTTTCCTTTCCCAGTCCAAACAAGTGCATGGAACAATGCAATGGTAAAGCACTTCCATACCTCTCCCACCAGGAAAAGCAAAATTCTAAGTTATTACAATTGGAATGCAAATTTTCAGTCAAAATTTCTGCTCTTTACACTTTCAAGTCTACCTCATAGTTGTTTTACCTGGGAGTCTGTAAGGGATATACATCAGTCCATTTCTCCACATTAAATTAAATTTACTAAACAGAACAACTAGTCCAGCACTTTTTTGTCCCTGGGTCCTCCAGTGCTTTTCAATCCCATCCACACATAGACAGGAGAGATGCTAGTAAACAGATGAAAAGGGGAGAAGATCAGGTACAGGTGACATCAGAGATCTTCCCAAAATTCAGTGGACCCTTTCCTTCCACCTGATCCTGAAGAAAGTCTTCCCTGGCTTGCCAGAAGTATCCAATAGATATGGCTGTGAATCACCTGTGATCGGATTAATCCTTGTGTAGTATACTCATTTCCATTGGTTAGTTTTGTTTGGAGTGGGTGTGAAATGACACCCAAGTGGGGTTTGAAACCGTTAATGAGATTGCTTTCAGCAGAAGCAATTCATTCGTTTGACATTTAACAGCACACAGGAGCTTCCATGTATTCTACAGAGGTAATGTTTTTAAGAAATAAGTAAATAAATCAGGCATATTTAAAAGACTCTTGTCTAGACATCTTGTGAAATATGTTACCTGCTTTTAGCAGAATCTTTCATGTGGCAGCCAAGGTCATATTTGTAACCATTACAAAAATCTTGAGTTTGTCCAAGCTAAAAAAAAAGCCATCTGATATGTCTGATTGACCAGTTGAGGATTAAGAATAAAGAAAGCTGAGAGGCAGAAAGTTCGAAAGGAACAGGATGTTTTTGTTAGAGATGGATTTCTGAACACACAGTGGATCTAGATCTAATGAAGGACATCATACTGTGCAGTTATTTCTGCATATAGACAACATAACATGGATGTCTGGACCGCCACACATTTTATTCATAAGCATTAGTGTTAGTCGCAATGAGAGCAATGTATTGTAAAATGTAAAAAAGGTCAAGAGGCTAACCTATTTCAATTCATAGGAAATAGGGGGCTATAGTTGTCATCTCACAGGCTCACAAAAAACAACAATGTGCAGGTGTTATAGAAGGAGCAGCTGGTTACGACAAGAACTGTAGAAATCAAAGTGTTGTAGTTCAATAATGTGCCATTCTCATGTGTGCTGTAGAACCCGATTTTTCCCCTGAGTATACTGTCAGCCTGATGGGTCACAGACAAACTGGCGGAAAATCCATCCTTAAAAATGAACACATGGGTGGCAGTGGCCACATTAAAGATGTAGCAGTGCCTTTTAGCAAAAATTGATTTGTGCGAATGTGAAGAAAGGTAGATGGTCAGAATCTAAAGCCTTTTGAGACAGTTTTGGTAAGGTGATACACCATAGTGTAAAGGTTTTGCTTCCTCCTGTCTTGGTCATTGTCTTCCTTCCAGCTAGTATTAAAGATCAGTAACATTTTATGCAGACATTTTCAGATGCACTTGTATTTTCAATAAGTATAATCAAAACATAATTTTGCTATCACACACACTGTCTGAAACCACTTGTCCTGAGTGGGGTCGCAGCAAGCTGGAGCCTAACCCGGCAACACAGGGAACAAGGCTGGAGGGGAAGGGGACACACCCAGGACAGAATGCTAGTCCATCGCAAGGCACCCCAAGCAGGACGAACCCCAGACCCACCAGAGAGCAAGGACCCAGCCAAGCCTGCCGTGCCACAGCACCCCCATCAGCTATCCACTGAGTTCAATTGCAACGTGTTGCACAGAAGTGTTTGTTGTATAGTTGACACATTTCAACAGAAATGGATATAGATAGGGGTACAGTGGCACCGTGCGTACTGCTGTGGCCTCACATCTCCTGATCTATGGTTTTGGGCATGGGTTAAAATAAGTCTGCATGGAGTTTTTTTAAAGTGTTTCCATAGAGAGCTTTTCAGTCTACATTTAATCATTTAGCTGACACTTTTCTCCAAAGCAACTTACATCTTTAAGCTACTCACAATTATTTACCTATTTATACAGCTGAGTAATTTTACTGGAGCAATTTAGGGTTAGTACTTTGCTCACAAGTTCTACAGCTAGAAATGAGAGTCAAAGCTGTGACCTTTGGAGCCAAATGCAGCAGCACTAACCACTACACTACCACAAAGTGCCCCTAGTTCTACCAAAAATTCTTTGAAGAAATATGTATGAATCTTCTCAGAGCCATATAATGTTATTGCTCTACCCTCTGACCTAGTGACAAATTTAAGCCTGTAACAATAACAGAGAGTCCAGGCAGGATTCCAGTGAAATGTGCCCAGGTCAACATTACTCTAGACCACCATCCCAGAAAGTCACAATAAATAATACACAATGTTCTTCATGCCATCTGGCCTTGTCTATAAAGGCATTTTCTCAACCTCTTTGGACTGTGGTAAAAGTAATTTCACATGGCACAGCTCCCCATTGTGTGCCTCCTCCTGAGCACTACTGTTGGCTGTGCTCAGCACAGAGGCCTAATTTGTACCAGTTGAAAGGCATCATCCAACCCACTGGGGTTGGTGTCATCTTGAGGTATTGGGTCATTCTCTGCATCAGATGCATGGAATAAAGTAGTAGCTGGGGTCACAAACAGTCAACATGTTCCAGCCAATTAAAACTAAAATTGAACTGGATAGACAAGGTCTCTAAAATTTTTGTTTGGTGGGGAGTTGGGGCTGCCTGCTTGGAAAGCGTTTGCACAACAGAATGCGCTGTAAAGGGCTCTGACCTTGTCATAGCAAGCAGAGGAAACACTCTTCTCTAGACCCAAATCATCCCTGTACATCTTTCCAGAGATGACAAAGCACTGGGTTTTGGGTAGCACCAGACAAGATCACCTGTGTTTTGTGTCCTTGTCCCTGTGCTTTGTCTCTCAGCAACTGTGGAAGCTTTGCTCCCTGATGTCCACTTGGTGCACACACACAGACTAGGCCTGTTCTGGTCCACACATTAGTGTCCACAGAGGTGGTAACTCAGCTCCATCACCTTAAGGCATCTTAAGGCTTCACTGTAAGGTTGCATGAGGGACAGTGCTGTAGTAACTTGGAGTAAAGCACTTCACCTGAATTGTTCTCTTGAAATGTCCTTCCCTATAAATAGGTAAACCTGAAAGTAATTTTAAATGAAAGCATAAGATAGGGAATTAATAGTATAGTCATAAATTTATTGGTCTTGTACTGCTCGCAAATCCTCCCCGCCAGGAAGAGACAAAGATGGTGAAAACAGAGCTTTGTGTTAATAATTGATAAGCATAACTTTATGCAAAATTTGTGATAAATAATACATTACAATAACAAATGTACCAGTTGATCAAGGCGTCCTCTATTATACATGTACTGCATGAAGTCTTTATAAAAGTCCAAAATTGCCCTTATTAACAAAATGTGCTCTGTAAATAAAAATTATGCTTGAGCACATCAGAGACCCTTTAAGTGCTTTCTTTGAATTGAAAACATTCCTCCAGCTCATTCTTACAGGTGTTACTTAAAGAATCACCATGTCTACAAAACAGTTATTAATTACTGAAGAGGAGAAAAACCACTACTACCGATTGTGACAAAGTTGGCGACACCCCCACTGCTCGCTGTTTAAATTCCACTGGCTCCATTCAGGATACAAGAGCGCTCTGTAGTGCCATTGCCCGTATTGTTTTGCAGGATCGCTTTAGCATTATTTCATCCGCACCCTTTAATATTAGATAGTTTCAATCTGGCACCTTTGGAGAGGCCCCCTGCTTCGATCTGCTTGTAGGAAGCAAAGCTGATATTCCACTCGACATAATTTTCCTTCTGTTCCGACCTGCAGGGAAGGGACCCGGGGGGTTAATGCTTCACAGGTCTTTGCGCACCACCTTTCTAAGAACAGCCCTGCCAAACGATCTCCCATGTCCCGAAAATTGATGTGCTAACAGGCGGCTCCTGAACACAAGGAAAAAAAACGAAAAGGTGTGGAGTCTGAAAACGGTGGAATCAGTCCACTTGGACAGTCCTGGGGGTTTAGAGATCTAGAGATGAGTCACATGCTGCCTGGTCAATCTGTGTCCTTCTCGCTGTTCCTCATCGAACCCAAGGGCAGGTGGTCTAAGAGGAGTATGAGTCGCACAGCCCTGCAGAGTACAACAGTTCTGCTATGGCTATATTTCAAACCTCTGCTGAGAAACCTACACCACTTCTGAACGGATAGAATCCCTGCCTTGTCTTTCCAATCCTTACCATTTTGGGCACCTGCTGGGTGGGGGCATTTGCAGTCTACAGCTGTGTAGATCTGTGGACCAAGTGTTCCCACACAGGTTCCTCTGATGCTCCAAACGGCTGTACAAAAGGTGTGTGATGGGTCCCCACCACGGGGCTCGATATGCCTGTGCTCATTCTCCACTTCCCTCCTCTGATATCACTCTTGCCTGGGATCCGTTTCATGTCGCCCAGCCTGAGAGTTGGACTGCAGTTTCACACAGGATGTGAATCATACAGGATGTAAATAACACAGGTGTAACACACTTCTTATAGTAAAAACCTGCAATTTCTACCAATTGTTTAAACACCCCATTTAAATTCACTGGCACCGAAAAGTGTTTCATTAACCATAGACAGTAATATTAGACCACTGGTAGCAACAGTAAAACACTATTCTTTAAAACTTTTAATTACTTTTATAAAACATACTTTTTTAGTTTCCCTTTAATATTCTTTTAATTGCATCCATTTGCCTTGTATTTTTTAGCAGGTGAAATGTACACGTGGGCCTTATATACCCTTGGTGTGGATTTTACTCACTTCTTCAGCTTGAGTCTTACCGCACCAACATGGGCAGAGTAGGAGCTGTGGTCTGGGACAGACGGAAGACCTTGTGCTCATGTTTGTTTGGACAAGTTCCAGTCCAGCAGGCTCAACCCATGCCACAGAAGGGCTGACCTGAGTCCCACTGCTTTTATTTTACTGCCTATTCATGACAGTTTCCAAATTCACCTTGTTAAAGTGCACCTTGCAGCCACATATCAGACTTGGGATGAAGATCGTTGTGAGCCAAATCTCTCTTCATGTTTAGCTGAGCCCACGTGCGTTTTATATAACACACAAAAGTGGTTCAAGTGTTTCATTCAGTGATTTTGGTCGTTACTGCAACTTTTTGCTCTGCTGGTAAGCCAACATGGATAGTCGTCAGTGAAGCAAGGGCAGCAGGTGAAGTGGTTCAGAATGTACAGGTGCACAGGTGAGCTCACACAGTGGCTCCACATTTCCCCGTTCTTTTAATCCTTTACCCAACCAATAAGGTCAGCCTGTTCTAAGAAACAAAAATAAATAGATAAATCTATAGCTAAAGAGGGAACTGAAAAACATTTTTTTTTTGCTGAAAAAGTCCTTTTTACCTGAGATCAGGATCTCCTTGTGTAACCAGTTTAACGGGAGCTGTTATTTGGCAGCTTAAGAGAACTTTACTGTGGGGTAACAGTATACCCCACAGAACCGACCGTACCTAATAAGGGACATAAACGGCTGCTAAGGGGTGTCCTGGCAAATGAGTTACCCAATAGAGTTTGTTTACCTACTGTAAGTGCCACGCCCACACCTTCGGACCAACATGGAACACCTGTGACTCAACGCAGACCGCAGCATAAAAGGCTGCGTCGGACAACCAGCTGATGCGGAACCTTGATCTGCCTCCTAGTTAGCGACCTTCTCCAGCCATTACCTGTTCCTGAACGCCTTCCCCGAACCCGTACCTCGTTCCCCCGATCTACTGCCTCCTTCGGATTATCGACCTCTTGCCTGAACACTGACCTCGCCTTTTGGATCCTCCCTGTTACGACGTTCGCACCTCGAAGACCCTTTGCCCGTCCTCTGACCTCCTCTCTTGGATTTCCCCGAAGACACCACGATCATCGCTCTGCACTTGGGTCCGCCGCTTCCCTCTGACGCGAACATGACAGAAGGTTCCGCCTGTTATACGGATCCAGCGGAGCTGAACCATCTCCAAGCGGAGTTGGACTCGCGTGAAGCGCGCTTGGCAGGTATGGAACAGACGCTGCACAACCTCATCGCCTCTTACAAACAGGTGGTAAGCGTGCTGAAGACGTCGCGTGCGCCCACACAACCCATTGAGAAACGCGCAGCCGGTCCTGCAGCGCCTGACTCGTCGAACGCCACTCCTTCTCCTTCACGCAGTTTCCACTTGTCTCCCCAACCCGCTTTGACGGGACCCCAGCACAATGTGACGGCTTCTTGCTTCAATGTGAGCTTGTTTTTTCCAGTATGCCCCTAGTTTTCAGCACAGAACAGAGCCGGATCACCTACGTCCTCTCTCTGCTCACGGGCAGAGCACTTGAATGGGCGACAGCAGTCTGGACCAATGGCCTCCCCAGCACTTATGCACAGCTCAAGAGCCGGTTCCTCGCCGTGTTCGGACTGGCTCAACCGGAGGAACAGCTAAGTGAAAGACTCCTGAATCTTCAGCAAGGTAACCGACCCGTGGCAGATTACGCCCTAGAATTTCGTGTTCTCGCAGCACGCAGCGATTGGGGAGAGAAAGCCTTGTGGGCTAGTTTTCGCCGTGGTCTAAACCCACGCATCCGTGGTGAAATGGTGTTCCGAGGAGAAAGATGGACCCTTGATCGGTACATAGAAACTGCGGTAACATTAGATAATCAGATCAGAACCCAGGGACCAGCCTCAGAACCGGCTCCAGAAAGATGCGGTCCCAAACAGGAGGAAGCAAAGCCGATGCAGCTGGGGCGCCTTCCCCTTCCCGAACGTCAGCGAAGACTACAAAATCGCCTCTGTCTTTACTGTGGTGACCCTAGTCACTTCCGTCTCCAGTGCCCTGTCCGCCCTGAGATCAAGGTGAGTGGCACCCTCTGTTATAACCGCCTCGCGGTACCTGTAATGTTATCCTGGGGAGCTGGACAGGTACAGACGCAAGCACTGGTGGATTCGGGAGCAGCAGGGTGCTTCATGGACATTGGGTTTGCTCGGTCTCATAGCATTCCCTCCAAACCCATTGGGGGGCGTCTTCGAGTGACCGCCCTAGATGGCCAGCCCCTCGGGAAGGGTTTTGTGGACCACCAGACAGCCCCTGTAACTGTGAGAGTAGGTGTATGTCACCAGGAAATGTTGAGTTTTTATTTGATTTCGTCTCCGGAGTTGCCCCTGATTCTCGGGTTCCCTTGGCTCTCCAAGCATGACCCAGTGTTTCAGTGGAGTACTGGGGAATTGGTGGCTTGGGGACCCCAATGTGAGAGAACCTGCTTACAGCTACCCTGTCGAGCTACGTCTATAGAAGGCTCAGAATCGGCACGGCAGGTGCCAGTTCCTCCCGAGTATCAGGATCTTGCGGAGGTTTTTAGCAAGAAACGCGCATCCGAGCTCCCACCGCATCGCCCGTGGGACTGTGCTATTGATCTCTTGCCGGGTACCACGCCTCCGCGTAGTCGCATTTACCCGTTGTCCAGACCCGAACAATCCGCCCTCCAGACTTATATCACCGAAGCCTTAAAGACAGGAATTATTCGACCATCCACGTCCCCCGCGTCTGCTGGGTTTTTTTTCATCGAGAAGAAGGATGGGGGGTTACGCCCCTGTATCGACTATCGGGGGTTGAATAATATTTGTGTGAAATATCCACATCCTCTGCCCTTGATCTCAGCTGCGCTTGAGAACATTCAGCAGGCGCGATGGTTCACAAAGCTAGACCTGAGAAGTGCGTACAACCTAGTCCGTATCCGGCAGGGGGATGAATGGAAGACTGCTTTCAGTACCACCCTGGGTCATTACGAATACCTGGTTATGCCTTTTGGTCTTGCGAACGCACCCAGTGTATTCCAGGCGTTTGTGAATCATGTGCTCGGGGACCTGATCCACAAGGGCGTCCTGGTCTATCTTGACGATATCCTGATTTATTCTGATACGTTGGCCAAGCATGTGTTGACTGTCCGATAGGTGCTCCAGAGACTGTTGCAGAACAGGTTATATGTGAAGTTGGAGAAATGTGAGTTCCACAAGCAGAAGGTCTCCTTCTTGGGGTTCATACTTACCCGAGACGGCCTTGCTATGGATCCGGGTAAGGTCCAGACCATCCAGCAATGGCCTCGGCCAACCACCACTAAGGCCCTCCAGCGATTTTTGGGGTTCTCCAATTTTTACCGCCGGTTCATCAGGAACTTCAGCACGATCGTCGCACCCTTGACAACACTTACAGCGAGTAAAACCCCTCGTCTCCCGTGGAACCCAGAAGCCCAACGAGCCTTCGAGAACCTCAAATCCAAGTTCTCTACAGCCCCCATTTTGCATCAACCCGACCCTGAGTTGCCATTCGTGGTGGAGGTTGACGCCTCTGAGTCAGGGGTAGGCGCTGTCCTTTCTCAGAGGCAAGGTAAGCCCGTGAAATTATACCCTTACGCATTCTTTTCCAGGAAACTGTCGGAGGCGGAACGAAACTACGACATAGGAAATAGAGAGCTCCTAGCAATTAAGTTAGCCCTAGAAGAGTGGAGGCATTGGCTAGAAGGGGCACAACACCCTTTTTTGGTATTCACAGATCATAAGAATTTACAATATCTGCAAACAGCCCGGCGCCTCAACGCGCGTCAGGCCAGGTGGGCACTGTTCTTTTCTCGGTTCCAGTTTACTGTCACTTACAGACCGGGTCCCAAGAACATCAAAGCGGACGCCCTTTCCCGGCTGCATGACGAAACGCAGGAGGTAACGGAAGCGGACTACGTCCTGCCCAGGTCCTGCTTTGTAGCACCCATTCAGTGGGACTTCACCCAGGACCTGGCCCAAGCCCAACAAGGGGACCCCGAACCACCAGGTAAACCTTCTGGAAAACAATATGTTCCACCAGGTTTGAGGACGACTGTCCTACAATGGGCCCATGACCATCCAGCGGCAGGGCACCCAGGGTTTGGGAAGACTCAGGCTAGGATCCAGCAGCTCTACTGGTGGCCGTCCCTCCGGGAGGACGTACAGGACTACATCCGGGCGTGTCCAGTCTGTGCACAGTCCAAGGCTTCAAATCAGAGTCCAGCCGGGCTCCTGGAACCCCTGCCGGTACCCAACCGTCCCTGGACGCACCTAGCGTTAGATTTCTTAGGGGACCTCCCACTGTCAGATGGTAAGACCACCATCTTGACCGTGATCGATCGTTTTTCCAAGGGCTGTCGCTTGATTCCTTTGCCCAAACTCCCCTCTGCCTTGGAGACAGCAGAGTTGCTGTTTCAGCAGGTATTCCGGCTCTACGGTATACCTGAAGACATAGTGTCCGATAGGGGTCCTCAGTTCACATCGCGTGTGTGGAGGGCCTTTTGGAAGAAACTTGGGGTCACAGTGAGTATGACATCGGGGTACCACCCTCAAGCCAATGGGCAGGTTGAACGGCTACAGCAAGACATCGGTCGGTACCTCAGAAGCTATTGCCTTGAACACCCAACTCACTGGGTTCGATACCTTCCGTGGGCAGAGTACGCCCACAATACGCTCACCCATACCTCTACAGGTGTCTCTCCTTTTCAGTGCATCTTGGGGTACCAGCCACTATTGTTCCAATGGCAACCGGGATCCAGCGATGTGCCAGCTGTGGACTCTTGGTACCGAACCAGCGGCGAGGTATGGGCAGCTGTCAGACGACATCTCCAAGAATCACAAACCCGTATCAAACATCAAGCCGATCGGCATCGGCAACACCTCTCCCTTGCACCCAGACAAAGGGTGTGGCTGTCAACCCGGGGTCTCCAAGGACCGTATATGTCTAAGAAACTCAGCCCAAGGTACTTAGGACCCTTTAAGATTATCCGCAGAGTTACCCCGGTCTCTTATCGCCTGCAACTGCCCCAACACCTACGCGCACACCCGACGTTCCACGTATCCTTCCTCAAACCCTTGGCCACCTCCCTACACCAGCCCGCAAGCACGCCTCCAGACCCAATTCTCCTGCCGGACGGTGGTGCACCAGCGTATGCGGTACGGGCGCTCCTGGATTCCCGCCGTCGTGGAGGGGTACTCCAGTATCTGGTGGATTGGGAAGGATACGGACCGGAGGAACGGTCCTGGGTAGCGGCACGAGACATCCTTGATCCAAGCCTCATTTCCGACTTCCACAGCAGTCATCCGGATTGGCCCGCACCTCGGCCTCGAGGCCGTCCCCCTGGTCGCCCTCGAGTGTTCGGGACCGATCCTCAGGGGGGGGGTACTGCCACGCCCACACCTTCGGACCAACACGGAACACCTGTGACTCAACGCAGACCGCAGCATAAAAGGCTGCGTCGGACAACCAGCTGATGCGGAACCTTGATCTGCCTCCTAGTTAGCGACCTTCTCCAGCCATTACCTGTTCCTGAACGCCTTCCCCGAACCTGTACCTCGTTCCCCCGATCTACTGCCTCCTTCGGATTATCGACCTCTTGCCTGAACACTGACCTCGCCTTTTGGATCCTCCCTGTTACGACGTTCGCACCTCGAAGACCCTTTGCCCGTCCTCTGACCTCCTCTCTTGGATTTCCCTGAAGACACCACGATCATCGCTCTGCACTTGGGTCCGCCGCTTCCCTCTGACGCGAACATGACAGTAAGCTAACCATCTCTCAGACTCCATGACTGTAAATTGGTGAAAGCCAATCATACTGGGGAAAAAACGAGCTGTCAGGAGCGAAGAAGAAAAAGAAAATAAAGGAAGACAGTTAACAGTGAAACATGCTGTTTTTTCTTGATTTTAATTGCACTTTTTGGCTTGTAGTTGGAGAATGAAGTGGCAGGTTTTGATAGGGAATAATGTGTATTTTACTGAGAACATTCTGTTTCTGTTTATACAAATGTGTTATAATAATTCTACTTTTGTTATCATTTTTTATTGTTAACTTCATCTTTGCACTTGGCCCAAATTCAGGTGATGGTGTTTTTCAATTAAAATAATTAAATTTATGTAATTCAATTAAATGAAAAGCTTGCTTAGGGCCCAGACCTGTTGCCCAGCATAAAACTGAATGAGAGCACCACTGCAGAGTAAGGTCATAAACATGTGGTGGGAAGAGAAAAGATTGACTACCAAGAAGGAGTTACCATTTGAGACCAAGGCTGTAATATCATAGCATCATATGTGTAGGCAGTCCAGCGGTGAGCGCACTGCTTTCCGTGTCTCTTCTGCTTTGCTGAATCCACACAATGACACATGCTGAACACATTGTGCAAATTGGTCTCCCTTTTGTTGGGCAATTAACTTTTTTAAACTCCCAGCTTGTTCTTCACACTATTGTTAAAAAAACTCTTTTGAGAAGATCCTTTAGTTCACCAGTTTTATCACAATGTTACTTCCAATATGTTTATTCAGCCTCTGGTGAGAGTGTGATCAAAAAAGGATAGTGTCTTCAAAGTCTGCAAAGGTGACTTTGTATTCTGTACATTGGTTTTAGTGATGGAATACAGTCGTGTCCCAGGTTTTGGGGGGCAAGATCTGAGTGTAGTTAATGTTTCAGGGAAGGGTAAGGAGTGAAGTCGTGGCACCTGGTGATTTACTTGGTTTTGTTGTCAATGGAGACTGTGGTTCCTTCCAGGCAATCCAGTTTATCCATCCCAAAATGTCTTCAGAGAATTTCTCTAAATCATTTACTTGCCCTTTAGATGCTTCATATACTCTTTGTTTCCCACTGGATGTCTTTATTTAAAAAATTTGGGTTGCACAGTAGGGGGGTATGGTGGTGCAGCGGGTTGGTCTGGGTCCTGCTCTCCGGTGGGTCTGGGGTTCAAGTTCCGCTTTGGGTGCCTTGCGACGGACTGGTGTCCCGTCCTGGATGTGTCCCCTCCCCCTCCAGCCTTTTAGCCTGTGTTGCTGGGTTAGGCTCCGGTTCCCTGTGACCCTGTATGGGACAGGCGGGTCAGAAAGTGTGTGTATGGGTTGCACAGTCGGGGAGTGTGGTGGGTCTGGGGTTCAAGTCTCACTTGGGGTGCCTTGTTATGGACTGGTGTCCCCTCCAGCCTTTTGCCCTGTGTTGCTGGGTTAGGCTCCGGCTCACCACGACCCCCTACAGGACAAGAGACTTCGGATGATATGTGTGTATGTGTGGGTTACATAGTTCTTTCCACTTTCAGCACTGGAATGACTGAACTTCTCTGTGAGCTCTCAGAAACTCTGTTCTTTGATGTGTATTTGGCTACATTATGTGGTGTCAGAGGTCAGTGCAGGCTGCCTCTTTCACTCTTGCTTGTGTCCATGTATTCATTGAGAAAGTGCTCATCTGGTTGGGAATGTGAAGGTCTGGAGCCCATAGTGGGATGGTGCTCTCTAGTCCTGACCTTCAGCATGGAGTCACCAGTTTGCCTGAGCAGCAGGTCTTGGGAGTGCGGAAGGATATCGGAGGTCCCAGAGTGAACCCATACCATTCTGTAATGTCCACAAAGACAGGAAGTGTGACCTAGCAAAACAAAGTCTTTAGTCCCAAGACCTTCTGTCACCTGCTTAACTGAAGTAACTATTTTAAAAGTAACTGAGTGTCATTTTGATCAATAGTTACTGTAAATCAATTGAAAGGTCAGCAAAAACTTGCTGACACTGCTGCTTTCAACTATCAGAGTTTGGTGATTTTTACTATACAGACTATACAGGTGCCACACTGGGATGCCTTGGTGGTGATGGTAGAATCCTGGGGTCTCCAGCCCTCAGCTCCGGTCCAGAGTAGCTGCAGTGCGAGCACTACTGCTAACTTATGTTTAACAGTTACAACCTGCGTGCTGGAAGAGGGTTAAATTACCTCAGGAGAGATTACAGTGTTTCTGCATAAGTTTACAAGTGTATATATATCTAAAGTCATGTGCTGTGTTCTTTTTTTATTATAATAATACCTTGAGGGGACATGATTAAATAAACTAGAAAGTAAAAACACCCAAAGGGTAAAAGGATAAAAATAAACCCTTAGAAAGTAGGTGTTGTGGGATGTCCTCACATGACAAAATGTCTTTGTTAACTTTTTAAATGTTCAGCTTTTAAAGAACTAAAAACATTTTTTGATGATGCACTTTCATTACATTTGCATTACTGTAGGTAGCAGACCCCAGAGTCTGAGAGTGATGGCCAAGACTTGACTGATGATGGTTTAGTTGATTTATTGAAACTAACTTGGCAACCTCCACCAATGTAAGAGCTGGTGTAAAAAAAAAAAAACACAAATATTTAACATTTAATTTCCCCTCCGTCCTTCGGCAACCAGAGTACGTCAAACAGCCGTAACATAAGTTACCATGTCTGAGCATCTCATTTCATGGAGAAAGCAAGTACAATTACATAAAATAAAATAAGATAAAACATTTACAACAATATATTACATGTACAAACCTTGTGCCTCTTTGGAGGGTTGCTAATCCTTATGTTAAATAAATTCTTTCGTTCTTGGAGCATGCAGCTTACCACAGACTGGGCTAAGTTATAGCTGCACGCCAACCGCATTAAACTAATTCGGCAATTCTAAATGCAGGGCTCTTGGGAAAATGAGTCCGTGTAAAAATAAAAGCCCCCTTTTAATGACTGTATGCCACTGCAGTAATATGAGAAAATAAAAGTACAAATACAAAAGGAAAACTAATTTAACAAAGGTATTCATGAAGGAATATAATTTGTAAATATCAGTTGGGGTCCTTTACATTGCCAGTCAGCACAAAATCTGCAGAAAAGATTAAGTGTGTGTGTGTGTGTGTGTGTGTGTGTGTGTGTGTGTGTGTGTGCGTGCGTGCGCGTGTGCGCGTATGTGTGGTGCAAATCCATCCATCCATCTTCCATCCTGCTTGTCCTAATAGGGTTGCAGTAGCAGCAGGGAGAGCATAGAGGCCCAGCCGCCCCTGTCCCCTGCAACTTCCTCCAGCTCAGCCTGGGGGATCCCCAGCCGTTATCAGGCCAACTGTGAGATATAATCCCTCCAGCAGGCCCTGGGCTAACCTCGGGGACTCGTCCCAGTTGACCGTACCCGGTATACCTCCAAAGGGAGGCGCCCAGGGGGCATCCTTATCAGATGCCAGAACCACCTAACTGGCTCCTCTCGATGTGGAAGAGTAGCGGCTCTACTCTGAGTTCCTCCCAGATGTCTGAATTCCTCACCCTGTCACAGAGAGTGAGTCCCAACACCCTGCATAGAAAACTCATTTCAGCTGCTTGTATCGGTGATCTTATTCTTTCGGTCTTTACCCAAAGTTCATGACCACTACAGTCCGGTACAGCGACCATATTACTGCTACCGCTGCTCCCAGTCTGCAGCCGATCTCACGCTCCCTTCTCCCAGTACTCGTGAACAAGACCCCAAGATACTTAAACTCCTCCACCTGGGGCAAATTGTCTCCCCTTACCTGGAGGGGGCATGCCATCCTTTTCCGTGAGAGAACCATGGACTCAGACTTTAAGGTGCTGACCCTTATCCCAACGCTTCACACTCGGCTGCAAACCGTTCCAGTGTGTGTTGGAGGTCACCATGTGACGGTGCCAAAAGGACAACATCATCCGCAAAAAGCAGAGACGTCACCTTCCGACTCCCACACAGAATGCCCTCCCAGCCCCCCATGAAAACCTCTAACAGGAGTGGAGACAAGACACAACCTTGGCGGAGTCCAACACCCACACTGAAGAGGCTTGAGTTAATGCCGAGTATGCGGACACAGCTTTCACTCCATAAGTAAAGAGACCGAATGGCCTGCAGTAGTGGCCCTGGGACCACATACTCCCTAAGCACCTCCCACAGAATTTCCTGGGGAACACGGTCATAGGCCTTCTCCAAGTCCACAAAACACATGTAGACTGGATTAGCAAACTCCCATGCCCCTTCAATGATTTGTAAGAGGGTAAAAAAACCCCCTTATAACTATAAAATCAAGGTTCTCGTTTACCCCGCCCAGTATGGGGTCACCGGGGCCCCACGCTGGAGCCAGGCCTAGGGGGGGCGGGCTCGCATGCAAGCACCTGGTGGCCATGTCTATGCCCACGGGGCCTGGCCAGGCTCAGCCCGAAGCCAAGACGTGGAGCCACTCTTCAGTGGGCTCACCACCTGCCGGAGAGGCTGTAAGGGGCCGGTGCGTTGTGATTTGGGCAGTTGTCGGGGCAGAGTGCCCGGCCGACCCAAACCTCGGGTGCCAACTCTGGCTTTTGGGACTTGGAATGTCACCTCACTGGCGGGGAAGGAGCCTGAGCTGGTGCGGGAAGTTGAGAGATACCGTCTAGATATAGTCGGGCTCACTTCCACCCACAGCTTGGGTTCTGGAACCACTCTTCTCGACCAAGGGTGGACTCTCCACTATTCTGGCGTTGCCCAGGGTGAGAGGCGGCGGGCAGGTGTGGGCTTATTAATAGCCCCCCAGTTTAGCCACCATCTGTTGGAGTCTACCCCGGTGAATGAGAGGGTCGTCTCCCTTCGCCTTCAGGTCAGGGAACGGTCTCTCACTGTCGTTTGTGCTTATATGCCTAGCGGCAGCGCCGAGTACCCAGCCTTTTTTAGAGTCCCTGGGGGGCGTGCTGGAAAGCGCTCCAACTGGGGACTCTGTCGTTCTACTGGGGGACTTTAACGCCCACGTGGGCAGCGACAGTAACACCTGGAGGGGCGTGATTGGGAGGAACAGCCTCCCTGATCTGAACCAGAGTGGTGAGTTGTTATTGGATTTCTGTGCTAGTCACGGTTTGTCCATAACAAACACCATGTTCATGCATAAGTGTGTCCATCAGTGCACTTGGCACCAGGACACCCTAGGTCGGAGGTCGATGATCGACTTTGTAGTCGTTTCTTCTGATCTTCGGCCATATGTCTTGGACACTCGGGTGAAGAGAGGGGCTGAGCTGTCAACTGATCACCACCTGGTGGTGAGTTGGTTTCTATGGCGGGAGAAAAAGCTGGACAGACCTGGCAGGCCCAAACGCATAGTGAGGGTCCGTTGGGAACGTTTGGCGGACGTCCTGTCAGAGAGGTCTTCAACTCCCACCTCCGACAGAGTTTCAACCAGGTCCCGAGGGAGACTGGGGACACTGAGTCCGAATGGACTATGTTCCACACCTCCATTGTCGGGGCGGCGGTTCAGAGCTGTGGCCATAAAGTCTCAGGCGCCTGTCGCGGCGGCAATCCCTGAACACGGTGGTGGACACCGGAGGTAAGGGATGCCGTCAAGCTGAAGAAGGAGTTCTATCGGGCCTGACTGGCTCATGGGACTCCGGCGGGCCAGACGGAACGCGGCTCTGGAAGTCGCCGCGGCAAAAATTCGGGCCTGAGAGGAGTTTGATGAGGCCATGGAGGAAGACTTTCGGTCGGCCTCAAAGAAATTCTGGCAAACCGTCCGGCGACTCAGAAGGGGGAAGCAGTGTTCCACCAACACTGTTTACAGTGGAAGTGGTGCGCTGCTGACCTCAACTGAGGATGTCCTCGGGCGATGGAAGGAGTACTTTGAGGATCTCCTCAATCCCTCTGACACGCCTTCTGTAGAGGAAGCTGAGGCTGGGGACTCGGAGGGGGACTCGTCGATTACCCTGGCTGAAGTTGCTGAGGTAGTCAAAAAACTCCTCAGTGGCAAGGCTCCGGGGGTGGATGAGATCCGCCCCGAGTTTCTCAAGTCTCTGGATGTTGTGGGGGTGTCTTGGCTGACACGCCTCTGCAGCATTGCATGGAGCTCGGGAACGGTGCCTCTGGACTGGCAGACCAGGGTGGTGGTCCCTCTTTTTAAGAAGGGGGACCGGAGATTGTGTTCCAACTACAGGGGGATCACACTCCTTAGCCTCCCTGGGAAAGTCTATGCCAGGGTACTGGAAAGGAGAATCCGATCGATAGTCGAACCAGGATTCAGGAGGAGCAATGCGGTTTTCGCCCTGGCCGTGAAACACTGGACCAGCTCTATACCCTCACTAGGGTGTTGGAGGGTTCATGGGAGTTTGCCCAACCAGTCCATATGTGTTTTGTGGACCTGGAGAAGGCATTCGACCGTGTCCCTCGTGGCATCCTGTGGGGGGGTACTTCGGGATTATGGGGTTCCGGGCTCGTTGCTACGGGCTGTTCGTTCCCTGTATGACCGGAGCAAGAGCTTGGTTCGCATTGCCGGCAGTAAGTCAGACCTGTTCCCGGTGCATGTTGGACTCCGCCACGGCTGCCCTTTGTCACCGATTCTGTTCATTATCTTCATGGACAGAATTTCTAGGCGCAGCCAGGGAACGGAGGGTGTCTGTTTTGGTGGCCGCAGGATCTCGTCTCTGCTTTTTGCGGACGATGTGGTCCTGTTGGCTTCATCAAATCAAGACTTACAGCGTGCACTAGAGAGGTTTGCAGCCGAGTGCGAAGCGGCGAGGATGAAAATCAGCAACTCCAAATCCGAGGCTATGGTTCTCAGTCGGAAAAAGGTGGATTGCCCCCTCCGGGTTAGGGGGGAGTTGCTCCCTCAAGTGGAGGAGTTTAAGTATCTCGGGGTCTTGTTCACGAGTGAGGGAAAAACGGAGCGGCAGGTTGACAGATGGATCGGTGCGGCATCCGCAGTAATGCGGTCATTGTACCGGTCTCTTGTGGTGAAGAAGGAGCTGAGTCGTAAGGTGAAGCTCTCAATTTACCGGTCAATCTACGTTCCTACCCTCACCTATGGTCATGAACTTTGGATCATGACCGAAAGAATGAGATCACGGATACAAGCGGCAGAAATGAGTTTCCTCCGCAGGGTGGCTGGGCGCACCCTTAGGGATAGGGTGAGGAGCTCAGTCACCCGGGAGGAGCTCGGAGTAGAGCCGCTGCTCCTCCGCATCGAGAGGAGCCAGTTGAGGTGGCTCGGGCATCTGTTTCGGATGCCTCCTGGACGCCTCCCTGGGGAGGTGTTCTTGGCATGTCTCACTGGGAGGAGGCCTCGGGGCAGACCCAGGACACGTTGGAGAGACTACTCTCCCAGCTGGCCTGGGAACACCTTAGGGTTCCCCCAGAGGAGCTGGAGGAGGTGTGCGGGGAGAGGGAAGTCTCGGGGGCTCTGCTTGGACTACTGCCCCCGCGACCCGGTCCCGGATAAGCGGAGAAAGATGAGATGAGATGGGTAAAAAGCTGTTGCACTGTTCCATGGCCAGGGCGGAATCTGCATTGTTCCTCTTCAGTCTGAGGTTCAACTATCGGCCAGAGCATCCTCTCCAGTTTGCAGTCCAAAGGCACTGTCCCCGAGGTCCATGCAATATTGCAGAGGCGTGTCAACGATGACAGCCCTGCAACATCCAGGGCCTTAAGCAGTTCTGGGCGGATCTCATCCACCCCTGGTGCTTTGCCACTGTAGAGCTTACCAACTACCTCAGTGACTTCCACCAGGGAAATGGACTCTGACAGCCCAGAAGCCTCAGGCCCTGACTCCTGCAAGGGAGGCATATCACTTGGGATTAAGAGTTCTTCAAAGTGTTCCTTCCACCTCCCGACAATGTCCTCATCAGAAGTCAGAGTTTCTCCACTCCTGCTGAACACAACCTGAGCAAAACTCCTCCGACCCCTTCTGAACTGCCGGCTGGTTCTTCAGAACCTCTTTGAAGTCGACCGATAGTCATTTTCCATAGCCTCTCCAAACTCTTCCCATGCCCTGGGTTTTGCTTCTGTAACCACAGCCGCTGCTGTCTTTTTCACTTTCTGGTACCTGTCTACTGAGTCAGGAGTCCCCAGAGCTAACCAGGTCCTAAAGGCCTCCTTCTTCAGCTTGACGGCTTCCCTCACCACCGGTGTCCATGGGGGTTCTCGGGTTGCCGCCCTGGCTGGCACCAACAAGCTTTTGCCCACAGCTGTGCCTGGCTGCTTCCACAATGGAGGTTTTGAACAGGGTCCATTCAGACTCCATGTCCCCTACCTCCTCCGGGACATGGGAGAAGCTCTCCCGGAGGAGCGAGTTAAAATCATTCCGGTCAAGGTCCTCTGACAGTCGTTCCCAGCACACCCTCATTAAACGTCTGGGCCTACCGGGTCTGTCCATCAGTTTTCCCGCCATCTGATCCAACTCACCACCAGATAGTGATTGGTTGACAGCTCAGCACCTCTCTTCACCCAGGTGTCCAGAACATGTGGCCTCAAGTCAGGTGAAAAGATTATGAAGTCGATCATTGACCTTTGGCCCAAGGAGCTCTGGTACCAAGTACACTTATGAGCATCCTTGTGTTCGAACATGATGTTTGTTATGGACAAACCATGGCTAGCACAGAAGTCCAATAACATTTCACCATTCGGGTTCAGATCAGGCAAGCCGTTCTTCTCAAATACCCCCCGCCAGATTTCCCAGTCATTGCCAACGTGAGCGTTGAAGTCCCCCAGCAGGACTATGAAGTCTGTAGGTGGGACCCTGTCCAGAACCCCACCCACCCTCTCCAAGAAGGCCGAATACTCTGAACTGCTGTTTGGCGCATAAGCAGACACAACAATCAAAGTTTTCCTCTCTGCGACCCTAAGTCGCATTGAGACGACCCTCTCGTCCACCGGGACAAACTCCAACTGTGTGGCAGCCAGCTGGGGGCTTGTGAGTATGCCCACACCCGCCCGGCACCTCTCACCCCTGCAACTCCTGAGTAGGAGAGCAACTACCCCCTATCCAGTAGTTTGGTTCCAGAGCCAACACTGTGAGTGATGGTGTTCTCAACCTCCCGCACCAGTTCTGGCTCCCCCCAGTGAGGTAACATTCCACATACAAAGAGCCAGTTTCTGTCGCGAGGGGCCGCGACGCCATGCACCACCCCGCCCCCTCCCTCTGCCTGGTACACATTGCACCCGACCCCAGTGTTGGGCCTTGCAGGTGTTGGGCCCACATGGCCCCCTCACGATGCCTTTCCAGCCGAGCCCAGCTGGGTTACGTGGGCTGCCCGGCCACCAGGCATTCTCCTAGGAACACTACCCCCAGGCATAGCTCCAGGGGTAGGTACCGGTGACCCTATTCCGGGCAGGGTAAATGTTCTTCTGTTCCCATTTTCCATAGGGGTTTTTCGAATCATGTTAGTCTGGATCTTCACTCCAGACCTGTTCGTCTTGGGAGACCCTACCAGGAGCATACTGCTCCCGACACCGTAGCTCTGACGATCCCTAGATCAATCAAGCCCTTTCACCATGCCAAGGTCCCGATCCAGGAAGGGTGTGGGGTGCGGGGTGTAACATCATATTTGAACACTGGATATTTGGTGAGAGATGCCTCCTCCAAAGGGAAGCGTGGCATATCCATATGTTGAATATTTTCTCTGTTTTGTATGAATAATTCTTCCTTAATATGTTTTTTCCATAATTGCACTGTTTAATGTTGTCATTACAAATAAATGTACATAATACATATATACATATACAGCATCTGGGTGGTGTGAGAGAACGTGGTTTTGATCCCCGCTCAGTCTGTGTGGAGTTTGCATGTTCTCCTTGTGTCTGCGTGGGTTTCCTCCAGGTGCTCCGGTTTCCTTCCACAGTCCAAAGACATGCTGTTCAGGGTTCCCCATAAGTGTGTGTGAGTGTCACGGAGTGAGTGTGTTTCACTGATATATGGATGAGTAACCCCTTGTAAGTAATTTATCTAGCAATGTAGTCACCTTGGTGAATAAGGTGTGTCGGTTAGTAACACTACATGCTATCCGTTGTAAGTCGCTTTGAACAAAAGCGTCTGCTAAGTGAATAAAGGTAAATGTAAATGTACATATATATATATATATATTTAAATATCTATGTATATGTGTGTCACACAGAGTGGCCGGGGACAGGTGCTGAGTGTGGACCCAAATACGGTTTGGTTTTATTGCTTTCCTCAAGTTCAAAGGGCAGGGCATGATCAGGGTCAGGGACAGGCAAATGTCGTACGAGGCTCAAATATCAATTCACAGGCAAGGCTATACTCGGTGGTTGTAGGAAACAGGTGAGGGTCAATAACCAGGAATACTAGGCAAGGAACAGAACAAGAACGCTGACACTGCAAGACCTCAAGGGCGATTGCAAGAATCGACTTCGTCTTTTGGACACGGAGCTCCTTTTATCCTGGGTCTTCATTGATTGGTTGCAGGTGTTGGCGATCTGCTTGTTCTCGGGGTGTGACAATGTATGTATGTGCTGCATACTGTATATTTAATTTATAATTATGTATGGCAGACTTTTTACACTATATGTTTTCCTGTTTCCAATTCCACTGTGTTTAGTACCTTTTTGTGAATCACTGTCACGCCCATGAACACATCCTAGCCGCAAGCACCTGGCCATAATTAACACAGCGGGGTGTAAAGGGCACCACTCCAGCACTCCCTAGTACGCAATCTCATTGAGATAAACATCCCTTTTGCCCTCCTTGCGTCTCCCATCCTTGATCCCCCGCCCGTCTCCTTGTCCCTGAATCCTGTCTCCTGCGACCACGTCTCTGGATCATCCTTGGAACAACGTTCGCCCCTCAAGTCTGAACCTGCGCCTGCCCCCGACCACATGCCGCACCTGGGTCCAATTTGTGATGCCCCGATATGCCGATGTCAGATAACACTGTTACCCACCAGTGAACTAGCAGTTGCTAATTTTCATGTCATATCTGAAGCAACATTTCTTTGTTGCCATTGTGTTGCAATAGTGTAATTTTAAACCCCCCCCACACACACACACACACACACACACACACACACACACACACTTTCAGAACCGCTTGTCCCATACAGGGTCGCGGGGAACCGGAGCCTACCCGGCAACACAGGGCGTAAGGCCAGAGGGGGACACACCCAGGACAGGATGCCAGTCCGCTACAAGGCACCCCAAGCAGGACTCGAACCCCAGACCCACGAGAGAGCAGGATTGCAGCCCAACCCACTGCGCCACCGCACCCCCCAATCATCCAAACACATAATCTGTCATGTTTTCTGTCCACCAATGCTCTTTGAGAGATTCAGTTCACCAGAAGTACCTCTTTTTTACTGGCATTGAAGATATAAAATTTTTACTCATCCATAATTTTATACCGGTAAAACAATTAGCTAAAGACACCACATGTGATTGATCATCAGGCTTAAACAATACATATACTGTAACTGTGTGTCATCAGCATACAAATGGAAATTCACATTGTGTTAATAAAAGATATGAGGTCTTTGCAGTTGTGAAACATTGTGTTCCCTCTATACATGTTCATGTTACAATTTCATTTCACATTAAACACGTAAAAATGTGAGTGCTGTCCTGCTTTCACTTTTTTCCATTTGTTTTGCTGTAATAACATTTTTTTTTCAGTCATTGCATTGAGGACGTATCATTCCTTAAATTGTAGTGTTTGCAAAGCGTCTGAAATGTGTTCATATAGTATGTCATTGAAGATGCAGCATTGATCACCCCCCAGTCAGGAAACCACAGAACTGATAAGCTCTGCAGCAGATACGCCCAGCAAACATGGAGTTACTGCAAGCCTTTGCTGTGGCCATCGCTCTCCATGGCCACCTGCCCCACTACGCCGAGCACTGCTCCAGGCAGCATCCTGGTGCCTTTGTTCTCAGTGTGGTGTGGCGCTTGACCAAGCCCATCTTCGGTGCCAAAAGCTGCTGGAGCCGAGGGCAATACAAGCAGCCGGGGTGCCGGGTGTCCACAGCCATCACACTGAACGAGAGCCATCTCTTGTTAGGCAGTTTCTCACTGAACAGCTTCAGCTCGCATTAGCAGAATACAGTGTGTGTTATTGCTAGAGGGCAGAGTGTATCTGCAAGTGTGTGTCTGTGTGTGTATACGTGTGTGTGTGTGTCTGTGTGCTTCCACACAACAGCGGGGAAACAATCTCCATGTTCTTCACTTTCTCTTTGGGCCTTGAAAACTATGAGTGGACCGTTGGCTGAGGGCTCCCTCCCTCCCACCAGCCTTCATCAGACCAGGCCTGCATAACTCCAGCGCCCCCTCTGGGCAGCAGATAAGCAGCCAGGCTTGTGGGAGTAATGCAAGGTCTTGCTGCCCCCGATTTGGACCCAATTCTGTCCCCTCCACTCTACCTCGGGGCATCTGCACAAAGGCCTACTATTGCCAAATAAAAGCAGTCCTTGTGTGAACCCACGTGAGCCACTAAAGCAAATGTGCTGGGTGGAAGAACAGGGTGTGCTTGTGTGTGGCTCTGGGCAATTACAGAACATGAATGTTTCGCCAGCAAACAGAATTTGTGTCCGTGTGTACACTCAGCTCTCATATACCAGTGTTTTGAAAATACACACCCTTTTTTAAAACAATGGATGCTGATTCAGTACAGCAGCATTTTTGCCTGTTTTCTTGTAATTTCTCTTGCGCAACTTGTTGAAAGACCCCTCCGTGAACCGCCACCTTACCGTGGTGGAGGGGTTTGAGTGCCTGAATGAGTCCAGGAGCTATGTTGTCTGGGGCTATATGCCCCTGGTAGGGTCGCCCATGGCAAACAGGTCCTGGATGACAGACGAGACAGAGTGCGGTTCAAAAACCCCTTATGAAGAAAATAAAATCAAGGCTTTCGTTTACCCCGCCCGGTATGGGGTCACCGGGGCCCCACCCTGGAGCCAGGCCTGGGGGGGGGGGGGCTCGCATGTGAGCGCCTGGTGGCCAGGTCTATGCCCACGGGGCCTGGCCGGGCTCAGCCCGAAGCCATGACGTGGAGCCACTCTTCAGTGGGCTCACCACCTGCCGGAGAGACCATAAGGGACCGGTGCATTGTGATTTGGGCGGTGGTCGAGGCCGAGTGCCCGGCCGACCCAAACCTCGGGCGCCAACTCCGGCTTTTGGGACTTGGAATGTCACCTCACTGGCGGGGAAGGAGCCTGAGCTGGTGCGGGAAGTTGAGAGATACCGTCTAGATATAGTCGGGCTCACTTCCACCCACAGCTTGGGTTCTGGAACCACTCTTCTCGACCAAGGGTGGACTCTCCACTATTCTGGCGTTGCCCAGGGTGAGAGGCGGCGGGCAGGTGTGGGCTTATTAATAGCCCCCCAGTTTAGCCGCCATGTGTTGGAGTCTACCCCGGTGAATGAGAGGTTCATCTCCCTTCGCCTTCGGGTCAGGGAACAGTCTCTCACTGTCGTTTGTGCTTATGCGCCTAGTGGCAGTGTAGAGTACCCGGCCTTCTTGGAGTCCCTGGGGGGCGTGCTGGAAAGCGCTCCCACTGGGGACTCTGTCGTTCTACTGGGGGACTTTAACGCCCACGTGGGTAGCGACAGTGACACCTGGAGGGGCGTGATTGGGAGGAACAGCCTCCCTGATCTGAACCCGAGCGGTGAGTTGTTATTGGATTTCTGTGCTAGCCACGGTTTGTCCATAACAAACACCATGTTCATGCATAAGTGTGTCCATCAGTGCACTTGGCACCAGGACACCCTAGGTTGGAGGTTGATGATCGACTTTGTAGTCGTTTCTTCTGACCTTCGGCCATATGTCTTGGACACTCGGGTGAAGAGAGGGGCTGAGCTGTCAACTGATCACCACCTGGTGGTGAGTTGGTTTCTATGGCGGGAGAAAAAGCTGGACAGACCTGGCAGGCCCAAACGCATAGTGAGGGTCCGTTGGGAACGTTTGGCGGAGGCCCCTGTCAGAGAAGTCTTCAACTCCCACCTCCGACAGAGCTTCAACCAGGTCCCGAGGGAGGTGGGGGACATTGAGTCTGAATGGAACATGTTCCACACCTCTATTGTCGGGGCGGTGGTTCGGAGCTGCGGCCATAAGGTCTCCGGCGCCTGTCGCGGCGGCAATCCCCGAACACGGTGGTGGACACCGGAGGTAAGGATGCCGTCAAGCTGAAGAAGGAGTTCTATCGGGCCTGGCTGGCTCATGGGACTCCTGAAGCAGCTGACGGGTACCGATGGGCTAAACGGAGCGCGGCTCTGGCAGTCGCCACGGCAAAAACACCTTGTTGAAAGAGTGTTGATGTAAGAAGACTGGTCACCTTTGCTCTGCTTTATTTCAGCAAGTGGCAGGTTTTTAAAAAGAGCAATTCAGTCTGAGTGCAGTGAAGATACTGTGTGGCTTTCAGGCTGCTTATATACTGGTATGCAAGAATTCAATGAGGGACATCATGAAAATATGGGAATGTGGCACAAACATGCAGGACCAGTCCAGTAGGTGGCAAGGCTCTTATTTATACTTGTGGTGTGTCAGCAAAGGAGAACTGTGAATGGGGGAGAGGTGCTCTCTTCTTCTGGGTGTGTTGTGTTGTGCGGTCATTGACGGACATCAAGACATTACAGTCTGAGGCTCTCTCTTCCTCATTCTCTCAGGGCCCGTGTCTGTCTGGATCTCCAGTATCTGTCCAACTTACTCTTGGGGAAAACGGGGTAAAATAGGGCCAATTATTGCCCACAGCAGTGGTAAAGTCCCTGCTCCTCACACCTTCTCTCCCACAGGGAATTAAAGGGAAACTAAGAAGTCATGATAAGTGCGGTCAAAAATAATGAATAAATGAAATTCCGTTGTCCATGTTGTATTATTTCAGCCAGCATTTTTTAAAAGTAAATTATGAGTAAAAGGCACTTTGTGGACATTGCAAGCTGTGTTCAAGCTGGTGTAAGAACAGATCACACACACACACACACACACACACACACACAACACACACTGACTGAATCCGCTTGTCCCAAGCAGGGTTGCGGCGAGCCGGAACCTAACCCAGCAACACAGGGTGTAAGGCTGGAGGGGGAGGGGACACACCCAAGACGGGACGCTAGTCCGACGCAAGGCTCCCCAAGCGGAACTCAAACCCCAGACCCACAAAGAGCAGGCACAGGCCAAACTCGCTGCACCACCATGCCCCCAAGAACAGTTCAGAAAAGCAGAATTAAAACAAAGTGTGAACTTTGAAAACAGGTAAAAGACTTTCTCTCAGCACTTTCATGCATTTCCTTGAGTGAGTGAATATATTTGCTGTACTGTTGCTCATTCTGCAAGCACTGCACTCAAGGGGCTGCTGTAAAAACGCCAACAAAAACTCTGTTTAAAATAAGTGGAAGGGAGTGTCTGAAAAGAAGGGAAAACTCACACTGCACTCCACATCTACTACAGGAAATGAGTCTTCCAGTATCAAAGCTTCATTGAAAAGAGAAAAATAGAACACTCAGCGGTGAAGCACTTCTTCAAAATGAGAAACACAGTTTGAATCACAAGGCTCTTCGGTAACAAGGTAAAACAATGGCTTTCTTAAAAACAATAGGATTTAAATTACAAAAAAGTTTCTTTTGATGGCTTTGTGAAGTGCTGTGTCTTCAGGTTACACTCTATTATAGCATTTTATTTTGGCATTTAGCTTTTTGGGGACACTTGTTTTGATTAATTATTCTATTATTCTATCTCCTTTCAATTGGAACTTGATACAAGGAAGGAGGATATTTACTTGTACTGATTCGTGTGTGTGTGTGTGTGTGTGTGTGTGTGTGTGTGTGTGTGTGTTATCCAGCTGGTGGGCCTGGCCCTGAATAGAAGGTATTGATCACTGAGCTGCCTGGTCTGTCTGTCTCTGCATCTGCCCACCAACGTGGGCCACATAGCCCCACTTCTCTTTGGAGAACAATCTCACACAGGCTGTTGCTATTCAGCTCTTGTACTGCTATGATGTTGCTGTTGAAGAGCTGCTCTTTTCAAAAGAGAATGAGTGGCAATGTTTTCCAACATAATGCATCAGCCAAACCTCATCACTTTATTTGGGGATTCTGTATTAATTCTCCTCCTCACTTTGTATTTGATCAACACTATTAGTGCTACTGAGATGATGGGTGCTTTTTTTGTGGTGCTTTTTTTCTATTGCTCTTGCCCAAAGATCAATAAAAGACTATGTTTCCGTGTTAAAATGAGGCAAATGCATGTATGTGGTGAAATTGTGATGATATAAGCATAGCCTAAAGCAAATATCAGGATGCATCCCTAAGATGTAGACTAAGACCATTGACCACTATTAAAAACATTTTTGTTTACAGAAGTTTTAACTGTCTACTAATGACATATAATTGCAGTTCATTGCCATATACAGTGTTTTAGATGACTTTCCATGGATAGGGAAACACCACCACCAAGGAAAATAATAACAGAGCTGATAAGCAGTAAAATTTTTCAAGTACCAAAGAGTTTGTTCATATGAAAGAATGATGAAAATCACACAAAGCACATAAAAATCCCATCAACGTCTTGAGCAAAAGCAATAATACACAGAAAAACAAAATACAGATGTACAGCCATTCTACGACATTGTCTTCTCCAGATACTCCAGATATGCCGAGTCTGTCTGCCAATTTTCCCTGCCATTTGATCCAGCTCACCACCACATGGTGATCGGTTGACAGCTCAGCACCTCTCTTCACCTGAATGTCCATAACAACTGGCCTCAAGTCAAACGAAACAACAACAAAGTCAATCACTGACCTTTGGCCCAAGGAGCTCTGGTACCAAGTACACTGATAAGCATCCTTGTGTTCGAACATGGTGTTTGTTATGGACAAACCATGGCTAGCACAGAAGTCCAATAACATTTCACCATTCGGGTTTAGATCAGGCAAGCTGTTCTTCCCAACCACCCCCCGCCAGATTTCCCAGTCATTGCCAACGTGAGCATTGAAGTGCCCCAGCAGGACTATGGAGTCTGTAGGTGGAACCCTGTCCAGAACCCCACCTACTGTCACCACGAAAGTTGAATACTCTGAACTCGTGTTTGGTGCATAAGTGCACACAACATTCAAAGTTTTCCTCTCTGCAACCTTAAGTTGCATTGAGGCGACCCTCTCGTCCACCGGGACAAACTCCAACTGTGTGGCACCCAGCCAGGGTTTTGTGAGTATCTCCACATGCATCCGGTACCTCTCATCCTGTGCAGCTCCTGAGTAGGAGAGCAACTACCCCCTATCCAGTAGTTTGGTTCCAGAGCCAACACTGTGAGTGCAGGTGAGCTCAACTATACCTCAACCTCCTGCATCAGTTCCGGCTCCATTCCCCCTAGTGAGGTTACATTCCACGTGCAAAGAGCCAGTTTCTGTCACAAGTGTCAATGACACCACGCACCAGCCTGCCCCCTCCTGCTGCCTGAAAGACATTGTACCCAACCCCCATGTTGGACCTTGCATGTGGTGGGCCCACATGGCCCTGTGTGTACTCTATAATTATGCAGTGTTTCTGCTCTTCACTCTCCATTCCTGGGTTATTCAGGCCTCACTGAAAGTGTTCCCAGTAGTTAGGTGTTTAATGTTACCCCCCCATGTAGGCCCACTGCCCCACAGACAGTGGTCATTAGCTTCCGAGGGCTTCTGGGGGATGCCATGGAGCAGTAATTGCCTGCTGATTCCTGCAGTTCTCACCCAGCCCCAACCAAGTGAGTAGTCTGTGAAAGTAAATCTAAAGTTAGTCTCACTCACTGTGTTCCACAGCCATTCATTACATTTGTCTTATATCTCGTTTGCTCTTTTTTACTCTTTCTTACTCTCTCACTTTACTCTCAAAAGCCACTTCTGTCCCCTTTATTAATGATCTCTTATACGAATGTGCTGACAGCATTAAGCATCTTGCCTATCTGGGAATCCAGCATGTTTCCAACCACGATCAGTTACACTTCCAGAAGAGACTCTGAATCACTACAAGCTTGCACTGGACAAGGAGCCCTGCGGTCCAGAAACTTTAAAAAATAGGCCATTTTGCGGTGTACTGTGCTGACAATCTGCTGCCAATCCACCGCTTCACCATATCACACTGCCATATAGTTGGCACATTGGCAACAATCAACTGCAGTGGTAAACGTATTGATATGACAGCAGACAATATAAACTGATGCTGCAAGCTGGCAGGTGAATTAAAGGCTAGCTGTGGAAAAGTGGAGTAAACCTGGATGTTGAGGCAGGGACACAAGGGTGGACGGGACACCAGACACCTCTTTAGGTTTTAAATCCCACACAACACACAGTCCTGCCTGTTTTATTGATATGGATTGATATGATGTTGCTATGTGGACACCATCGCGCTATAGTTTTTTTATTGTAACTTTTTTATTATTTATACTTTTAAAATTTCCGGCAGAAATCAGTTATGATTACTTGAAAATATCATAATGCTCATGCACAGAACCAGATTCCTGAACAGCTGCCTCTGTGACCTTTGCAAACACATTTGCATGCACAAACTGCAGGCACACAGGTGTGCAAGATTACATCTGGATATGCAAGTCATCTCAAACACTCTTGATTTTTCCCACTTACTTATGTAATGTATGTAATTGAAACAAATACAAAAAACACAAGTAGTGTTATTAGGAGTCACTGCCTGTGGGCAGCTTTGGCCAGCTGTCCAGGCTCTGCACCCTCGAAAATGATTGGCAGCTCCGTACCCACCTGCCTGTCATGCACCATAAATGTCACCAGACATGGAAACATGCTGCTTCTGCCGTTTCTGGGTTTAAAAGCTCTTGGCACCCTGTTCAAACTGTTCTGAAGGTCAGAACAGCAGGTCTTGGGTTCGAGGCTTGCCAGCACAGCATTCAATCTTAATAGCATTGCTACCTCCTCAACTCTGAAATGTCATCTGAAGACAGAAAGCAGGTGAAGTTTCTCTAAGTACTATAGGTCCACTTTTATTTATTTCAACATACTTCAGAATTAACAACATGTACTCTGCCATTTGTAGCACTATGCTTTATTTCACATGGCTTTGTAATTAGTTCTGTTAATGTATGCCACACACACACACACACACACACACACACACACACACACACACACACACACACACACACACACACTTTCTGAACCACTTGTCCCATATGGGGTCATGGGGAACCAGAACCTAACCCAGCAACACAGGGCATAAGGCTGGAGGGAACACATCCAGGACAGGACACCAGTCTGTTGCAAGGCACCCCAAGCGGGACTCGAACCCCAGACTCACCAGAGAGCAGGACCCAGTCCAACCCACTGCACCACCACACCCCCCATTTACTGTGCAGAGACATCTTTGTAAAATGTCTTATTATAATACATTTAACTTGCTTATGATTAAGATCACATGAGCTGTAAGTCTGTGAGTGTTGTTCACTTAGTTATTCAAATGATGTTGGCAACCAAGACAAGGGCACTACAAGAAGAAACCACCTCTCTCTCAAAGTCCCCACCCAGAACGAAAGGAGTTTTGTAGTACGACGGACTTTGTGCGTGTGTGTGTGTGTGTGTGTGTGTGTGTGTGTGTGTGTGTGTGTGTGTGTGTGTGTGTGTGTGAGTTTGCGTAAATGTGCACAGCTGTTACAGGGCTGAAAAGCAGCTCATTCTGAAGAATAATGAGAAAACAGTCCCATGGAAAGTCGTGAAATAAAACAATGCCCCTTTATTTGTTCTGTCACCGGAAGATAAAATTGCTGCTTTGCTATGCCAGTGTTGCTATTTATGCTCTGAATTTATTGTTGAGCTATTTGAGATAATTAGAGCTGTTGCGGCCTCAATATTGGCAATAATGATGGTTCTACACAGTTATCTGAACCAAGTGCCCTATAGATAATTGTCCCATTCAGAGCCAGTTTTGAATGTTGCACTATTATTTGCAGCAATAAGATCAAAGGCAGAGATTTGTTTGTGTAAACAACAACCATCCATGTGAACGATGAGCACTTTCATTTTCATGCACAATACTCTCATAATACTGTACATTGTTCAGTGTTAATGATTCCTCATGGCACTTCCTAACAGACGTGACCACTCATCTTTTAACATGTGAAGCACATTTTTATAATGGTCTGCCTTCATATTGTTGCATTTTGGACTAATGACAGCTTTGTGCTGTACATTGTACTATATTTGTACTATTGCCAAACATCCTGACATGTCAATAAATCTTTGATCTGCACAATTAGAAATTAGTGCATTTTTTAAGTCTTGCGTTATCCTGAACTTTTTGAATATGAAAATGACATGTTGAGAAATGTCAAAGTACTTTTGAAATTACAGGGTGTGGACAAAATAACAGAAACACCACCAACAGAAACAGAGATTGACTTTGAAGTATCACAGTTACCATCACACTTGTGAAGTGAGTCACATTAGGCTCATTGTCAGCAGTGTGTGTGTGTGTGTGTGTGTGTGTGTGTGTGTGTGTGTGAGCTGTCAAAGAGCTCTGATAATCAGCACTTTGATACATCACTTTTCACAGCATCGTGAGGCAACTGACAGAGTTCGAAAGAGGCCAGATAGTTGGTGCTTAAATCACAGTCACAAGAACAGCAGAATCATATGATGGAAAAATGGACAAACTGCACTGGCAAAGAGGAACAGTGGTAACCCTGTGGAGTATTTGATTCAAGTGAGCTACAGGTGTGCAGCGGTAGATCTGATGATGCAAACAACCCCAACAGTTCCAAAATGGTCTTGCAGATGCAATTTTTTAATTACTTTTGGTGACGTACCATGAAGGACAGAAGAGACCGCTCCAGCCCCATAGTATGGATTAATGCACAAACCTCTCAATTCCATTTTATCATATAAATCAAGGTTGTTTTCGAAACTGAAATGCGCGTGTGTGTGTGTGTCAGGGTGGGAGAGCACACTGTTACACCTCACCATATGTCTCCTATTAGATACTCTAGAGTCAAGTCCTTGTGACACAAACACAAACAGTGCTTGCTGCTCCCATCCCCATGGCCATCCAGAGCAATGGTATCTCTGCAGAGCAAGCATGTCCGCAAGGGAGGGTCATTCCAGGCCTTAGTTGGTCTCAATGGCCATAAAATTGATGATGAACTTATTGTTTTTGTAATGAAGCTTCCTGTAATTTGTATAAAAGGTGCTGCTGTTCTCATTATTGATGCTCCTTGTCTTTCTCCCGGCTGTTCAGTTTACAGCCCCTCTTTGTGGAGCTGAATGCCACTTCTCATCCTGTGTTTACAACCCTTGGGAACCGAGCCGTCAGGCAACCACTCGCCAGTGCTGGTCGTTACTGTTCTCCGTAGGGATATTCTCAAGGGCTGAACCATTGATACTAAGCAGCCAAAGACTTTGTATGTCATGTCATCTATTCTCACAGAACCTGCTGAGGGAAGATGTTCTAACTGCCTGCTTGTTCACTAGAGCAAAGTTAGTGGGAGTGAGACGCTACAGAAGCACCAGAGTGCAGTAGAGGTACGAGACCCTCATGGGCACCATGTGAAACTGGACAAGACTAACGACTCTCGCTTGTCCACAGGTCAGCTGTGTTCATCCACTCTTTGTGTCACTTTAAAGTTCCTCGTTCCAAAAATCAGTCAGAGTTCATACTGAAATAAAAAATGCTTCAGGTGTTAACTTCTTTTAAAAAATTAAATTAAATTTTAAAAAAATTGTTGCCTGGAACTGATAGCCTTCCTGTAAAACTGGTTCAGATGTTGCTTGGTACCTTTAACTCAGGTGAATGAACCATCTTGTGTCTGTCCTTATACTTCTTTAAAAGATTAAAACGAAACAACAGCTGAAATCATGGTTAGAAGATTAGAATTCAAGTGAAAACAGAGTTTATGAATTATGTAGCTATGTTCTATAAATATTTTAAGTACATTTTTGTTTATTTTCTCTGTGGGTCAAGTGTGTGCGCGTGTGTGTGTGTGTGTGTGTGTGTGTGTGTGTGTGTGTGTCTGTGGTGTATGCATTCAGATCATGCAGTTTTCTTTTCACCTTGAGCAATCCAGTTATCACCAGGATTTCATTGTGAAAACTATAAATTGCTTCAAATTGAATTGAATTTAATGTCATGCAAATATATGGCATAACAATTTGCTTAAATTTCTCTTTGACAGAAGGCAGCTTTGGGGTATAAAGGACCGTAAAACTTAATAAAAGAACATTCTGAATAATGATGTGAATCGTGTACAATCATACTACACATACATACACATACACACACACACCACAAGTAACTTGAACGAACAAATCAGGGTGGGGAATGAAGATGCTGTTGTTCATAGGTGTGTGTAAGAACGGTTATTTCCCTGGTGTTATGCTATCCTCAATTGAATTTGGATTATTGCAGACGTTCTTTTTTATAGATGTTTGCAGTGCAGCCAGGGGAAGAGCTACACAGATTGCCTTCTCTGCAGTGTGTGTGTGTGTGTGTGTGTGTGTGTGTGTGTGTGTGTGTGTGTGTGTGTGTGTGTGTGTGTGTCCTTGCACTTGTTTCTCTTCAGCTCCTTGTCTTTTTAACTGAAACCAGGTGGAAACAATAATGCAGTGCAAGTTCCCTGGAGTGTGAATATTTGTGTGAGTTTGTGCTCACGACCAAGAGCAGTTTAACAAAAAGAAAAGCCTGCGATTGCTCTTATCATTCATTGCTCATTGTTCACTGCTCGCATACACACATCTTTTCAGACTTTAATGAAATCTTTCTGCTTGATTGAGTGCCAGTAAAATGGATGAGGGAGCAACAGCAGTGTGTTTCAGATGTGCTTTCAAAGGCGATGAGCTGTAAAGTCATGTGCTCCACCACCCTCACGCTCCCATGTCGCTGGAGGAGACTCATGTGATCTCAGGCAATCCCTCATTCCAAGAAAAATTACTTCTCTGCAGGACAGCATGGTCCACTTTTCCTGACAAGAAGAGCTGTTTTCATACAGTGAGAGTATCATCCCTTTGCTTCTGCCCATGCAGGAGAATAAGAAAGCCATTAACAAAGAATCCAAGTTTAACCTTAAAAATCTTTCTTTTTCCTCTGAGGGGAGGACTGAGCACTCCGATGCAACATGAGTGTAAAGTTTGTGTGAAGGGCATAGGGCTTTTCCGCCCTGTCTAATAAGCCAAAGCTAATGAAACCCCAGTGGACTAACACTTCAGCACTGGATCCTATAGGGTCAGTTAACTTATAACCCAACCAACCAGGCTTGATGAGTATTTCCCCTTGAAAGCTGCACATGCCCTAGATGTAGATGCCTGAAGGCCTCCAACTTAACTCTTTAACTCAGAGGGAGGAAAATAGAATATTTCCTTTAAAAAGCTGCAATGTTTCATTGAGCTTCTTGTTGCTTTTCCTGAAATCTGTTTGAAGAAATACTGTATAATGTGATCTTGGATAAATTCCCCTGAAGCTGCAGTGGCATGAATAGCTTTTGATGGTTTCCACTCCAGTTATTCACAAGCCAACCAAAGTCATCATGTACCATTCAGCTGCGTTGGTACTTGTTTGCATCATTATGACTTCACTTGCTTTTGCAGGAAAGCAAATGTATATTTAGTTTTATTCGTGCCCAGCTGGAAAGAATTACATCTCAGAATTAAAGGAAAGACATTCCAATTACAGAATATATTCTTCTTCCTTCTCAAACTCCCAGCGAGAGAGATTTCATGCTTCGAAGAGGCCAATTTATTCCACCTCCTATTTTCTATTCTGTTGGACAACTCATTGAGACCAGGGCCACTCAGAGTTAGTCCTGGACCACGAATCCCAAACTATGTTCCGTCAACATGACCTGTGAAACATGCTTCTTAATGTGTGGAAAATTTTAAAATAAAAGTGTGGATTTGCCTCTTCAGTGAAACCAATGAACACTGGAGCTTCTTTAAGAGCTTCTTTAAAATCTTTGCTTGCTTATTGCAGAGGGCAGCATGGGGAGTAGGCAGTCGTACTTTTATTTCTTACTTCTATTTCTGGCTTCTACTTCATACTTCTACTTCTCACTTTTACTTTGTACTTCTGCTTCTCACTTCTACTTCATACTTATACTTCTCACTTCTATTTCTCACTTATACCTCTCACTTCCACTTCTCACTTCTCTTTCTTCTACTTTCACTTGTACTTCTCACTTCTACCTTGTACTTCTTCAGCACTGTTCACTCAAGGCCTGCAAAGTTTTTGATAAAAGAACATTGGCTGAACAACAAAACAGTAATTGTTATATCTAACCATTCCTCTTAAAAACACATGGTGATGGTGTACGTAGGACTGCCTGAGAACAACCACCATTTTTTTAGAGATATATTTATAGGGGGGCGTGGTGGCGCAGTGCGTGGGACTGGGTCCTGCTCTCTGGTGGGTCTGGGGTTTGAGTCCTGCCCGGGGTGCCTTGCGATGGACTGGTGTCCCCTCCCGGGTGTGTCCCCTCCCCCTCCAGCCTTACGCCCTGTGTTGCCGGGTTAGACTCTGGCTTCCCTTGACCCGGGACAAGTTGTTCAGACACTGTGTGTGTGTGTGTTTGTGTGTGTGTATATATATATATATACACACACAGACCTGCCTGTATGCTAATTAAAATGTATGACTGACAAAACATTGGCACACATTGGGAGTTATGGAAGAACCAGAAAATTGTCACAAATATCCATCATGATTAAATCAGCCAGGAGTTTTATTGGCGTAAATAGAACAAAACAGAGGATTTCCACTAATCAGATGTGATGTCCATTGCAGCAGATTCATCATCTAAATAACTATATGAGTGCAGAAAGTATGAAGGTTAAAGGGGACACGGTGGGCTCGGGCAGGTTACACTCTCAGGAGGATCTGGGGTTCAAGTCCTGCTTGAGGTGCCTTGTGATGCACTGGTGTCCTGTCCAGGGTGTGTCCCTTCCAGCCTTTCACCCTGTGTTGCCAGGCTAGGCTTCAGTTTGCAGTGACTCTGCTTGGGACAAGCAGTTTCAGATAGTGAGTATGAAGGTTAATTTAAGGAGCGGTGGTGACGACTGCTTGTTTTCCAGGGAAATGCAGGTGTCTTACTCCTGAATGAGAAATGACAGTAAAGAATTGAGGAGAAGGGGTAAAACAGTCACCCTGACTTTGATCTGAAAAACCACAGATGTGGCACATGAATTATAAAAAGCCATAACCTTCTTCCAGCAGTCAGTGTTTGACTTGGCTCCGTTGAACTTTGCATGTCTTGTTTTGCAGATGAGCATGGCTTGGTGACTGTAGCCACGCTGGACTGTGTTCAAAAAGGCTACAGTATGTTCCAGAAAAGACAATGCCTCGATGGGCTATTGAGTAGTTGAGGATTTGCACTGACCAGGCTTTGAATCCCACAGCGGTCAGTGACATTGCCTTTCTGAACAATTGCTTAAACCTGAACTGCTCCAGAAAAAAATGGAGCTCTGTGATTGGCATCATGAACTTCCACTACTTCCACTAGCCTGCAAACCTTTCAGCTCACTTTAATTCCGTATATCACCGCTCAAAGAAGACTGGCACTGAGGGCTTCAGGGTATTGCACAAACAAAGGATGGTAGACTGTGAGCAAACAGAAAAGTCAACACAAGGATTGATATGGTAAATAAATTAAAAAACCCAGAGGGCAAAGCAAAGAAGCTCCTACTGGAGGAAAAGCAAAGAAAAATGAGAGAAGGCACCAAGGGCCTTTCCACTCAGCATGCCAAATACAACTTGAGGAGGACTGGAAACAGGTCTCATGGACTCTTTAAGGTTCAGTTATGACTCCACTGCACAACAGCTGGCAGGACAGCAGTGCTCTGACATATGTGGAATGCTTATGGGCTACTGAAGGACCTGCGCTTTCCATCAGTCTCTGTGCCTTCCATGCCTCTGGGGGCTCATAACTGACGCATCTCTCTTAGTTCACAGATGGAGTCTGCAGTTGGAATCTGCTGGTCAATAATCTTCTCATTACTTTTCATAATGAACTACCGCTTAAAAATATCAATAAGGGACTGTGGCAAAGCAATCCAATTAAGAGGCAAAATAAAAAAAATTATTAATTAAAAAGCCCAGCGTCTCATTATTGCTGAAACACTGATAATGCAAATTGCATCCTGTAAGGCTTCATCCTTGAATTTTAAATGTCCCTCATCACGATGACTCATTGCAGAGTGACCGCAGTTGCCACAGCTATGTTTGCCAAGAAAATCAGCATTATATCAGATTTGTGAGATATGTGTGTCAGCCTGCTTCAGTGCTGCACCCCAGTGCTCTCACATATCATTTTTACTTTCCCAGAGAATTTTGGGTTCTATATGCAGTTCCCCATGAGCTGGTACCTGGAAGGCTGACAGTGACATGAACACTAAGAATAACTAGGGTTTCACACTTGATGCTCGCATTGGCTGAATCTTCAACAAGGAGAACGAGGCATTTCCATTTGATCATCTGTCTTGATGAATTTGTGATGGATATCTTTGGCCAAAGCTGTTACCCTGTGAGAGACCTGCAGGTGATGGATGGAGATCCTGCAAAGGTCATCAGGCACCATACAACACAACAACTATTATTAAACCTGTCTCCACAAAAGAAGCCAGCAGGAATTATAGCAATTAAGGACGTGGACTCAAGATCAAGTACTTCCAGGTGAAATCCCAAGAAGGACCCTACCACTGAGCAAAATTATAATAATTACATTCAACATATGGAGTGTTTTCAGTTGGTAAACACATGAAGAATATTCTTTTTCCCATTTTCATCAGTCTTTTGCTCATGGGCAATGGTTCAGAGTCTATTCCAGAAGCACAGGGAGTGAGACAGAATACACCTCAGATGGCACACATCAGAAGGGTGGAGTTACTGCTATATAAGTTTGTATTAGGTCACTAGGAGAGGGGCCAATTAATGCAAACTTATGCACACAGAGTTTCTGAACCGCTTGTCCCCTACAGGGTCACGGGGAACTGGAGCCTACCTGTTAACACGGGGCATAAGGCTGGAGGGGGAGGGGACACACCCAGGACGGGACGCCAGTGCGTCGCAAGGCACCCCAAGTGGGACTCAAACCCCAGACCCACGGGAGAGCAGGACCCGGTCCAACCCACTGAGCCACCGCACACTCTCATGCAGTAAATAGGAGAGCTATGCATTGCTGTTGTTGCAAGGGGTTAAGCCCATGTCTCATAGGCCTCATGTTCTTTGTAACTTAATGTTTTGTTTTGTACTTGGCTGGGGTTAATGTGTTTTGAAAAATACCTTTTAGTAAAGAAAAATAATAAACCCTTTTTGGTCCAACTACTTCAATTCTCCACTGCTGCCTCCATCTGTCGTCTGTACCTCCACACTCACCTATATCCACAACCCAGTAGCTTTGAGGCACCAGTGCTACCCCCTGCGCCATTGTGTTGCCCATAAACAATATGAACTACACAACATACTGTACAGTTGGTTAAAGATTTAGCTAACTAGCTAAATATGAGAAATATACAATTATGACAGATCGTGGACACATGAGGTAGAAGGAAAAGAATTAAATGACACTTTATTGTTGCCATCTGACAACTCAGTGAGCATTAGTTGTCACCTCAGCTGTTGTTTAGCCAGCGGGAACAAACAGAAAAACAAAGTTAAACAATTTCACAAACAAAACCTTTCTAGGCATTAAAATTATAATCAGAACTGCCATATCAGCACAGCTCCCTGGGAACTTCTACAGGTACCCGGAGTCTGTCGAAAGCATGGCTTTGGGGGCACTGGGCCAGATGCAGGAGCAGGGTACATTGGCCGTTTCCTCAAACAGTCGAGCAGAAGTCCTGCAGAATCCTGAAGGCACGATACTCAACACAAACTCAACACAAGCATCTACAGGAGGCAACATGCACAACAGTGGTTCTGTTCCTTCCGCTATCCGGAATGGGGGGAGGCACATGTTCGGAGCGGGAGCAAAGAGCGGTGCTAAGTGATGCAACCAGCATGCAATGAGAGGGAGGGCTCCTGGGGATTCGGAGGGATGAGTTCCATTGCTCAGCCAACTGCTGGTGGTCCCACACAAAGCGCTCCGCAGTCACAGCTGTTACAGTGAAACATGGAACCAGGTGCCTTCAGCTTCTTCTGTGCCTATGGCTTCAATCATGTATCACGACTTAAGAGGCACTCTTCTGAGAGTTGCTCACTTATGTCAGAGGGGAACGGCCACCACTCCTCTGAAGCTTCTTGTGCCAATTGGTTTCTGTAGAAACATCTAGCTGCATGACTGAATTAAGTGTGAAAATCAAATGCACATTATGCTATTTCAGGTTGACATATCCACTGAGCAAACAGGCATGGTGATCAACACAACCTGAGCAGGGGCAGTGAGTGCTGTAATAGATGGCACCTTGTCACAGCAACTGCCTTCAGTGGTGGCTCTTGAGTGGTGGCCCCATTCCACATGGCCTGATGGGTCATCCTGAATTATCCCTCTGTAAATTGGTCCTCCTTCTTCAATCCCTCTCAGAAATGTCCACATTCAGCAGAATAATATCTGAGTGAAGTGAGAATTTTAAAAAATCATCTCCCCCTTTTTAATAATGCCCTAATCGAGATATTTTAAAGCGCAGTGCAAACTTCCGCTTAGCACAATCTTGGCATTTCAATAGGAGCCCTGCAGTGGTATTGATGTGATGTTACTGCAGACATTCACCCTTTTGTGTTTACGTGTGTGGGAGAGGCATCCCAGGGTGTCAGCATCAAGCGCAAAGCCAAATGGGAAGCCCCATCATCGCCGTGGAGACAGAAACCCCATGTCTCAGCAGGTGAGCGCTACAAAAGGCACTGCCAGCATGGGGTCTGGATGTAAAGTGGTCCCCTGCAAGCCTCCCACACTGTTAATTTCCCTCTAGAAGCCTCTGCATTGGTCGGTAATGTTAGCGGTATGAACCATTTGGCCTGGACCTCGACTATGACCAGCATGCCCCCAGCCCTCCTGGGTGGGAGACAACGGCCCACATTCAAGAAGCAGGGCACCTTCACTTATACCCTATTTCCCAGGGAACAAAGTGTTGTCTAGGGGGTCAAAATATGTGCTACATATAGTGAGGGAAAGGGCTGCATCTGGGCCCAGAGGCTGAGCCATAGTGATGTCCTGAAACGCACATGCATGAGGGGTCTGGGATGTCCTGAGCAGCCCTGCAGGGTGCAGTGGGGAGGGCTGGGGTGTAAGTAACATCAAAAAGAAATAAGTTAAAGAGCAACTGAAAGCTCACTTGGTCTTTCACACTATAATTTTCAACCTTTGCCACTTTAGGTGAGAGTATAAAATGAAAGCACAACGCAGCAGGTAGGTGTGGGGAAGCTGCATGCGGAACGCTGAACTGTACATGGAAAGCACCAACGAAAGATCACAGGTTCTCTTTGTCTGCGGGGTCTATGTCTGTGATTAGCTCCATGTGACACACTTCTCTTCCTTAACTTGTGTTGAAAAATCAAACCTTGGTGACCTTTTACTGGCCTGTTACATTTGTCAGGCATCTCTTTTGTTTGCTTCTACATCTCCATCAAAGGCCTAGAAAGACAGGCTGTGCTGGTGTCTCCTCTACTTGATCTTTACATGTGCTACTTCTCAGCACGGAACGAAGGGTATCTCTCTCATGTGCCTCACTGCAGTTCGACAGAACATGAGTTATGGGGCTTTGGCCACTGAGACTCGTCTCACACTGCAGCCCTCTGCTTCTTCCTTTCAAGTTTGGACACAATTCTTCTAGCCTCAGACAAGAGGCAAAAATAGGCAGCACATGTTGTTTTCTCCTCGATCCTTTGAGATTCCAACAGTCCAGGGTGATGATAATTGATTACTGATGCCTCATCAATATACAACGTTCAATGAGCAGTGTAGTGTAGTACTAGTGTAGTACTGGTAGGAATGCAGAGCACAATGGAGACAAACGTTGATCATGGCATCATTCGCAGTGTTCTTACTTTGTTTATTGTTAATAGTTATACTCCTATACAATCCTGCTGATAATTGACCCATGAGCAGAATAAAATGACACAGGGCTGTGGTATGTGTGGACGAGTAAGTGTATTTCTCACAAGAGAAACTAATAAATGTTGAAAAGGAAATGCCAGATGACTGACTTTCACTGCATGTGAAGACATGGATAAGGTGTATGGCCATATTTAAAAAGTGTCTCTGAGCAAGACTTGGAATTCTGAGATGCCATGGGGAAAGATCACCAAAATGTTAAAATTATTAATTATTTCTCAGGAAAATGTTAGCTTTTGAAATCTGAGATAAAAATGTGGACTGAAAATCTATAAAGAAAAAAAAATTTAACACTTGTATTTACACACACACACCATCTGAACTGCTTGCCCCATATGGGGTCACGGGGAGCCGGAGCCTAACCCAGCAACACAGGGATCAAAGCTGGAGGGTGAGGGGACACACCCAGGATAGGATGCCAGTCCATCACAAGGCACCCCAAGCAAGACTCGAACCCCAGAACCACCGGAGAGGAGGACCCAGTACAACCCACTCCGCCACTGCACCCCCCCACTTGCATTTAAAAAAGGTTAAAAAAAATATTAATTTCTCTCAAATGACTGGGGAAAAATGTAATTACCGGAGTCAGTATTTTCACAAGGAATGGTGTCATGCTCTTAGATGGAAAAATAACATCAAATGTCGCTGGATCTGCTTTCTTTTCAGTCTGAATCCACCGTTATGGCCCATAAACTTGCTAAAACGAGACCAGTTTGCAAAAGTTTCTTGAGTAAATGACCTCACAGCGATCACCATTTTCCTCCTGTCTGTGTAGCTTAATCAGATGAATTGCCTGTCTGAAATATTTATGCCTATTTTTGTGACTAATGTCCAAAAATGCATTAAAATGAATAAATGTGTCACTCTTCTTGAAAACCAATATAGCATCACACGACACTGTTATGATTATGTGCGGCGTTATTTAGACAGTAAAAACTCCAATCTGATACAAGGGCAGGTAGAGCTGAATTTTTTTCTTCTGGGTTCTGTATCAGACATCTGGGAAAATACGAACAGGAGTCAGCAAATAACCTCTCCTCCTTGAGTGTTGCACATGCAGAGAAATATTGGAGGAAATTATTTGTTAAGATAACAGGAACACTTCAGCTCCGCTTTTCCAGACACGAGGGGTGGCCTGTAGCAAAACTGATGTACACGGTACTCATGCTGTCAGATGTGGAACACTCTGTGATTTCCTAAATGTCACTTTGGGAAGAAGAACCCGGGACGTCGTGCAGTAATGGTACAGATGACATATCAAGAGAGTCTTTGCTGTTGTACACGTGAGTAGTGGAGATAAACTGATTTGTAACTGGATGAAATGGTGAGAAAAGAGCAGCAAAGCAGTAATTTACCAGTTGCTCCTTGACCCCCCAGTAGCAGAACAGAACAGAACAGCTGGGGCTGTTAAGCATTAAGAACACAGTTACTGAAGCTCCATCATAACTTTGGAGCTAAAGATAAAGTCACAAAGCAATGCATGTGTTTTATATACTGTAGCACACTGCACTTGAGATTCGGAGGGGGCGACAAAGGGCATACAGACATCATTCATTGCAAAAGTTTATGGGAACCACAGCACATAGCGAGAGGTATAGGTGTGAACACAAGGGAATAACGCTCTTAATCCAAGAAGCCCTTTTCATCAAGGATCTACGCTTCCCAGCATGTTTCAGAATCTTCAGGTTTTCCTCACTCTTTTGCTGACCAACACACTCACCCCATTATATACCCTGTGAGTCCCCACAGCGGCTGAACACTTAATACTATTTTACCTACAATTCAGCTATTTACAATAAGCCCATTTTCCCACTCAAAAACATAATACTCCCCAGTAATGTGGGTCGTTACAATACTAATTAGCAAGTGATGGAAGGTATTACATTTGTATGCAGGTTATCTGCATAGGGGGGTGTGATGGTGCAGTGGGTTAGACCGGGTCCTGCTCTCTGGTGGGTCTGGGATTCGAGTCCCGGTTGGGGTGCCTTGCGATGGACTGGTGTCCTGTCCTGGGTGTGTCCCTTCCCCCTCCAGCATTACGCCCTGAGTTGCAGGGTTAGGCTCCAGTTCCCCACGACCCCATATAGGACAAGCGGTTCAGAAAGTGTGTGTGCATGTGTTATCTGCATAATGTTTATACTTTGTTCTCCCTAAAGAGGTTTGCTCTCAGTTTTGTGAGTGGCGATGTTTTCCTTGTGATGGGCCTGTCGTATGGTTGGACGTTGGCAGCAGGGGATCAGTTTGACACAGATAAACACAGTAAATACTCTGAACTGGTTAATATTCATGAGTCAACAGTTCGAACGCCTGTCCGCTTTTGGAAGGATGTAACACAGCAGCAGTCTCAGTGAGGGTTAATGGTGTAATGTAAAGCAGCTACAGGGTGTAATTACCCATCAAGGGAACAAGATGTGTGACAGTGAGGCTCCAGGGGTCCAGCTTTTGTCATTCAAGATGATTCCATTGAGCACTACAGCTGCACAGGGGAATCGCAATCAAAGCTACGTTTTTCCTGTAGGACGTGGGGACCCTGCAGTCGAAGTAAAAGTGCAATGCTGTTGATGTTCGATTCTCAAATCTGTGCATCATTCGCACAGAGAGTTCTGATGTCTTATTTTCTGAGTGTCCTATTGCTCCAGCACCTCTCACTACGCGCAACAAGTGTGTCATTCGCTGTTTGTGTTTTTGCAAAAGAGGCAGTTTACCGGCACACCACTTAAGCTGTGTGTTTCTTTCTGACACCAGCTGCTCAAACAGCTGCAGCTCTGCACACATTGGGCAGGTTAAGCCTCCAGATGCCCTTACTTTTGTCACATTGGACATTGTGTGTCTGAGCCTGGAGGCAATTCCTCTAAGTCTGAGAAGGTGAGATTAGCGTTCAACAGCGCTTGCTCAGCAAGTCTGGAAGAAGAAGAGACTGTAACACTTCTTTCATTTTTGCCATGTTTTCTTCCAATTGTTCTCCATCTTTCTGAGTTTACCTTTTTTCACATGGCAAGACAGCAGCATTTCACATGCACTCATACTGTATGTTTTTGGCTTCAGGTTCGCAGCTTTTTTGGTCTGTGTTATCCCTACAGTGTGAGATCCTGTAACTCCTGACCCTTGAAAGCTTCCTTCTAAACATAATTTTCACAGCTAAAGGTTTTCTCTGGACTTTGAAGACCCACACTGAGAAACATTCACAATGGTATTCACTTGAGTAATCAATGAACTGACAACACACCTTAGAATAAGAAAAAAATGATGCACATACATTATTGGTGTGCCAGGGATAGCAGTCATAAATGGCTATGTGGTGGTAGATAATCACAGCCTTCCTGGGGGTCTGCTGAACTTTCGCAGATTGGCTAAAACCCTTTACTGTGACAAAATAGATGGCATGGGGTTGTGCTTTGGAAATCCTGCACAACAGTGGGAAAAGTGGTCAAGAACAGTATACAAGTCAATCATCTGTTTGGTTTAAGACAGAACACACTTGAGTAAAAGTAAAAAGGTGTCAAGTCAAAAAAGATCAAGGATGAAGTTACTTTAATTCAGATTAGATTTATGATGTTTTGAGGAACAATGTGGGTTTCATCCTGGCCGTGGAACAATGGACCAGCTTTTTAACCCCTCACAGATAATTGAGGGGGCATTTGCTAATCCAGCCTACATGTGTTTTGTGGACTTGGAGAAGGCCTATGACCATTTTTCCCAAGAAAATCTGTGGGGGGTGCTTAGGGAGTATGGGGTGCCGGGGCCACTACTGTATGCCATTCAGTCTCTGTACACACGGAACGACAGCTGTGTCCGCATACTCAGCATTAAGTCAAGCCTATTCAATGTGGGTATTGGAGTCTGCCAAGGTTGAGCACCTCAGCACCATATCATCACCTGAGTCCATGGTTCTCTCACAGAAAAGGATAGCATGCCCTCTCCAGATAAGGGGAGAGAATTTGCCCCAGGTAGAGGAGTTTAACTATCTTGGGGTCTTGTTCACGTGTGAGGGGAGAAAAGAGCGTGAGGTTGGCTGTAGACTGGGAGCAGCGGCAGCAGTAATGCGGTCGCTGTACCGGACTGTAGGGATGAAGTGAGAGCTGAGCCATAAGGCGTCTACGTCTCTACCCTCACCTATGGTCATGAACTCTGAGTAATGACCAAAAGAATAAGATTACGGATATAAGCGGTTGAAATGAGTTTTCTCCGCAGGGTGGAGGGACTCACTCTCCGTGACAGAGTGAGGAGTTCAACCATTCGGGACTAACTCAGAGTAGAGCAGCTACTCCTCCACACTGAGAGGAGCCAGGTGGTTTAGGCATCTGGTAAGGATGCTCCCTGGCTGTCTCTCTTTGGAGGTATACCAATGGGTGACATGGTGGCACAGTGAGTAGTGCTGCTGTCTCACAGCGCCTGGGTGGTGTGAGAGGGCATGGGTTTGATCCCTGTTCAGCCTGTGTGGAGTTTGCATGTTCTCCCTGTGTCTGTGTGGGTTTCCTCCCACAGTCTGAAGACATACTGTTCAGGTTCTCCATAGTGTGTGAGTGACACAGAAAGAGTGTGTTTCACTGATGTATGGATAAGTGACCCATTGTAAATAGTGTATCTAGCAGTGTAATTCACCTTCATGAATAAGGTGTTTGAACTAGTAACACTCCATAGTATCCATTGTAAGTTGCTTTGGAGAAAAGTGTCTGCTAAGTGAATAAATGTAAATGTATACCAGGCATGGCCAATTGGGATGAGGCCCCAAGGTTGGCCCAGGACCTGCTGGAGAGATTATATCTCCCAGTTGGCCTTGGAGCAGATGGGGATCTCCCAAGCTGAGCTGGAGGAAGTTGTGTGGGAGAAAGATGTCTAGGCTTCTCTGCTCTCCCTATTGCCACTGTGACCCTAGAAGGACAAGCGGTCTGGAAAATGAATAGATGGAATGGATTTTGATGTTCTGAACCACGAGCAATGTGAACAGCTTCAGTGCGCAATTTTAACTCAATATTTTTACTCTTTTGAATTAATTTGAGTTTAGAGAACTTACCAGCTTGACAACCGTATGTATAACTAACTGTATGACTGATCATGACTGTATTCTCCAAAGGCTCAGAATGTGGATGAAACAAGTCTATCAAGTTCCATTTAAAAGAAACTGTGAAAGAGTGAAAGTACTGCAATACCAGTATGTGCAGGTAAGTTACTGCGAGTTTCCATTACAAGTTTCCATGGTGACACCTTTGGAATCATAGTTACACCATAACTGTACCCCTGTGATCCCCCTGTTTCTTAGACATTTTCTTAGACTTTTGTATTCCTCCTGCCCAAGCCAAGGAAATGTACAAGTAGTGCTATCTTACCAGCACAGAGAACTAAAGTGGAGCTGTCCTTCAGCACCATAGAGCTCTGCTGAGCAGAATCAGAACCAGGAAGTATCCAAACCATCTACAGTTTGCATACAGGTGCCTTCACAGCAGCCCTTGTCACAAATGGGCAGCATTTCTGCTGATGAAAACATCATGGCAAGCAGATACAGGAAATAGATTGATGACAGGCAGACATACCAGAAATATCCAACAAAAGCACAAGGAACATTTACCTCCACCGTGATACACCACCCACCCAAGTAGGTGTAGCACTGTGTTTGAAACAGGATAGACACTGTATGTTTCTTTATTCGATTCTGAATCTTCACAGTGGAGCTCCATGAATCCCCACAGCAGTTATCATCTTTCACATTACTGACAATCTAAGAAGGATTTACAAATGTTGAAGATACATTCATTTACCTGACGCTTACAACAATAAGTAACCTACAATTATTCACCCATTTATAGAGTTGGCCAATTTACTGGAGCCATTTTAGAGTAAGCAGCTCATTCAAGGGTCCTACACCCAGGGGAAGATTTGAACCTGTAATTTTCGGGTCTAAAGGTCCACTGAACTACCTGCTCTCCCCAGTATATGGAAACATGAAAAAATATACATATACATATATACATATTTAATACATACATATATACAGTATAGGGGGCGTGGTGGCTCAGTGGGTTGGACCAGGTCCTGCTCTCTGGTGGGCCTGGGGTTCAAGACCCACTTGGGGTGCCTCGCGGTAGACTGGCATCCCACCCTGGGTGTGTCCCCTCCCCCTCCATCCTGCACTGCCAGGCTAGGCTCCAGCTCACCACAACCCCACCTGGGACAAGCAGCTTCAGCAAGTGTGTGTGTGTGTGTGTGTGTGTGTGTCTTGGGGAGGGGCACTCCTTGGTGCTTGATTTTGCTGAACGGTGGCTCTATAAGTTATGTGTAGGTGTGTGTGGCTCAGTTTTGAGATAATGAAGTATCAGAACTGATACATATATATATATATATATATATATATACACACACACACACACACACATTTTCAGAACCGCTTGTCCCTGACGGGGTTACGGGGAACCGGAGCCAACCCGGCAACACAGGGCGTTAGGCCGGAGGGGGAAGGGGACACACCCAGGACGGGACGCCAGTCCGCCGCAAGGCACCCCAAGCGGGACTCGAACCCCAGACCCACCGGAGAGTAGGACTGCGGTCCAACCCACTGCGCCACCGCACCCCCCTCATATATATATATATATATATGTGTGTGTGTGTGTGTGTGTGTGTGTGTGTGTGTGTGTGTGTGTGTGTGTGTGTGTGTGTGTGTGTGTGTGTGTGTGTGTGTGTGTGTGTGTGTGTGTGTGTGTGTGTGTGTGTGTGTGTGTGTGTGTGTGTGTATATATACTGTATATTCATCACATAATGGGGTTAATTTGTTCCATGAAATCACCTCATTAGGAAAATCATTACTGTGTGGATATCAAATTATTGTTTCTTATTATGGAAAAAAAACTGAGTTCCTAAAGAAAAACATACACTGAAACCACTCATCCCAAGCAGGGTCGCAGCAAACCAGAGCCAAACCTGGCAACACAGGGCACAAGGCTGGAGGGGGAGGGGTCACACCCAGGACGGGACACCAGTCCGTCACAGGGCAACCCAAGCAAGACTCAAACCCAAGATCCACCAGAGAGTAGGACCCGGTCAAACCCGCCACGGCACCATGCCACCATGCCACCACACCACCACACCCCTCTAAAGAAAAACACACACACACACACACACATTTTCAGAACCGCTTGTCCCATACGGGGTCACGGGGAACCGGAGCCTACCCGGGAACACAGGGGCGTAAGGCCAGAGGGGGAGGGAACACACCCAGGACGGGACACCAGTCCGTCACAGGGCAACCCAAGCAAGACTCAAACCCAAGATCCACCAGAGAGTAGGACCCGGTCAAACCCGCCACGGCACCATGCCACCATGCCACCACACCACCACACCCCTCTAAAGAAAAACATTTAACCTAAAATTAACTGAAATAAACAGGCAGTATTTTTATTCATGACAATGATAACTTGAACATTATATAATACTTGCAAAAAATAGATTATTTCTAGCATATTTTCAATGCTTTATTTGTATTTATTCATTATCAATAACCACTTATCATTAACCAGAGTCCACCCAGGAAGCACAGAGCATGAGTCAAGCTACACTCTGAACAGAGATATAATAATAATTTGACTCACACGTGTTCATGACAAAAAGAAATAAAGATCCCAGTATCACTGCTTATGTCCTTCACTCTGCAAAGCATGTGGCTACTGTAGTGCAATACCTCTGAGCAATGTATTTACCCTGAACTGATGCAGTAAAAATGTCCCATCTCTGTAAAAGAGTAAATTATTGTAAGATGCTTCACACTATACATGGATTTGTGGAAAAACAAAATAAATAAATTAATAATACTGATACTGAATTTGTTACTTCATTTCTGATAATTACCTTAATCGAAGGCTGTGACTTATAAAGACTGTTCATGTGGTAGGACATAGAAAGTATATACTGTACAGTAGCTGTTTTCAAGCAAGAAGCATCTGGGATCTATGCACTTTGTACAATGAAAGCATAGTAGACTGCCATGATGTCGTCCGGGAGCAGGAGGCGGACCCAATTGCGGAGCACACCGGAGTCGGCGGGGTGAGACAGAAACCGTAGTCAGGGACAGGCGTGGGTCTTCTACGGCAAACGTCGTTTAATGGACAATCCAAACTCGTAGTCTAAGAAGTCAGGCGAGGGGTCAAAACACAGATCAAAAACCACAGGAAGGAAGGGGTCACGGGAGAGGGAGTCGGGTTATGGACAGGGGACGAGGAGGAGAGTAAGGAGCAGGTTGGTGCAAGCACGGACGCTGGTCGGGTCGGCGAATCAAGGTTCCGCATTCGTCTCGGTTAGACTTTTTCCTTTTATCTTGCTTGGTCCAGGTGCATCCTATCATCGCGATGGCATGGGCGTGGCATGACCCCCCCTCCCAGGAGCGGCTCTAGACGCTCCCCTGGGACCCGGGGGGCGACCACGGGGCCGGGGAGCGGGCCGCCCAGGATGATCCCTGTGGAAATCAGAGATAAGATTAGGGTCCAACACATCACGGGCGGCCACCCAACTGCGCTCCTCCGGCCCATAGCCCTCCCAGTCCACAAGGTACTGAAGGGTCCCCCCGCGGCGACAGGAGTCGAGGAGTGTCTTCACGATGTACGCTGGCCCCCTCCCGTCGGGCAAGGCGATGGGCGGAGGAGGTGCAGGCTGCGGCTGATGTAGGGCAGTGGCCATGGGTTTCAGGAAGGATACATGGAAAGAGGGGTGTATACGCAAGTGCCGGGGTAGTTGTAGCTGATAGGTGACCGGAGTAACACGTTTTATCACTTTGAAGGGTCCCAGGTATCTAGGGCTAAGTTTCTTGGACATGTACGGCCCTTGTAAGCCGCGGGTGGATAACCAGACCCTCTGACCAGGGAGGATGGAGAGCGGTCGTCGTCGTCTGTCCTCCTGACGTTTCAACTGCAACCGGCGACGGAGAAGATGTTTGCGCACGGTTTTCCATACCTTCTGGCTGTTCTTGTGCCAGGCCTCCACCGCAGGTACGTCACTAGGTTCCGGATGCCATGGGAATAAGGGTGGTTGGTATCCTAAAATACACTGAAAGGGAGAGTGTCCAGTCGACGAATGAGTGAGGGTGTTATGGGCGTATTCTGCCCAGGGCAAGTACCTCACCCACAGCTGGGGATTGTCAAAACAGTAACTACGGAGGAATCGACCAATGTCTTCTTGTAGACGCTCCACTTGCCCGTTGGCCTGGGGATGGTAACCAGAAGTCAGACTCACCGTTATCCCTAGCTTTTTCCAGAAGGCCTTCCAGACCCGTGAGGTGAACTGCGGTCCTCGGTCTGAGACGATGTCCTCGGGCAGACCGTAAAGCCGGAACACGTGGTGGAAGAGGAGTTCAGCGGTCTCGAGAGCCGTGGGTAACTTCGGTAAAGGACCAGGCGACAGCCCTTCGAAAAACGATCAAGGATGGTCAGGATGGTGGTCTTACCCTCAGAACTGGGGAGCTCGACCAAGAAGTCGAGGGCTATGTGGGTCCAGGGGCGTCTTGGGATGGGCAAGGGTTGTAGGAGTCCTGCAGGTTTCTGGGTTGGCACCTTTGTTTGGGCGCATACCGGGCAAGCCCGGACATAGTCGTGCACGTCCTCCTTGAGGGATGGCCACCAGTATCGTTTCTGCAGCTGCTCTTGGGTGTGGCTGAAGCCGGGGTGCCCTGCAGCTGGGTGATCGTGGGCCCATTGGAGCAGCGTCCTTCGTCTCTCTGGGGGAACATATTGCTTACCTTCCGGTCCTCCTGGCGGTGCGGTTGACGGATCCGGGGGCGACCCTCGGTTGACATCCCATAGCACGGGTCCCAGTACGCAGGTCCGGGGCAGGATGTACCCGGGTTCATCGGTGGGTGGTCTCTCTTCATGTAGGCGAGAGAGAGCATCTGCTTTGGCGTTCTTCGTCCCCGGCCGGTAGGTCACTGTGAAGTGAAACCGAGCGAAAAAGAGCGCCCACCTGGCCTGCCGGGAGTTTAAACGTTTGGCACTCTGCAGGTACTCGAGGTTCTTATGATCGGTTAGTATCAGAAACGGGTGTTTTGCACCTTCCAACCAGTGTCGCCATTCGTCCAAGGCCAGTTTCATGGCCAATAGCTCCCGATTCCCGATGTCATAATTCTGTTCTGTGGGCGACAATTTCCTGGAAAAGAAGGCACACGGGTACAGTTTTTCTGGCTTACCCTGGCGTTGGGAGAGCACGGCGCCCACCCCCGTTTCTGATGCGTCAACTTCCACGAGGAATGGTAGCTCTGGATCCGGTTGGTGAAGGATGGGCGCAGAGGTGAAGCGGCGTTTGAGCTCCTCGAATGCCTGTTGAGCCTCGGGGTTCCATGGGAGTCTGTGGGATCTGTTGGCTGTTAAGGCGGTGAGCGGGGCCGCGATCGAGCTGAAGTTCCTGATAAACCGGCGGTAGAAGTTGGCAAACCCTAGGAATCGCTGTAAGGCCTTGGTAGTGGTCGGGCACGGCCAGTCTAGCAATGCACGTACCTTCCCCAGATCCATGGCGACCCCCTCCGGGGTCAGTATGAAACCAAGGAAAGATATCTGCTGCTGGTGGAACTCACATTTTTCCAGCTTTACGTACAAACGGTTATGTAGCAATCGCTGCAATACCCGTCTAACCAACTGAACGTGAGGGGTAAACTCTTTGGAAAAAATCAAAATATCATCCGGATATACTAGCACCCCACAAAGCACCAGGTCCCCCAGCACATGGTTGACGAAGGCCTGGAATACACTTGGTGCATTGGAGAGTCCAAAAGGCATGACCCGGTACTCATAATGCCCCATGGTAGTACTAAACGCGGTCTTCCACTCATCCCCTTCTCGGATACGGATCAGGTTATATGCACTCCTCAAGTCTAATTTCGTGAACCACCTTGCATCTTGGACTTGTTCTAGGGCTGCGGTGATCAATGGCATTGGGTGAGGATACCTGACCGTGATGCTATTCAGGCCCCGATAATCGATGCAAGGTCGCAGTCCACCATCCTTTTTCTCTATAAAAAAGAACCCGGCAGAGGCAGGAGAAGTAGACGGTCGGATGATGCCGGATGCGAGCGCCTCTGTGATATACTGCTGAAGCGCCTGCTGCTCGGGCCGGGACAGGGGATACACTCGACTACGGGGTGGCGTGGTACCCGGAAAAAGGTCAATCGCGCAGTCCCAAGGGCGGTGCGGAGGCAATTCAGCAGCCCTACTGCGGCTTAAAACTGTAGCCAGTTCTCGGTATTCAGGGGGCACCTGTGCCGGTTGTGCCGACTCATTTCCTTCAATGGAGGTAGCCCTGCAAGGCAACCTCAGGCATTTCCCTTCACATTGTGCCCCCCACGAAGTGAGGTCTCCGGTGCTCCAATTGAAAACGGGGTTATGAGACACTAACCAGGGAAATCCCAATATCACTGGAACCTCAGGGGTGGCGATCAGATAAAATTGTATTGTTTCCTGATGACACGCCCCGATCCCCAGCTGAACGGGGGCTGTCCGGAAGTCCACATATCCCTTGCCTAGGGGTTGTCCATCTAACGCATTAATCTTCAGGCGCTGGGGACATTTCTCTACCGGAATCTTGTGGTGCTGGGCGAAATTAAAGTCTAGAAAACTGCCCGCTGCCCCTGAGTCGACCAACGCATGGACGGACAGGGTACCTCCTCCCCGCGACAAGGTAATGGGAACCGTCATACGGTCACAATGGAGAAACCCACTCACCTGGGCCTTGGGACGGACAGGGCACTGGAGACGACGGTGTCCGGGTTCCCCGCAGTACAGGCACAGGGCTTCTTGGAACCTTCGCCTTCGTTCCGTGGGAGACAGTCGTCCTCGACCCAGCTGCATGGGCTCCACAGGGCCGTACTCGTGGCCGGTTCGTTCCGGAGTGGCACGGCGCCGTGGTTCGTGGGTACGGACTGCGTTGTCGACGGCCATTGCCGTTTCAATAAATTGGTCCAGACTCCACTTGTCTCCTCGGAAGGCCATTTCCTTCCGTATGCGCGGGTCTAAGCCACGGCGAAAACTGGCCAGTAGTGCGGAGCCACCCCAGTCACTGCGTGCAGCTAAGGTGCGGAACTCGATGGCGTAGTCGGCGACTGTTCGTTCCCCCGTCTGATCTCGAACAGACTCTCATTCAGGCTGTCATCTGACGGGGGCAGCCCGAACACCGCTTGAAACCGTGTCTTAAATTCTTCGTACGTCGACTGTGAATTACCCCTCCAAGTGGCCGTGGCCCAGTCTAGCGCACGGCCAGCAAGGAGGGACGTGATATAGGTGATACGGCTGAGGCTAGTGCCGTAAACTTGAGGCAGGCTAGCAAAAACGAGTTCGCACTGCATCAAAAATCCCGCGCAGCGTGTGGAGTCACCTTCAAAGCGGGCCGGCGGCGGGAGACGCGGATCGTGGGATGGTGGGGACTGGGACAAGGGGGACGGAGATCTTACTGACGGAATTTCTGGTCTGGACAAGGCCGCGGGGGCAGTACTTGCCGCGACGAGCATACCTTGCTCCTGCATCGTTCCGACGAGGGACTGGAACGCTTCCGCGAGGTTATTCAGGGTTTGCTCCATCGACCCCAAACGGTGGCCTTGGGCGGCGAGCGCCTTCTTGACGCGGTGGATCTCCGCTAGGTCCGTTCCGGAGGCGGAACCTTCTGCCATGATGTCGTCCGGGAGCAGGAGGCGGACCCAATTGCGGAGCACACCGGAGTCGGCGGGGTGAGACAGAAACCGTGGTCAGGGACAGGCGTGGGTCTTCTACGGCAAACGTCGTTTAATGGACAATCCAAAATCGTAGTCTAAGAAGTCAGGCGAGGGGTCAAAACACAGATCAAAAACCACAGGAAGGAAGGGGTCACGGGAGAGGGAGTCGGGTTATGGACAGGGGACGAGGAGGAGAGTAAGGAGCAGGTTGGTGCAAGCACGGACGCTGGTCGGGTCGGCGAATCAAGGTTCCGCATTCGTCTCGGTTAGACTTTTTCCTTTTATCTTGCTTGGTCCAGGTGCATCCTATCATCGCGATGGCATGGGCGTGGCAGTAGACAGTGAATATATTACTTGTGGAAGGAAAATTAATGCAAAACTGTGCAGAAATAATGTTGTACTGAATTATAAGGCTGCTGTATGAAAAAGGGTTCATATATTAGTCATTGTCACTGTTCTCCAATGTATAGAACCCCATTATCTGAGGACTGGGTGTACCTTTTGTTGCAAGCTTTCATAATTTTGAGTTTTGATGGCTGGTAGTTACAATAATTTATTGCTCTGAAACTTGACTCAGTATGAAATCCAAAAAATTATAGCAGAACAAACACTTATGTCTGTGTGTGTGTGTGTGTGTGTGTGTGTGTGTGTGTGTGTGTGTGAACACATGGAGCACAACAGCTGCAAACAGTTGCTTCAGCTATGACTATTTTAGACCATGCAGAAAACAGTTCATGAAGGTTAAAGAAGTTTTGATTATCCTTCGGTGCAGATCGATGGCTGCCTCCATCCAAAGCAGTTGCCATCATGCATTTGCAGCTCTTTTAATTAGAGCCAATGAATGCGACAGGTTTGCTCGATGTGGTGCGAAGTGGAGGGTAGATATCATTCACACCAATGTTCCGCTGGTCAAACCGAGCAGAACTCAGCCTGCTTGTCTTCCTCTGGGTGCAAAGTAATTACTCTCAGCCAGCCCCCTATAATAATCATTTTCAGACTTTAGGCTCCCTTGGATCATTTTTACTACGGGCACTCATGTGGTGTTTTTCTAAGCTTCACCATGTTGTGACTGAACCTCTGCACTCAGGGTTCAGATACATAAGGCAAAAAGATTCAACCATCTAATGGTACTTTAAAGAACAATAAGACGCCAGTACCCCATGCACTCCCAGTTCCTGCAAGCATCTGATGAAGGGTCATGAAGAGGAAATAAGCACCAGGAGTGGCCAAGTTGTACTGAGCACTTTAAAAGGGGTGCATGCATTCGTTCTGTTTTGGGATATTGCTTGTATTTTGTAATTACTTAGTAGAGGCTTTCTGTTAAAGTTTGTTTGTTTGTTTGAGCCCATTGATTTATAGAGTTGATGAAATCTTATAAATAGCTCTTTTTCATTACAGAAAACACCATTTGAATATTGTTTGGCCATTACTTAAGAATTATGGAGAGAAGGAATAAAACATGCTGTAAATCCATACATCCCTGCTTGGTCACTCCTTCAACCCCCACACTCTGACATGCTCCAGTGCCACAGAGGTCAATTAACAATAAGAGCAAAGAAGTGCACCAAGCTAGTGTGAAAATTATCCCACCATCATAACTGATACAGAGGTACTGTATACTCATGGACAACTCAGCCATGGACGGTCCCAAGCCCAGCTGAGAAAGGAGGAGGATTGGGCGTGGAGCTATGCCCCAGGAGGGGTGGAAGGCTTGAGAAAAAGAGAGAGAGACTCATGGACAGTTATTCACATTCTCTTCTCAGCACCATAGCAAAGCAAAGGAGCACTTTCAGCAACATCCTGGTCCAGCTGCAGTGCTCCAAGGAACTACTGGAGCTCATTTCTAAAAGCAGTCATAACTGGGTGGATGGACTACTTAATGATTGAACTAGGGGCAATTTAATGATTACTTAGTGCCCACACCCTACACCACCTCACTTCACTCATCTCACTCAAGTCTCCTCCTCTTATTTCGCTGTTTATTTCACTTGCTCTCCTGTTTACAAGTTATTTGTATATTTGTGTATTTGATTATGTGTGTACATATACACATGTGGTGTATCTACGACGTATGCTGCGGTGGCCAAAGTGAACTTTCCTCTGGAATTGCTAAACTTTCACTTAAACTTTCATTCATGAACATTTCCTTCTAATGTGTTTGAGCCCTGCTTTCGAAGTATCTTTGTGGCATTTCTGATCATATTGTCTAACACATGCAGCAACTTGTTTTTTTCAGTATGAGGCCACTGTCAATGTCAGTTCCTCTTTAATAAGTCTCGTGGTGATGCATTGCAATGCATTATATTTCTAGTCACTAATGACTGCTCCAGGAATTCTCACTATCATGACTGAATACAGCAGCTTCAGCAGAACAATCACTAAAACCAAATCCACTTGTCTGGACTGCAAGTGCGGTTTGATTTTTGACACGCTGCTGACGTACACGGCTCTGAATAAGAGTTTCTGCAAGGTGGTTAAAGTAATAAATTTAATTGTCCAGTTCCAGCTGAGTTACAGTCACGGCACCATCAAACTGTTCAGTGAGTCCATGTGACTTTCAGAACTAATTATGGTCTGTTAAATATGGTTAAACAGTATTTATACACTTATATAATTCAAAAGGAAATGAGATTAATGTGTAATAAGTGTGCTATTCCAGAATGTGAACAATATGCAGTTTTTTTTATATGCTCAGCATGAGTCATAGGCATGAGCCTCTGAAGTCTGCAAACACGGTTTGTGATCATTGCTTCACTGGCCTGCCATGTCCCACAGAACCCTGCTCCTTATATCTGTGAACATCTAGATCCAAAATGCTGCTCTAGTCACTGGCATGAAACAAGAGGAGACTTTCCCTAAGCTCTAGGAAGGGTTCATTCAGTCCTCTTAGCGAGGTCAGCATGAACAGTCTTTGGCATAACTTGTAGGCTGCATTATCATGATACACACTCCTGCTGCAGTCAAGAGGATTGTTGGGCTCAGCCCCAATTATTCAGAGAGGTAACATTTTCAAAATGTGTTTTATTAAATAACAACTCCTTTTGGAATCCATTTAACTTCCTCAATTTGTCCTCTAAAGTTTCTCAGATTTTGTGGGCAGCGCACCACACGTGTTCCAAGGACATCAGTGGAAATTTTTATTGATGTTAACTTTGACCAAATGTTGAGATAACTGGATGAAAAAAGGTCCATTACTTTTTTTCATTTATTGAAACTGCTTACGAGGGGTGCGGTGGGTTGGACCACAATCCTGCTCTCCGGTGGGTCTGGGGTTCGAGTCCTGCTTGGGGTGCCTTGCGGCAGACTGGCGTCCCGTCCTGGGTGTGTCCCCTCCCCCTCCGGCCTTATGCCCTGTGTTGCTGGGTTAGGCTCCGGTTCCCTGTGACCCCGTATGGGACAAGCGGTTCTGAAAGTGTGTGTGTGTGTGTGAAACTGCTTAATAAAACACTATTCACAAACCTACAGTGTGAAAAGAAAAGGGAACCCTGCCATTGGCAGTTGTTGCTAACCACATCAGTTTGGCCACTGTTCGCTGTATTCTCCTATGGCAAAGAACATGGATAAACAACTCTGTCAAGTCCCATTTGAAAGAAATTGTGTAAGAACCTCAGTGCCAACATTGGCAAGTAAGTGATTTCTTAAGCTCATGTTGATCTCTTAAGCTTGTGTAAAGTGTAAATGTTTATGCACCATAACTTTATGATCGTGCCCACATAACCCTTTACACAGCCGCTACTCCTGTATTGTACATAATGTTTGTGGATACCCAAAAAAAAAGAATTGAAGGAAGGTGATGTGGAATCATCTTTTGAGTTTTATGCAGCTACTTGTGCGATGAAAATGGGCTCATATAGTGGAAAGAAACAAACTAACTTTACTTAAGAATCACATATCTGCAACTATGTCTTTCTCCTAATGTAATGCACAAATTGTATTCTCTGAGATGTACATTGCTTTAGAGAAAAGTGTTTGCTAAATGAATAAATGTAAATGTAAGTTACTATGTTTCCACACTGACACCTTTGATGTCATACAGTTATAGCATTACTGTACCCCTGTGATTTGGGTTTCTTGGGTGTTGTGCAAATTTCTGTTCTCATACAGGTCATACAGACTCTTGTATAACCATTGCGTGATACAGTAATGATGTTTCCTATCCGAGAAACTGAACTTGATTTTACTGTGGTGAGGAACTTAGTGTGGCATGTACTGTACCTTACTTTTAGAAGGAAAAAAAGGTACGTGAACTGACTGTTCCAACCAAGGAATTAAAAAATAAAACTCAAAAAGGCCTCAGAATAAAATGAATATAATTAGCAAAAGAGTTCAAAGACACAAGCAAACAAGAATGCGTGTAACTCAATACCTAGAGCTAGAGGAATTGGCAGCTGTCACCCTGGCTGGCTACAAGCTACAAGGAGTGAAACAGCAAAACTGGTTCATTCAGAACATTCAGAGCAATTGCAAGCACAAGATAAACCCAACTGGTCCAGTGACCACAGCAAGAGCTTGAAGAACAGGAAAGCACAATCCTAGTGGGAAACTCCTTCTTTTAGGAAGACTGTTTCCAATTAAGCCACAACAGAAAGGCAAAAGGTAACACAGGAACAGCTGGTCACTTAGTGGTTGGAGCTGCTGCTTTTGGACCCAAATGTCACAGGTTTGATTCCCACCTCCAGTGGTAGAACCCTTGATCAAGGTACTTACTCTGAATTGCTCCAGGAAAGAATTGCCCAGCTGTGTAAATGGGTAAATATTTGTAAGTCATTTTGGAGAAAACGATCAGCTAAATTAATTAATGTAAATATAAAAGGGTGGATGAAGCCACACCCCACTTTTCTAATATTTATATAGATTTTAAGAAATCCTGCGGCCAGTTGTGTGCGGATTTTGATTTTTGTGGCAGTGTCCAGCAATGCAAACGGAACGTTTTCTCAGTCCGTTCTCTCCCCACATGCAGCAATTCAGAAGGTATTGCCACTTAACAGGGTAATAGTGTAATCCTACCATCAACCTGATGAAGATATTCTCAGTGAAGGTTATTATAGATAAACATAAAGTGACTCTCTCTCGCTGTCTCTCTCTGTCAAACACACACACAATGATGGTGTGAAGCTGAGACAGACCAGCTCCCACACTGGGTGATGAAAAAAACTGTCATTGTTAATTAGTGAGAGTCTTTGATGCTGATGACAGCAGCATGTGTTTCTGCTACCTGACATTCACTCCCGAAGTGCCATTGACACCTCTGTGTGTGTGTGTGTGTGTGTGTGTGTGTGTGTGTGTGTGTGTGTGTGTGTGTGTGTGTGCGTGTGCCACTAAGCTGGCTGTCAGTGCACTTGGAAAGTTCTTGCTGAACCAGCTGTTACCAGGACCCTTGTGAAACATTCCCATCATATCTGTCTGAGTTGATTTAGCACCAAAATTTTAAATGATGTCAATCCTAATTCAGGAGTTTTTTTTTTCCAGTGTTCACAAGTATTTTAACAGAAATGTAAATGGCAAATGGTACGTCTGTTTCAAAAATGGAACTAACAGAATTTTATTATTCTGAATCTTTGAGCAGCATTTCTGTCCAAAATGAATTCCAGTTGTACCCATTTGCACAGCTGGATAATGTAACTGGTGATACCTTCGAAACAGCAACATTACCAAGGCCTTAAACAAGACATTTTCAGCAGCTCTAAGCACTGTCAATTGGGCTAAACCTAATTTAAATTGTAAATCTTGAATGTAATTATAATTTGCCTATAGTGTGTCATGTTCATATTTTACAACTACAGCAATAAGCTCACACCCTTATGAAATAATGCTTTTGTTCTGTTTTATTCCTCATAAGAATGCTAAATTTGTTTACTGTGAAAGGTTTCTGACTATTTGCATCATAAGAGAAATAATAATTTTCAGCTCATATCAGTCTTTGCTTTGTGATAAATTTCCCTGTGCTTTCCCACACATTTTATTTATTTATAATGAAAGGACATGTTTTGTTGCTGTTCAACAAATAATTTTACATTTCCCTGTAAGCCTTCTCAGGAGACAAATGACTTAATATGTTTGCAGTTTGTATTTTTATTCATCACAGAACATTCTCTTGGTATTACAGAGCATGGCAGAAGTTACTGTGGAACGCTGTCATGGCAACCACATGAAATCCAAGCTGCGACCAGTGATACGTGTAGGCCTGGAAATTGTCCTGTATGGCTGGAAGGAAGGCTTTGAGACACACAACGACTTACAGCCAAAACGGGCTAAAAATGCATGTTGTCTCTCTTTCTATCCACATTTTTTTGGTTTGCATTTGCTGTACAACTCCTTTCTCAGATGCTGCATGTGTAACTGCCATCAGCAGAAGTGTTGAAATAGTTTTCCATTCCATTTGGGTTTTTTAAAATTGCTTTCTCTGTGTTGCATTCATGTTCGCTGGGCACCCGATGTTTCATGGTTCAGGCATTAAGTTGATGGACCCCGCAAGCTATGAGCGTTTGGTTCACACTCTGAGAAGACAGTTGTTGTTCTGGACATCTGGACACAGCCAGAGACGGGTGTGAAGTACAAACAGTGGGGATAATCAACATCTTAAAGCAGCTGGAGTGGAGCACATGGTGGTGTGGGGTGGAAAATGGGTCAATCTCATTAATTTTAATTTTCTGCAAATCACTGACATGGATCAGAAATTAATGGCAATTACTGCTGTGACACACCTGAAGGAAAGGAGCCTGGCCCAGCACTCAGAGCTGTGGGGATACATGCAGCAGGAGGCAGGATCAGGGCTGCTCCACGAAGTTCACATAGGGATTCCACCGTCTACCCATTTCTCATCCCACCTTGTCACAGCACTTGTAGGGGCCCCTGGGGAAAATGCCTGCCCAATGATGTCCCTGAGATGAAGACGAAGACTTCGTCCACTGGAACTGGTGCTTATGTAACAACTGCACCATTCACAACGGGTTAATTTTAGTCAGCTGAAAAGTGGCTATCTTGCTTTTCTCCTCCTGCCCCCCAACACTCACACACACACCACGTGTCCTTCTTACGGATGAACTGAAAAGAGCGGATCTGTCCCTGCCAGACCATTATCTCACTGTATGTTACAGCTGCCATTTCCAATTATCCTTTGTTTTTTCCCTGGTAGGATGCTGCATCACCATCCCTGGCTCATGGCGCTGGGCCACATGAGTGGAAGAGAAACCACTCCAATTCTCCTGTGTGCACACCTATATTGGGTTTGAGTGTCTCTCTCATCTCCTGCCCATGCTGGAACTTGAGTTGGATATTTTCAGTATGATGCCACACTTATTTCCCATTGCACTAACACTCTAAAAGCAGTGGTCCTTTGGGAGGATTTCAGGGAGGAGCTCTTGCTCATCTCATGTGAATTCTTCAGCAACGTGTCACAGTCACATGCTGGTACAAGCTAGGCACATGCAAATGTACAGCATTGAGTGCAAAGTAAAGAAAAACTTCCATTTCTCAACCTTTACAGCATCTTCTTGCAGTGTGAGTGCAGTGGTAGAGCCTATAAAACTCTGGGCAAGCTCATCTCCTGGAAGAGTGGAGAGAGTAACATCCCTGTGAATTATCACCATCGTCAAGGTGGGCACTATTAGCGGCTATAAAAATGAAGGTGATATATTGAAACGTGTCATAAATATGGCATGTGGGCGCAAGCAGTCTTTATGAATGTAGCTCTGCATTCACCTAATTGAATTGCGACCCACGCCAAAGTCTGCCTCTTTACTGTCAGGGCTGCTTCACCTTAACTCCCAGAGGATGGCTCTACACTCTGGTCATTATTTATTTTTAACCAGCCCAACTCCTAGGTAAGAAATGGAAAATATGAGATTTAATGATGGCTTAATGGTGGACAAGGAGCATTGGCTTTGTACATTCAGATTATAGCAAAGCAACACACCTGTGGCAACTGCTGCAGAAGAGCTGGGAAGACAGGGAGTCTCCAATCGTCATCACACTTTTTCACCAAATTGTATTATTCAGGTAAAAATCAGTGTCCAGTAAGATTACCCACACTTTTAATTGGTACTGTGCATCTCAATGTTTCAGTCCCAGTGTTACATACAGTATCCCTGCAAATATCCTAATGATATATCATGCATGTGTTTTGGGACCAACTCACAAATATTTAAATATATATATATAATTTTAAATATATGTTATTCTTAAGTAAACCTAGTTTTTTTTCCCCCACTTTATGCACTGATGTTCATTGCAGGAGTAGGTGCACAAAACTCAGGATAGACTAATCCTGATCACCTTCTGACAATTTTTTTTTTTTTTTTTTTTTTTTTTAAAAAGTACACAAACATTTACATAAAAATACAGGAGTACGGCCTTGTAGAGGCTTAGCTGGGCATGATCATAAAGTCGCGGTGCATGAACATTTACACCATACACAAGCTTGAGAGATCATGGGCGAAACGAGTCCAGAAAAGGTGAGTTTTCAGACCCTTCTTGAATGTAGGCAGTTTCAGGAGTTCTGAGTTGAGAGGGGGAGGTCATTCCACCACAACGGAGCCAGAACTGAGAACCTCCGCACTTTACTTTTCGTGCGCAGGACCCTCAAGCGAGCAGAAGTAGATGAGCAAAGGGGTCTGTTGGGGTGTAGCGGTTGATTAAGTCAAGTTCCCCCTCACTATCTCAATCACTTTGCAATAGAGCTGTAGCGCCGTCACCTGGGCATCTGAACAGCAGCCCATCAATTGTCTGGAACAGGAGTCCTGCTTTATAGGCAAACTAAATTGGTATTAGCTGAATGGAGGAGGTTGCAATTTGCATGCAAATGTGCTTGCAATTTTGCCACTTATTTATCTGATGACCCTTCCTGTAGCAGGCATACTTAAAAGGTTTCATGATGGCCTTGGCAGGAGCGCAGAGCCTGTTTCCTTCCTTCCGTTGACTCTCAATAATCAAAAGGTAAAGATGCAACATCTGCATTTAGCACCCCACTGAGATGATGTCCCCTTAAATAGTCTAAATGAGTCATCATGCATCTAACATGAAGGCTCATTGACCGGCATGGCAGCAAGAAAGAGAACTGTCCATGGTCTGGTGTTCGGAGCCCTTTTTTCCTGCTGAAGGTCAAACGTATTGTCTGGGAAGAGATCGAGCATTTGGCTAACCTTTCTCTGTTGATTTTTGCTACACCAAACACAAATAAATAGCTTGGCCTCTTGCTGGAGGGAATGAAAGCAGGAAGAGAAAAGCCATTTTAGAATTATTATCCATTATGGTTCTTTCATAAAGTCTGTTTTGTCTTCGGGAGCTTGTGGACTCGAAGGGAAGGTGAAGGCCCTAGCACTTATGTTTCTATCTCTGAGAGCCCAAACAACAGCCAGGCCCCTCCTCCTGGGACTCAAACCAACATTCCACCCTGTAAACATGCCGCCTATCATAGACCATTCGTGTGAGTGTTATGAGCCAAGCCACACAGTGGTATAGCAGGTAGTGCAGCAGGTACTGGCGCTTCACTGTTCCAAGCTATAGTTTAGAGTGCGGGTTCAGAACTTCCGTCAGCCCAAAGACATATGAAGAAAGAGGCAATGGTAAACCACTGCCATACCTTCACTTACCTCAAGAACCATGAGTGGTCAGCAATCGTCAACTTTGACTCAGTGGCACTGACCTCGTGATTCCTTACAGCGTTTTGAGTTTTTTGCTATCTAGGAGAACTCTAGATGAGCTAACTGAACCTTCCTGAGGGACCATAATAGTTGAGATGATGGTAAGGCTTCATCACGGGTTGAGTGCGAATGAGTTTTTCTTCCTAACAGCAGGCAGTGGCATGTACCTGCAACCTCCCTCAGAACAAGAGTGAACAAAGAGTCGCTTTCTCCTTCCTGGTAGCGCACTCCTAATGAAAATGAATCCCACCTGTTGCCAGCCCAGGGCACACACTACAACAGGACAAACAGATTCCTTGAAAAGGTGAAAACAGCTTTTTGTAGCACCCTGGGACACCAGTACTTTGAGGTGAGGTGCAGAAAAAAGAAGCAGCAAGGGAAGATGAAATAATTTCTTCTCTATTTCAAATATGCTATTTTTCTGTATCCAGTCTCTTTCCAGTCATATACTTTTGTGGCATTTCCCATGAACACACACACACATTGACTGAAGCTGCTTGTCTTGAGCAGGGTTGTGGTGAGCTGAAGCCTAACCCGGCAACACAGGGCACAGGGCTGGAGGGGGAGGGGACACACCCAGGACGGGATGCCAGTCCACTGCAAGGCACCCCCAGCAGGACTCAAACCCCAGACCCACCAGAGAGCAGGCACAGGTCAAACCTGCCACGCCATTGTACCCCCCCATTCCTGTAAACAGGGAAACACTATTACTGTGTTAATACTGACCCTTACTGTACACCGCATCTCAGCTCTCTCACGTGAACATGCAACATCATATGAGTTATTACTGTTGCTGCTAAGGTTACCTACCCACCTCAGTCTCACAGACTTCAGTGACTCATGCCGTTCCTGTGACATTTTAGTTGTTCTAATGGAACCCACATCACTATGTTGATTGAAAAATTGACAGGCATCTTGTAATTTGGAAGCATTGATTATCATCAGTCAGTGTCAGTAAAAGGGACACCATTGCCTCATGGCTCCCCTCCTCTTCCAGTCTGAAAGTGTCCATAGCATGGTCTTAAACATGTTATTGCATGATAAATGGACATGTACAAGGTGTGTAATAAGCAGATAATGCATGAGCTAATCCAACCTGAATTTGATCTATTCCTACCTCATGATCAAAGATGTCATACATCATGTGACCTGTTATGGCATGATATTTTTACACATTTATGATAATTTTATGGTCTTGTGATAAGAAAAAGCTTTTATGCATTACCAAGCTTTACATTACTTATACACATGGGGATTTTGAAGCATGTATGGAGTAATGAATAAGGCAGACAGTTGTAACTTCAAGCAGATGACATTTGTCATTTGTTTATTTCCTCTATCCTCAGCGAAAGGCAGCATATTTAAAGGGCAATCCCATTGCATTGTATTTGGAGAAAACAGTTCTTTGGTGAGCCCGGATACACTTGTGCCTTTTATCGCATTCCATGTTGAATAAACTAACAGAGTGTAGAAAAAAGAGGTTTTCTTGGTTTTATTTTAGAATTAAATGTGAGGATGAAAAGTGTGCAATTGAGTCCAATCAGAAAAAATGATTTTCCGGCGATTCACACTATAAACAGCTGTGATGTGTTTAAAATGTAATCGGTGGCTTGAGATGAAGTCGTTTTGCATATCCTGGTGGAAACAGTAAAGTCATGGGAACTTCATTAATCTGCCCCGTAAAGCCATGTTCTGTCAAGCTGTGAAGCACCAGCATCTGGGAATACCTCAGTGCTGTCTGATGAGCTGAAGTGAATTTTTCGCAAACAGCTAGGACAGCATGTACAAATGGCGGGGACAGAGGGTAGTCTTAGATTCATTGTGTTAATCAACAGTGTTGTTATGAATTATTCTTGACTGAGCTGTTCCTTAAAGCAATGACATCTTGGTACAAATAAACACGTTGTCTGAAACCACTTGCCCCGAGCGGGGTCCCGGTGAATTGGAGCACCTGGCAGCTCAAAGTGCAAGGCTGGAGAGAGAGGGGACACACCCAGGATGGAACACCAGTCCGTCGCAAGGCACCCCAAGCCAAACTCGAAATCAGACCTGCCAGAGAGCGGGACCCGGCGAAGCCCACTGCGCCACCGTGTCTTGGTACAAATAAAGTTTTTGAAATCACAACATCCAAGTAACCTTTTCCAGTAAGGTTCTCAAGTAACCTTCTCAAGTACATCGCCATCGTTCTTGAAGAAGGCTGAACACTCAGAATAGCAGTTTGCTGCATATGTACAAACAGCAGCCATAGTTCTCTTCTCTGTGATTGGCATCAGCACTGAAGCCATCCTCTGGTGGATTTCATCACTCACATTGGGAATGATAGAGATACCTGGATAGGTGTAGTTGGGAGGTGTCACATACTGAGCTGTGACAGGCATGCTGGTAGCAAAGATTCAGCAAGATGCCAGAAAAAATACCATCAATGAAATACTGAATCTTGTTGCTGCTGCCTGTTCACATGCACTTCATTTTATACTGTTACACTGTTCATTTTGGTCTAGTATGTCACTTAACATTTTCTGTTTGAATCAATTGGGTGCCGGGAAAGGCCTATCGGTATCCATGTTTGTCATTAACCATTAACATTTCTATTATTAAAGTATGACAGGTACATGCAGTTTGTTGTGAAAAGTAAACATTTATTGTAGTTTTCAAAAATTTCTTCTGTAATCGCTTCGCTTACCATTCAGCTGTTTGGCATTTTGTTGTGCTGGGTAGCTTGTATTGCAAACCAGGAAGAGTGAACCACTCAGCGTATTTCTAGGTGGGAGTCCTTGGGCACAACCAATTTACATTTATTCATTTAGCAGACGCTTTTGTCCAAAGCAACATACATCTCAGCAAAAGTACAATTTATACATTACATTAAGAGAAAGAAACATAGCTGCAGACATATGACTCAGATAAACCTAGTTTGTTACCTACCACTTGCTACACCGAGGTTCATCATTCAAGCAGTTGCATAAAACACAGGATAGACAAATCCTGATACCCTCCTATCAATTTTTTATATATATATATATATATATATATATATATATATATATATATATATATATGTATAATATCATAAGATACACAAGCAAGCAAAAACAATGCCAGAGTAGTGGCTGAATAAAGGCTTTTTCTGGTGGTGCTCATGAAGTTATGGTGCATCAACATTTACACCATACATGAGCTGGAGAGATCTTGGGCAAAATGGGTCTGGAAAAGGTGAGTTTTCAGACCCTTCTTGAATGCAGACAGGGTTTCCCCAGTCCTGAGCGAGAGGGGAAGGTCGTTCCACTACAATGGAGCCGGAACCGAGAACCTCCGTGCTTTACCTTTTTATGCGCAGGACCACCAAGCGAGCAGAATTAGACGAGCAAAGGGGTCTAGCTGTTGATCAAGACCTGTAAATAGCTGGGAGCAGTTCTATTGATGTATTTGTAGACAATAACCAGGGTCTTGAATTTGATTCGGGCAGCTATAGGAAGCTAGGGCAGAGAAATGAGAAGAGGAGATATGTGGGAATACTTTGGCAAATCAAACACAACTCGTGCAGCAGCATTTTGTAGAAGCTGCAGAGGTTTGATGGCAGTAGCAGGAAGGCCACACAGGAGAGAGTTGCAGTAGTCCAGATGAGAAGTCACAATGGCCTTTACAAGTAGTTGGGCAGAGTCAGTTGTGAGGTAGGGACGGATCCTACAAATATTATGCAGGATGTATCTGCAGGTCCGGGTTGTGGCTTCAATGTGCTGAGAGAAAGACAGACTCGCGTCAGTCGTTACTCCCAGACTCTTAGCTAAGGAGGTAGGCAAGATGAGTGAGTTGTCCAGTTTGATCGATAGATTGAGACAGGAGGACAGGCCAGCTGGGAGGTAAAGAATCTCTGTTTTGGAGAGGTTGAGTTGGAGGTGGTGATCAGACATCCACGAAGAGATGTCCGACAGGCAGGCAGCAATGCGTGTGGAGATGTCCGAGGCACCAGGTGGAAAGGAGAGGAAGAGCTGAGTATCATCAGCATAGCAGTGGTACTTGAATTCATGGGCGGCTATGACCAGACCGAGGGAGGAGGTATAGAGCGAGAAAAGAAGAGGACCCAATACCGAGCACTCCGGGACACTGGTTCAAGGAGGCATAGGAGAAGAACGAGAGCTCTGCCAGACCATTTGATAGGATCTATCAGATAGGTAGAACTCAAACCATCTTAGTGCCACACCTTTGATCCCAAGCTGGTTAAGAGAGGAGAGTAGAATCCGGTGGTTGACTGTGTCAAATGCTGCAGACAGATCAAGGAGGATGAGGACCGAGGAGAGGGAGGCAGCTCTATCGGCTTGGAGAGCATCAGACACCACCAGGATGCTGTCTCAGTGGAGTGACCAACTTTGAAACCAGACTGATATCCATCGAGGAGATGGTTCCAGGTGAGGAAATCAGACAGTTGATCACAAGCTGCCTGCTCTAGGGTTTTAGACAGGAAGGAGAGGAAAGAAACAAGTCTGTACTTTTCAACCAGATTGGGATCCAGGGAGGATTTTTTTTAACAGAGGTGAAATAAGTGCAGTTTTGAAGGCAGCTGGGAAACAGGTAGAGGAGAGTGAGGAGTTGATGATCTTAGAGATGAAGGTGGAGAGTTGTGGGGAAATGTTCTGTAGGAGTGACGATGGGATCGGGTCAAGCAAGCAGGTGGTGGCTCTGCGCAGTATCATGAGATCAGAGATTTCTGATTCGGAGAGGATAGCTTCGCAGGGAGGTCTAGCGTGAACCAAGCAGGTTGATGCTGAGAACTTGTCAGTGATTGCTTTGACTTTGTCTTGGAAAAACAAAGCAAAGTCATCAGCAGTGAGAGAAGAGGGAGGAGGAGGTGGCGGGGGACACAGAAGGGATGAGAAGGTGTCAAAGAGTCTGTGTGGTTTTTTAGATGCAGACTGTATTTTGTTGTGGAAGAAGGAGGTTTTAGCTGAAGAGACAGCAGATTGAAAAGCAGCTAAGAGTGACTGCTAGGCAACCAGGTCCGATGGAGTTTTGGATTTACGCCATCTTTGCTCTGCAGCCGGGAGTTTGGTCCTGTTAGCTCGTAACGTATCAGACAGCCATGGGGTAGCAATGGGGCGTGCTGGTCTAGAAGACAGAGGACAGAGAGAATCAAGGAAGGTGTTGTATTTTATTGTTTGTATTTGGTTGTTAACTTGTAATTGCTGATGAATGATTGGCATTGAGTTTAATTGTACAATTTGAAATGCGATTTATAGAACTGCCACTAGATGTCCATACGTTAATTACGTTCCTTGGTCTTTTTGCGTAAATGTAAAAGTAGTGAAGAGTGTACTGCCTCAGAGTGTACAAGTGGAGCGACGGATATTTGTTGGTATTTTAATTAAATGTAACGTTTTATTAGAAACCCAGGAGTCGGTCTCGTCATTTGCGAACTTGAAAGGCTGCAACGTGGTTCGTGACAACAACAGAAGGAGGATAGGGCAGAGAGGAAAGTGTTAGCGGCAACATCTGTAGATAGATCTGAGAATTGCGCAGTAGAAGGGAGAGCAGCCAGAGTAGCAGAGGCCAAGCTGGAAAGTGAGAGAAATTTTAAGTTGTGGCAAAAAGTGACAACAGGAGCAGAATGAGGCGAGGAGTTAGTGGTGAGGCAGGGTTGAAAGGAAATGAAGAAGTGGTCAGACACATGCAGCAGAGTAACAGAGAGGGCAGGACAGCCACGGTTGCGGGAAAATACAAGGTCAAGACAGTTGCCCGCTTCGTGAGTAGCAGGGGACTGGGACGGGGAGAGATCAAAGGACTGTAGGAGCAACAGAAGACCGCTTGCATGAATGTCATCGACATGCAGGTTGAAGTCACCCAGGAGAATCAGTGGAGAGTTGTCCCCTGGCAGAGAGCTCAACAAGATGTTAAGGTCATCCAAGAAACAGCCGAGAGGGCCAGGAGAGCAATAAAGAACAACCACAACAAGAGTGATTGGGGCAGTGATAGAGACAGCATACCATTCAAATGAGGATAGATCATGCAAGTGAAGAGGAAGAATAGAGTATTCCCACCAGGGAGAGATGAGCAGGCCTGTGCCTCCACCTCTGCTGGAGGGACAAGGGGTGTAAGAGAAGGAGTAGTTAGTGGAGAGAGCTGGGTGTGGCTGTGTCTGGGGTGATCCAGGTTTCAGTTAGGGCCAGGAAGTCCAGTGAGAGATGGGAGGCATAGGCTTGTATGAAGTCAGCCTTTCTCACGGGCAGTTCCAGAGTCCCATGGAGAAAGTAAAGCAAGATGGAGGGTTTGACAGGTGAGGATAGACCAAGTTACCCTAGCAGCAAGAGCACCCAGGTCTCCAGTGGTGGTGAAGTCGCATGGCTCACTTACCGTAGAAGACTTTGATGGTCGACATGTTGGGCGCATGATCCCTTGCGGACAACTGGCCTTCCACGGGTAGACTCTCTTGTCTTTGCACACCAAGAGGCTGCCACTACGGATCACCAGCCGTTACTTAAACCAGGCTACTGCCAATCAGCAGAGACTCCTAATCGAAACCGAAACTACAATGGCAACCAAAACAAACAACCAGACACGATTAATCGAACCACCAAGTCACGCCCACTCCCTGCTACAGGACACAGAAATGATCCAGAGAACATTCGCCCAACAAACCACTAAATACTATTTTAACAAACAAATTAATTACAGTGCCATGCAACACTACATAGACACACAACTGATTGTGTCTATCTGCACAGCTACACAACACGAATGCATGTCGGAAAAAAGCGGTAGCAAAACAACTACACTTACCTGAAACACCACGAACAGCAGCAACAGACCTCCAAAGCAAAATATAATGCACAATAAATTGACAGGAGTGCTTTACTGTGTAATGGGATAAATGTTTTTATATATTGTAAGATAGGGATATTTATAAAAGACAAATGTTTTGTATGGTTTGTTTGTTTTTGTATTTATGTTGGTGTAGCACGCCGAGGCGACGAGCAAAGGGGACGGGGCCCAAGGGCAGCTGCCCACAGCTGAGACTAATTGCCGCCTCTATTTCTCCCCCCGGGGCTCCCAGTGACGGGCGAGCGAGACGAGAGAGGAGCAGCAGCAGCACTGCAGACGCACGTCCAATCACCATTTCCAAACCCCGCACACGCCCGCGCCTTCGTTCCCGAGCCCCACGACGACACCGCAGACCCCAAAGTCTTGTCCCCAAATACCCGTTCCCGGTGCCCCCGTTCCCCCCCGTCTTCTGTCATTGCACCTGAGTGAATAAAAGGAGCACAAGCACTCACCTGAGCCGGCCTCTGTCTGTTGCAGTTGGGTTTTATTTTTGGGGGAATATGTATTTTGGAATTAGTTGTTAAGGCTGTTATGGTGTAGCCAGAAGGGCGGAGTTACTGCTAAAGCCTGTATTAGGTCACTAGGTAGAGAGACTCATGCAGACTCCTCATGCACTCACACAGGGAATGGGAGAGCTGTGTATGGCTGTTAGTGTAAGGTGTTTAAGCCCATGATGCATATGCCTTATTTTCTTTTGAACATTGAGTCAGAGCTGGATTCAACATAGAGACCTGGCCAGACAGACATGGGAAACCTACATGTTCCTGTGAATGACCTGCAGACAGCTCATTTACATTTATATTTAGTTATTTAGCAGATGCTTCTCTCCAAAGCAACATGCCTCTCAGCAAAAATACAATTTGTGCATTACATTAAGAGAAAGAGACATGGCTGCAGACATGTGACTCTTAAGTAAACTTAGTTTGTTACCTTCCACTTGATGCACCGATGTTCATCGCTCGAATAGGTGCATAAAACGCAGAATAGATGAATCCTGATATCCTCCTACCATTTTTTTTTTTTGTGAGAACGTGAGATCAGTTCAACTTCTACCTTTGAAAGAACTTTTCTCTTGTCCCAGATGAGGATGTGGGTATGGAGTCAGAGACTTCAGTCATGGATGCTGCTACTAAAAACTGTGCTCTAAGGGAAGTTGTTACCTCGTGCAGTAACCTTACAACCTGCTGGTGGATACCAATGGCAAATGAAGCTGAAGAAGGAAGCCTTCTGGACCGTGTTTTCAGAGGGACTCGGAGAGAGACTGTCAGGTGGCCTCAGCATTGTTCTGGTAAACTATTCAGTGCTTTAGGAAGCAGACTTGATCCTGTGCATGTTGTGTTAAACACACACACACACACACACATTTTCAGAACCGCTTGTCCCATACGGGGTCGCAGGGAACCGGAGCCTACCCGGTAACACAGGGCGTAAGGCCGGAAGGGGAGGGGGACACACCCAGGACGGGACGCCAGTCCGCCGCAAGGCGCCGCAAGGCACCCCAAGCGGGACTCGAACCCCAGACCCACCAGAGAGCAGGACTATGGCCCAACCCACTGCACCACCGCGCCCCCCTTGTGTCAAACAAGGGTGGGAAAATGCTGACCACTTCTGGGGAAATTGCTGAGTTGTAGAATTTCTTAAAAGTGCTAGACATCTCTAGCAAAATAAAACCCATCAGTGTTCCTGAAGTCACTATGGTAATTTGAGTCCTCTGTAGTGGTACACCTGCAGATATGGGTGTAATTCAGCCAGAGATGTTAAAAGCACTGGGCAATGTAGGATTAGTGTAGGTTAGTATTGCATGGAAGGTGGGTGATGTACCTTTTAACTGGCAATCTGGGATGATGTTCCTGTAGGGGGAAGGAGTGTCAGGGCAACTGATGCTTCCTACTCAATCAGTATTCAATGTGTAAATATCCTTCCATTTTTTTAGATGTCGGATTCTGTCATGGTTATGTTTTTTCTAATGCCTCTTTTTGACTTTCAAAAAAGCACACCTGAGGTTCAGAGGTTGTCCACATGGGAGGATTGAGGATGCCATCTCTGTTTTTTTTGTAATGTTTTAATCTTGGTTTTATCTTACTATAATCTTCAATTCCAGACTCCAGCAGCATGCTGAATAGTGTGGAGTAGTCAGGGTGGAAATCAGCACCTTCAAATGTAAGGTTATGGTCCTCTCCCAGAAAAGACTGCAATGTTCTGACCAGGTAAAGGGGAATAACTGCCAGTAGTGGAGGAATTCAAGAATTTTAACTTGTTTATAAGTGATGGAAAAAGGGAGTAGAAAAACAAAAGACAGACTGGTGTAGTATCAGCAATTCTGCAGGCACTGTACTGATCTGAGTTGGTGAAGCTGAGCTGAGACTTAAGCCAAACTCTCAGTTTACCACTCAATCTATGTCCCCATACTCACTGGCCATGAGTTTTGGATATTGACTGAAAGAAAGGTATTGTGGATTCAAATGGTTAAAATAAGATTTCTCTGCAGGATCACTGGGCTCATGACAAGGTGAGGAGTTCAGTGACAGCTTTGAAGTAGGCGTTGCTCCTCCAGATCGAGAAGAGCCAGTTGAAGTGAACTAAGCATGTCATAACAATGTCCCTTAATGAGCTTCCATTGGAGTTATACTAGGCATATCCCACCTAGAGGAGATCCAAGGCAGACTCAGAAGATGTTGAAGGGATGATGTCTCTCGGCTGGATTGGGAACATCTAGGCATCTTCTAAGAACAGCTGAAAACTGTTCTTAAGGAAGGGAAGGTCTGGGCCTGACTGCTGAGTCTGCTACCACCGCTACCCTCATCAGGACAAGGAGAAAAAACTGTAGAAATCCTTGTCAATATATTCACACAAAGGTTTCGTAGACATTGTTGTGATAACCAGAGTACATGTGAGGTTATTAATAATAGCTTAGTGGTACCTGCCATCTAAGAAAGGGTCCATTCGTCCTAATTACTAATTTTCGAGTTGTAAAATTATACAACTCAGAATCCACATACAGGCAGTCACCGAACATGTTCTTTAGTTGGATTTTGACATAAGTCGGAACAGTTAGGTATGGGCATCTAATATGTCAACTTGTCAAATGTCTGTCTTAGTATAGTATATCGTGTACCTTTTTATGCATAAACATTAAAGAAACACTTCCGGATACACTAAAACATCTTTAATACAACAATACAAAAATAATAAATTATAGAATGCACATACGCACACTGTCTGAAACCGCTTGTCCCAAGGAGGGTTGCGGTGAGCCGGAGCCTAACCCGGCAACACAGGAAGCAAAGCCGGAAGGGGAGGGGACAGACCCAGGACGGGACGCCAGTCCGTCGCAAGGCAGCCCAAGCAGGACTCCAACCCCAGACCCACAGGAGAGGAGGACCCGGTCAAACCCGCTGTGCCACCGCACCCTCCCAATACGATGTACTGATGTATTATTATTATTATTATTATTATTATTATTATTATTATTATAACAACCCGCGTTATCGTTTTGAGCGGTAAATCAAATGTGTTTGTTGTAATTGGTTAGCGTTTGATGATGGCGTAGGGGATTGCGTCTGCCAGAGAAAAGAGGAGACAGTCTGGAGGCGCTAAGCAGGCTGGTAAGGCTGGCTAGACCCACAGGTCCTGGAGGAAACGGGGTCCTCGGACCGAGACTTATTTCTCTGTGCGCTGCTGTTCTAATAAAACATTCGAAATGAACGCCGCCTTTGCGTCCTTCTTCGCCCCATCCAAACCCACGGTGCTGCGCGCCATAATAAATGTAGCTACAGTTTTATAACAGAGAGGCATAGAAAGAGATAATAAATGTTACTGTCATGATGAACAGAAGACACGGAGGAGGTTGGACCCAAGTGCTGGATCGTTCATTCAGAATCAAGGGACTAGACTCTAGACGTGTTCTCGTGGTTGGGGCAGTCGAATGGTCGGTCGATCGATCGGTGGACTGAACAGGGGTGAGGATCCGAAATCATGGTCAAAGGTACGAGACAGGCGGTTGTTAAAGAGATGTGGAACGGGACTGGGAAACAATGAGGTGCAGGACTTGGAAGACCAAAGCGATGTGGGTTTGAGAACACAGAGGAAGGGTTTTCTGGACTAAGATTCCGCAACTGGGAAGAAGTGTGCTTTATAGCCGAGTGCTCTGATTGAAGATGCTGGCTGAGGTGTGAGCATGGTCGTCACAATTAGCATTTATAACAGAGAGAGAGTGTGTGGATGTGAGTGTGTGCAAAACATTAAAGAAACTTTAATGTTCACTTTTCCAATGTTTGTTGGTGTTTCATCTTGACTTAAGCTTATTATTTCCACTTTAGCTTGGATGCATCACCATCACTTGCATTACATTTACGCTTTGGTGCCATAGTTAGAAGGGTAAAAAAAATGCCAAATACAGTAAGTAACACACGAGACACTGTTAACAGCAATGTGGTACGACTGAAAAGAAGGAAATTTTTGTCCAACCTCAGGCTCACATACCCCGGGTTACGAGCCGACAAACCGACGCGCAATGTTTTGATGTGCGTCACATAGTAACGCCCATTTATTATGAATCATTGTATAACAGAATTTTAAATACACACACACACACACATTTTCAGAACCGCTTGTCCCATACGGGGTCGTGGGGAACCGGAGCCTACCCGGCAACTCAAGGGGTAAGGCCAGAGGGGGAGGGGACACACCCAGGACGGGACGCCAGTCCCTCGTAAGGCACCCCAAGCGCGACTCAAACCCCACACCCACCGGAGAGCAGGACCCGGTCCAACCCACTGCGCCACCGCGCCCCCAATTTTAAATACAATATATTTAATATGAAGTTTTTATTTGATCGTCACTTAAGGGTGACAAAAAAAAATAATGTAACGACGCTGAGGGGAGTAAATGTGTAAATAGTTGACATTAGTGTTTATGTGTGTGTACATAGTTGTGTATGGTTTCTGATTGGTTGTCGTCCTATTTATGTTCAGTGTTTAAGAGTGGGATTCTGGGGAGTCCCGGGGGGAACCCCTTAACCATAGGGTGCAGCAGGGGGGCTGGGAGTGACCCAGGGGGATTCTGAGGTGTTCTGTGTCTTGTACTGTCTGAAGTGTCTTTGTTAAGACTGCTGTTGGAGACATGCATGCTTTCAATAAAGAGCACGTTTCTTTTTACCCCGTCTGTCAAGTCAGTTTCTGTAGCTCCGTGGGGGGACGCTACAATAAGTTCCGGTCAGAAAGGGGGTAGTTCATAACTATGGGTTGTGGGTAAGTCGAACGTTTGCGAGCTGGGGGACTGCCTGTACTTGTATTTCATCTTTAATTATTTATGTAACTTTGAACTGAGGAGTACAATCCCTCTGCTATCCAGTGGTTATAGTTGTGATATTAATTAGCATTTTACAGCAGCCTAATTACACTTAATTTATGAAGAGATTAGTTAGTGGGAAAATAAGCACCCACAGTGACTACAAATGACAAGGACCAAAAACCACTACACAAAAGAGACTTCTGTTTAAAACCTGGCACCAACTAAAGTAAGTTTCTTTTAAAAATGTTGAATTAATCGATCATTTCCCTGGTTATTTTTCGCTTAAATTTACTCCTTGGCCTGACTGTGGGACGGCACAGTATCCATTAGAATCAGTGGAGCAGCATAATAAAATTTGATACTGTGGAATGATCAGCACTATTTTTTTCACACGCAACAAAACGGCCTTTGAAACAGAAAATAATTAATTAGCAGTTGAGAAAATTCCATTAGCACGCCTATTGAGCGTCTCTGCATTCATTTAAATTCTGCAATGTTTGCATGCACTTGTTTCCCAGCAAACAACTTGTCCATTTTGTTCTGGAGATGCTACAAGAACTTACTGAAGTCACAAATGTGCAAATATTGGATTAATGATAACAAAAACAGAAGGGTTTTTGTTGCCATATCACAGATGAGTTTAGAATATGGTTTAGAATTTTCCTTTTAAAGGTATCAGTGTTCAACACTATTGCCAATATATACTGTTTCAAAATGTGTTTAACATTGTCTCTGTACACGACTGTAGACTTTCAAGATGAATCCAGAACAACAACATTATCTGCTTATCCTCTCACGTTGTTTGGGTAAACATGTTTTTCATGAAGGCATCTGCTGAACAAGGACATGAAATGGTCTTCAGCAGATACGGACAGTAAAGCCCTTTCAGTGACTAGACCATGTCAATTTTAAATCCAAGCTATGAAAGGGGTCACTTAATCAATTAAGTTCCAGAAATACGATAAAATACCTAAAGAATCAGACATTAAATGAATGCGCTTTTTAATAATTATTACTAATTATTATTTATTGCAAGAAAGAAGAATAGTTCAATTAGTTAAATAGAGAATAACTACCTAAGTTCAGTTCCTTCAGAGAACACTGTTTTTTCGCAATTTTTGATTACTCATCCAGTCCTGGGGAATATTTTACACCTTCATTAACCTGTGTCTCAGAGCAAAGTAGAGACCGCATCTTCACAGCTCCAATCCTGAAATAGCAGGAACATGTGTTCTGGAACAACAGGCTCATTTCAGGTCCAGTGCTACCTGCAGGTGTTTACAAAGCACAAGCCATAAAAAATTAAAAAGTAAATAAATAAATCTTAAAATGATTTGGTAAGTATTGGAAGAAAAACACCTTGGAAAAAAATCAATGTAGGCATTTTATTTATTTATTTATTACTGGATATTGACGAACAGCACTTAGCTTGTTTTAAACAACAGATTTTGTCAGTCAAAGCCAAAGGGCAAACAGTAACACAGAGTCACACCTAAGAATAAAACACAGGATCCATATCACCATTCTGTTTCCCCAGTTTCTCAAGGCAAAATAAACACATTTTCAGAATTTTTATTATCAATCAGCAAATTGCATATCATTATGTCTGCCTAAATGCAAAAGGCAAATTGCATTTAGGCAGACATAATTTAAAGCTGAGCATATTGAATTAATACTATTATAGTCAATACTCAGCATTATTAGAGCAACTGAAATTTATTTCCTATATGGTGTTCTGGACCATGGCCCTTCCCTAGACCTGAACCAGCAACTTTTGCACCCAAAACCACAGTTCTGCTTGTGCAATTGTTCAGCTGAAAATGAACCCGTTTCCTGGTACAATGTTCCATTACAAGACCGCAGAACAACAGAAACGACCTCTGTTGTTCTCAGTGAAATCTTGGCAGCACAGTCGAACCAGGGGTGTTCACAAGGCTGCCGCTATTTTGTAGAGCTGCTATTCAGTGGGTTTTCCTCTCAAATGAGAGAAAAAGCTTTTTCGAGTATCACACCTCACTTCTTTCCTTTCCCAGCCACTGTATAGTTTAACTTCCCACGCTGAAGGCAACAAGACAGATGCTGCCTTGTCAGGTAATCGCCCCAGTCTTGCCTGTATGATGTTATTTTCTGCACATGTAAGTGCAGGATGCACTGAAGGAGTGTTTGCCACTCTTGGTTTTTAACGCCCATTGACTCATCAGCCAGGATATCTTCTAGCTGGCCGGTTTCGGCAGCACATAAATGCTGGTATGTCTGAAGAATCTATGGAAACGTCTGTGCATGAACACAAAGAACACCATCAGATATCTTTCTAGGCCTTTTAAACAAAAATTTATTTGCGAGTCTAGTTTCAGTCTAGTTAGTTGCAAAGTTTTGTTTTGTGATATTAGCAAGATTTAAAGCTGACGTGTAAAGTAGGTCAGCTCTTTAGTACTTAAACTATTTAAATGTGCTCTCATACTGTATATTCTCAGTCACTACTCATAGGGGAACCAAGCCATCATCTGTTTGCAAAGTAATGACAGAAAAAGGTAGAATTTTTTCAACAGGATTTCATCAGAGAGCCAACGTCACAGCCAACATTGTATCACATGAAACTGCCCTTCATCTTGTTGACAGCCATGTGTTGACCATTGCTCTAGAATTATAATGTTGTGGCAGGAAGTAAAAGGCCACCCAGTTCTCGCAATTTATAACTGTATAAAAAGGCAGCAGCTGGTGGAGGCAGGTGCAATCAGATCACTGGACTGCGTTAAGCCCCAGTATTTAACTTTTACTGAGGATCAAGGCATTACATGGGGGAATTTTTGTACGGTGCCATATGTTGACTGGCTGAAACCCACTGTTTGCCATGGAAACAGATCGTCATGGTAATTCTATGATTACACTGGGCTTTTGGAGCTCTCGGTCATTGGTCGAGCTGTGTTCTTTCACAGTGAGTATTCTGCTGTGAGAATGCAGTACATGTGAATCAGCAGCGCCACCGTCTGCAAGGGTTGTTGGTTGGCAAATCGACCCCTTGACATCAACATTTTGATTCGCTGTCTACAGTTAAGAGCAGTATAAATTCACTGCATTCACATGAATCCAGCCCATATGCTGCCATCCTGTCAACTGGATTGTGTTGTATGATGGGGCTGAGCACCCACTGGAGGAGAATCAAAAATTTAACTATTCGCAGTCAATCAAGTGGCACTTGGTAATACAATAGATTCAATCACAAGGTGGTAGGTTGAACATGGTCTTCCAGAGGATCTCCACAATCATCCATCTCAACCTCAGCCCTTAAATGTTTTAGTCAAGAATTGAAATAGCAGCTAATATTGCACTGAAATCAGGTGTTACTGAGTACAGAACCACGGTGAGTCAAATCTGTAGAAGATGTCTCCATGCTCTTAGTTACCACTTGCATGGCTTTTCAGGAATGTGGGCACGCCAGCTCATTTTTCCTTGTTTTCCCAGAGAGAAGCACAGATTTGCGTGAATCATCAACATGTACCCTTGGCCGGTGGCGCCCCAGACTCAAAGTATGACTTGAATCATCGACACACACCATCATCTTGTTAACTGCATCTCTGAGCCCCCCAGGGCAGAACTTGGCCTCCAGCTTAGGCAGGTTCACAGGCAGGCTGTCAGGACTCTCCCTACAGCCCAATTACGGCACCATGCTACATGAACAAACTACTGTATTTCTCTGTAGACCCCATCCTTACACCGGCCTGTGCCAAAGCCTGACTCGTTCTCCACAACTTCCACTGTAAATAAAGCCTTTGGTGCTTGTTATGTTGTGTGTTGACACAAAGAAGTGGAAAAGTGAGGATTTCTTATGCTCTCATTTTTTAACCACATAGTTTAGGCAACTTTCGAACTGAAACTTGTAGACTTTCTCTAGCCTGGACTATAATGACATGGCATTTAATCAAGTGTGTTTCACTACAGTAAAACATTGCAAGTTCTGGAAAGGTCTCTGCTGAAAATTGAACATTTTTGAATATTGTTTGAAATTTGAGAGTTATAGAATAGAGTGTAAACATGTGAACTTGAATTGTCAAATATAAGAAACTGGGCTCTTTGGCTGTTTAATACAGTTTAGCTTAAAATAGTGTTGATGATTATATGAACATAAGTATTGATTATTATGTTGATTCTGACTACAGCTTTCTGCTAAGTAAGTTTTGTGTTATTTTGTTATTAATCGCTTACTTTAAATTGTTTCTGTAGTGTACTGCCCAGGGAGTAGGGGTTGCCAGCTAGCCTAGGTTGGTCCAATTTATGTGCAGACTTTGTATTTATGCATGAATTTTCATGCCCCCCCCCCATACACACACACACACACACACACACACACACACACACACACAATTTTATTCTGTCCAGTCTCAAGTTTTTGTTTTCCTCTCCTTTGTTGCTGGCCAGCCCTTTCATCAATATTTCCATAATAATTACTTTATTCTCAGAGTTCATTGGCAATGGCTGTATTTCCTGTTTTGATGAACATTTTTTAACTTTAACAAATACATGTTCATATGTGTTGTTCTGTAATTGGTCTGGGTTTGTGAGTTGTTTTATCTATAACCTTGTGAAAGAGCTCTGAGTGCATTTAAAATATACAGTATAAGAAATTGCATTTCATTGTTTTGTGATGTAGGGGTGCGGTGGCGCAGTGGGTTGGACCACAGTCCTGCTCTCCGGTGGGTCTGGGGTTTGAGTCCCGCTTGGGGTGCCTTGCGACGGACTGGCGTCCCGTCCTGGGTGTGTCCCCTCCCCCTCCGGCCTTACGCCCTGTGTTGCCGGGTAGGCTCCGGTTCCCCGCGACCCTGTGTGGGACAAGCGGTTCTGGAAGTGTGTGTGTGTGTGTGTGTGTGTGTGTGTGTGTGTGTGTGTGTGTGTGTGTTTTGTGATGTATCACATTTTACTGTATCATATTGTACTGTACTGAACTGTATCACATGTCATACTGCAAGGGCTGTTGAGACAAGAGGAGAGCAGAAGCACCTGGAATGGGATTTCATATGCATGGGCCCAATGTATTTATGAGCACACCATGTACCCATGCTTGTGTGAAATATGGCTAAACTCTCACAGTGAGCGAGGGTAAACTTTTTGCCAAGGCTTGACGGGATGCTCGACATTAACAGTGGCAAAGCAATTAGATGTCTTCCCCTACACCGTAACAAGGAGGTGGGAAGCCAGCAGGCTTGGTGAGCCTCAAAGCAGCCTTCTACACACTTCCTACAGGTAAGTACACTTCACTGTGTGTGTGCGCGCTTACACACAATCTACACGTGAATTAAACATGAACGGTGGGGCACAGGCGCAAACCCCCTCAAGCCCAGCTGCCATCGAAAGATCACTTGCACTGGCACGTTCCCCCCGCTCACCCAGCAGGAATCTCATTTATGATAATGTGCAGAGGAAAAGGGAGGAAAGGCATGTTTTTGGGCAGAGGGAAACACACCCAGGTAAAGGCCACAGAGGGAATTAGAGCAGCGCTGGGTGGGTTATTGGACTACTGAACTGCAAAGTCAGACTTCATTAGCTTCCCTTTGCCTCTAGTTGGGAACTTTACTTAAAAGTTAGCTGAGTTCACAGGGGTTACCTTGACTTTGCCATCTCCCGATAAACACTCAGTGGTGCCGGGCCTGCGATGACAGCTTGAGCTGGCCTCTTGTAGGCCTACACACAACACACTGCACTGCTTCACACAAACAGCAGCACAAGTTTTCGAGACAGTCCGTGTGTGTGTGTGTGTGTGTGTGTGTGTGTGTGTGTGTGTGTGTGTGTGTGTGTGTGTGTACCACAAGTACACACACCCAGCCATACAGAGAATTACAATTACATTTATTAATCTGCTGGACAATTTTTCCCAAAGCAACACACACCCCATACAACATCTAAAAAAAAAAAGAGTTTAATATACAAACATGGGATTATTAAATTAACGGGGCTTCTGTGTTTAATGTTTAATCTGGCCAACACTGCAACATATTTGTACAAGTGAAATATATGACCTCTGATATACAATATTGATTTCTTGTTCCCTTTTTCCATCTCCACAACTATTCAGATGTTTGGATAATCTATGAGTATGTACAATATAACCTACTCCGATATCAATACCCAAAATGCAGAGCAGCTGCCATAGGAAATGTTTAATTGCAGATAGATTTTTTTTTTTTTTTGCCGAAAAAATATGGCAAAAATTGAACTTTTTTTGCCTCAATAGGTTTTATAATTAATATTGACAAAAATGAGGTTCTAAATTTAGACAGTGATTTGTGTGTTTTTTATTTATATTGACACATGGACTGTAGAGGTATGGATCAGTCCACCTACTTCTAAATGAATTTTTCTTAGAGGGCTAATATGTGGGTAAGTGGACGCTTTCTCAGAGGCCAGTTAACAAAAGATAGGTATTTCTTATCTGGGAGATTAACGACCTTATTGGCCTAACAGAGGTCAGGGTTCCCATTCCCCAGGATTTCTGCTTCATTAGGCTTTCGTTTGTATGAACAAAGGGCCGTTTACAGAGCTCATGACTAAACCAACTTGACTGATCGTGGTCACACATGCTGCTTTCTGACCTAATCCTTAAACTTCAGCACTCCACACAGACTGTGTTACCTGTATAATTATCACCTTCTTCACGTGAGGGTATGTGATCGGTGGAAAAACTAGTTCATCAATGTTCCATTAGAGAGAAATAAATGTCTAATTAATGATTAAATGTGGAAATTAACCCCAGTTATGATGCATAGTGTGACTGTTACATCCACTAAAATGGAGAGCAAAGCAGAAGTGTCTGTTTTAAAGCGTCACAGAGTATTTAGAGGACATCCAAGCAGTTTGAAGCTAAAGCAATAAGATCCATGTGAAAAACTGGACATGGCTATTTTGAAGATGACGCTAGATGACCAGTTTGAAGAGAAGACTGTATGATCTATCTGAAGCTGGCACCCCTCCGAGTAACTCAGATTACATCATTTGTATGGGCGTCTTGGCAGCAGGAACCCTGCTACGCAACTGCTATGGTTCTCAGTGGGAGTTCACTTCAGTCTTCATCTGAAGTCCTCAGCCTCTCTTTGACAGCCGCCATTTAAATGATGTGTTCTGTTCTTCAGCTGTGCACGCGTGTCATGTGAAATCAGCCCAGGGTTCTGTCAGGTGTCGAGAAACCTCACGCTGCTGCTGATCCATTCTGAGAATGGAGTGTCACTGGAACACGTCAAATGCCTCCTCACATGCTGACCGCTGCTGAGTTGCTGCAACACTGACCCACTACTCTTGAATTTCAGCACATTATCATCACATGTCAGCGCTCTCAGAAGAAGAACTCAAGGACATCAGAGCCTGGTCTTCCAGCTTCTGCCATCAAACCTCTCCATCTGATCCAGAATGATCTGCCAAAGTGTTTCTATGTGTCTCTCCTCTTGTCTCACGTCTCTCTCCATTGGCTTCCCGTGGCAGCAACTTCAATGCTGTAGTTATAGCCAACAAGCCTGTGAAATGACCTGCACCCTGATACCTGCAGGAGTCGATTGCTCTCTACACCCCATCAAGAGTGCTGTGCTCCTCCACCTCTGGTTGCCTGGTGATCCTACTCACAAAGTCAACTTCATTGTCACTTCCACAATATTTTTGGAACATACATTGGAGTGACACAGCATTTCTCCTGGACCACGGTGTCACATAGAGGACAACATACAGTATACTATTACTACTACAGTACATTTCACAATAAGTAACTACTAAACTAAGAACACTATGGAGTAAAGTGCAGTGGTGTGGTTGGGTAAAGGGTACAATACATCACATTTCTTCATTCAGCAGACTCTGTTCTCCAAAGCGACAAACATCTCGCAGGAAAATACAATGAGTTCATTGCATCAGTGCAGAGAGACACTTAAATGCAGAGAGAGACTTAGATGCAGACGAATGATTCTGAAGCACAGCTAATTTTACATTCCACCATATGAATTAGTGTATATCACATGATTATTTGCATGAAAGTTCACCTGTTATTTAACTGTTATAATCAAAGTTGACCATAAACATTTACACATTAACATGCACTTAAGAGATCATGGGAGAAGTTAAACAAATTTTTCTTAATTATTTATTTATTTTTTATTTATTTTTATTTATTTTTTTTATTTTATTTATTCTTCTTATGACATACTTTTAATACTGCACTTTCTGGAGCTGCACTCAAGATTTTTCACTCTTCTCTACATGTTATGTTGATGATGATGTGACAATAAAGCTTGTATTGTATTGTATTGTATTGTAAACAGAATGTAAAGGGAGAGTTAGCAGTTCTGAGTGACGGGAGAGGTCATACTACCATATCAGAGCCAGAACTGAAAACGTTTTGATTTTGGACCTTTTGTGTGTGAAGGAACGTAGCAGCGTGGTTGGTGTTTGGTGGTGGTATAGCAAATGATCAGGTCTTTCAGATACTGGGTATAATATTGGGTAGAAAATCAAAAGCTCATCGGCTCCCAGTTCTGCTCCAAGATTAGCTGAAATGAGTTCTCTGTTCTTCAGAGCTGCTGAATCCCTTTCAACATTCAAGAAAGGTCTTGACAGCAGAACTATTCTATAAGCACTTCTCTCACCGTTTCTTAACTGCTCCATAAACTGGCATCACATCATTTGTCATGAATAGTGTAACGACCCACGTTACTGTTTTTGGAAGGGGTAAACCTTTGTAATGTAAATCATTGCGTTGTGAGGGATAATGTTAAATGTGGGTGTACAACCACTGGGGGCACTTAGGGGGGAAATTATGGGGTGACCGAATCTACCAGTGTGTTGAGAAATAGCCTGGGGATGCTAAGCGGGCTGGGAAGGCTGGCTGTAGGCACAGGTCCTGGAGGAAACAGGGTCCTCGGACCAAGAGCATTTTTTTCCTGGTGCTGGTGTTCAAATAAATCTTTCGTAATGAACGCAGTCTCCGCGTCCTTCTTCGCCCCATCCAAACCTACAGTGCTGCGTGCCACAATACCTCTGTACTTGCAGTCAATCCTACATGTATATACTTATATGTAAAAGTGTATAATGTGTGTATAACATGTATAATGTGCGCCAGAAAAAAACAATGTCATTGGACACACTGACTGTTCTGACAATCATGTGTCTGCATCTGTAAGACTGCATGTGCTGGTAAATGAATAAATGTACATCTATATCCACCTAGGTGATGCTGGACCCACACACACACACACACACACACACACACACACACACACACACACACACACACACACAGAGCAATGAGATGAAACAGCGCTGGCCCTGACAGATTCAGCCATAGGACAGCAAGTGTCAAACTGGCGACAAGACATTAAGCTTTACTTGGTGCATAGTCAAATGTAGCCTGGGGCTTTGATACCCAAATTAACGTAAAGTGTGGTAGGAAAGAACACAACAAATTCACATAATTCTATCTTGAATGTAACCTGGTGTAAGCCAGGATCATACATCTCAAAGAGTGTTGGATGATCAATAATAACATTTGCTTATTCGGAGGCCTTTGTGTATCACTGCTTTACATTGTCTGCCTCTGCTCCCCTGAGGTTCTGGGATCATCAGCTGGAGGAATAAGGCGACAGACATGACGAAAGGGGAAAGGGAGCAGTAGGAGAATTATTCCGCTTAATCGGATCAGGGTGATAGGAGTGTGCAATGGTCAAGGCTAATAAAAACTAGCAAACTCAATTTTGGATCTTAGCATTCTGAAGTTATTTCACTGCAGGTTCACAGGGCGCATCCCTCCTAGCAGGGATTATTACATTAATTATTTACATAACCGTGATCCCCAGAGATGTAAAACTGTACACTTTCAGACATGCAACTGAGCCTTTATCAGAACCACCATTGTGCAAATTTTTGTGGGATTTGAACTTGCAACCCTCTGCTTACAAAAGCACCTCAAGATGTGCAGCTGCAGTTTTGCTTGATGTGAAGGAAAAGTTGGCAGCGATGTGGCTTGTTCACCTCTCATCAATGTCGCAGGGAGCTGCAATGACGCCGTTCAACAAGAACAATTGGATGATAATTTTTCTCACCAATTATGTTAGAAATCGTTTGAGCTAAAAATGAAATTCCAAAAGAAGCCAGTAAACGTGTTAACAAAAATAAGGCTTCCTCCTGAGTAGAGCTGTGATAACCCTAACCCTAACCCTAGTCCCACCCTCCCTCTAACCCTAACCTTAACCCTAACCCTAGTCCTGCCTTACCTCTAACCCTAACCCTAAGTTCAAGTTCAAGGTTTATTGTCATAAGTACAAGTATCATGTATAAAGTACTATGAAATTCTTGTCTAACACACCTGCATCATCCGTGCAGAAAATGCATTAAAGTCAGCTGTTCTTGCTGTGTGTCTTGTAGCTGAGAGCCTCACTTCTTTTATTGTTTGTATCCTCCAGTGGTTTTGGAACCGCCCCCCCCCCCCCCCCCACTCCACCCCACAACGGTATCCTCCTGGCACCCACACCCCTCGCTCGCACCCAGTGCTGGAGCCCGTTTATTGTGCATTCAGCAGCACCGCTCGTTACTGTTCCACCTTGCCTCTTTTTGTCAGCATGGCGCTCCAAAAATAGCTTCAGACAAGATGTCAGAGGAAGCGAATTGCACAGCAGGTAGGACTAAATAACTGTAAACAGCGCTCCTTCTGTGTGCCAAGACGGATGGCAGAGCGGCAAGGCAAACATAAACACAGGGTGGGCAGCAGGCAAGCTGCGTGTCTCTGAAGCATATAAATGACTGGATCGGGTACCCCCCACACCCCCTGCAGTGACCACTTTGTCCAGGGGAATGATGGGTGCAATAAGTGCCTGTCGCCTGCTGCTCAACCAAGATATATGTGTGACCGTTTCAGCACGAGTGCAATCACCTAATGCACTGTATATTTACAGCTCTTTGTCTGCTGTGTGTGCGTGTGTCTGTGTGCGCGTGCACACGTGCAAGAGTGCAAATGTGTGTGTGCATGTGCGTGCAATAGCAGTTTCTTTTTACAGCTGTCTAATACAGCCACATTTTTCTATGTACACATTGCGACCATCTGTACTGCGCAGCTTTACTTACCTATTTACCCGTGTTTCTGTGGCGGTACAGGCGCAGGATATTCACACCACCAAGTGTTTCACAGGACCAACTCGCCTCCCCCCTCCCATCCCATCCCATCCCATCCCATCCCATCCCACTTCCTGCTCACGGTGGCTGCAGAAACAGACAGATGCTCCGAGACTCTCTCCTTCTAGAGAGGGCATTTCCATGACCACTCCATGACTGCGATGACCCCCTCCATCGATTACCGAGAGCGATTAAAACACATTCTGCTGTGAAAGGGCTGCACACAGCCCATCTATCACACACTTGGGCCAATCTATCAAGGGAAGTCCATGATTGGTCGCCCTGCCTTGTCGAATTATGATGTTAATAAGTCACAATTAAACTATTTGCGTCCTCCATTGGTCCTTGTCCCCAGGCTGACCCTGCAACTTCTCACTTCCAACCGATTCCCCTTAAGAGCTATGAGGACGCATGGCTCAGGAGGCGAGAAAAGGCGTGAGCTATCATCATGAGCACCAACTCGCTCCCCTGAAAAAAGGAGGAAGAGAAAAAAGTGCCATTCTCAAAATTTTCCAGTGGATCGTTCTCTAATATCCTCATATTTATGCTTGCTGTGCAATTGCTGGCATATATCATCGTATTAAAGGGGATCTTCTGCGCTGCAAGACATGATAAAAGTCATCATGGCGTGTGAGAGCTGGATTGGTGGAACAGGGAGGGGCGGAGCACTTCCTTTAAAGCTCTGTGAACCACCTCCCACCCCGCCTTTCTGGATGCTCTGGGATCCTAAACATTGTGTGGAACATTTGTGTACCTTTCCAAATGCCACAATGAAATATTCGAAAATGACTTCCTCCAGCTCCAGGGCCTTTAAAAAGGCTTTGTGATGTTGTCTTCTCTTTGCCAGCAAACCGGTGGGGGCTGCCACAATTTGTGTGCTGCCGGGGAACCTTTACAATTTAATGGCGTCCAATTACAGAGCTCCTGAGTGATTTCCTAAGTGCTGACTGCCTTTAAAGCACAAGGGATCCTTATCTGAACCCATCATTTAAGTGAATTTCTCTCTGAAGCTCACAGGGTCACCCTGATATGTTACGGCAGGACGTAATGACCCCTCCAATAAGCTGCGGGACTTAAACGATCCCCGATTCTGAAGAAAGGAAACTGCAAACGAGAGGGCCGGCGGGGCACTAATGTGCAGATGTGTCTCAGGGGAAACTGAAAATCCTGCATTTTTCACAGCATTAGGGGTCATCCGTTCAGCACTTTGCGGGGCAGGAGCATTGTGTGAGGGAAATGCGCCATGCTGTTCAGTTCACACTTATGGACACTGATATGCGACTGGAAGGTTGTTGGTACAGTTCAAATAACCACCTCTAGAAACAGATAAAACTGTATAGGTCTTGGGCAAAAGCAGTAGCTTGGCACCAAATTCATTAATATTTTTGAGCGTAGTTAAACTGAGGTCCTTTATTCTACTTTCAACCTTTATTCAACCTTTATTCAGCCATTTCTCTGGCATAGTACTTGCTCATTTGTGTATCTTATAATATTTAAAAAAAAAAAAAATTGGTGGGAGGGTATCGGGATTTGTCTATCCTGTGTCTTATGCATCTCCTCGGTGCAGCAAGTGGTATGGAAGAAACTAGGTTTGCTTGAGACTTTCATGTCTGCAGCTATGTTTCTTTTGCTTAATGTAATGCATAAATTGTACTTTTGCTGAGATGTACGTCACTTTGGACAAAAGTGTCTGCAAAATGAATAAATGTAAATGTCCTACAGAACTGTCTCATATGCACCAGAAAAAAAAGATGAGTTTTGTCAGACAGACCCTTTTCAGCAACTACACTATAGTTCTGTTGCAGAAACTTGCTTTGACTGAAGGTGGGTTCCACCACCCCCACCACCCCCACCTGGAGTCCAGGTCCATCCAGCCCGCACGTTCATGTTCACATGTGTTAATATTCAGGGTTGGTATGTATTAATATGCAGTGAATCACCTGGAAAATGAAATACAGGTCGTCCTCGATTTCTGGCAGAGTTCTGTCCCAATGACTGTGTCGTAAATCACATGCGTTGCGATGACATACAGATTGCATATGCTGTATTATAGGAAACATAAGGAGTCAGTATACAAACAGGTAACATGCATGAATGCCACATTGCATAATAATGTTATGTTTTATTCAGCTGTTTCACACCTTAGTAATCTTAAAATATTAAGATAATGGTAATATAAATGCATGAGAAGAGCGCTCTATAAAAATAAAAAATAAATTAAAAAAAATGAGCGCTCTATAAAAATAAAAATAAAAAAATAAATAGAAAAAGGTCCAATGCTTTTGATGTGATGACCGTCATAAGTACAGGTTGTAGTATGTCAAGGATTAACTGTATACTGTATTATATTGCACACTGTCTCTTGATCAGCCTCTGCACATCGAGTTGCATGTTGCATCAGATGAGTAAAAGTAAATGTGAACGGAGGTGTGACAGCCCTGGAACCAATCCCAAGTACAAGGTAATTGCACGCTGTCGAGGTTCTAATTTTTATTAATTTTCTCGCAATAAGAGTGACAAATCAGACCAGACTGAGCTGCACTCTGAGAATTTTCAAAAAATGAAAAACTACATTTTGTATGTTTGTGTGTAGTTTTTTCTTTGAGATGCACCCATGTCTTGCAGGTCGCTCATGTCGCTCTGAGTAGGAGCACACATGAAAAGTTTGCGTTAGTGATGTTAAAGCAGATATGTATACAAAATATTTTTAAAACTGTGCACTGTGACTGCTGTGCTCCAATTTTTTGATAAGATCAATGCGAATATGTTAGTGGAATGTTAATTTGTGCCCTGCCTGATCGAGGAGTGATCGTCTTGCTTGCAGCCTCTTCCAGGCCACACATGGTGCTCATGACATCCCCTAGCTCCTTTTCCACCTTTCAATCTGTACGCAGTGTCTGGAATGTGAAGTATCACTTTTGCTTTTTTTCTCAGTCTGAAGATTCTGATCATTCTGAAATCTAAGATTCGTTGCCTGTCCACACACTGAGGTTTCTAAATGCACATAAACTATGCCTTTGGAATTTAGAATATTTCATGGTGTGAAAACTGTGCAGTCACAAAAGTTAGACAAACACTTAAATCTGCTCTTTAGCTGTTAGTCCAGCAGACAGACACTGAGTTACATTTGCATTTATTTATTTAGCAGACGCTTCTCTCCAAAGCAACTTCCAATGAACTCTGTGTAGTGTTATCAGCCGATACATCTTATTCACCAAGGTGAGTTACACTGTTAAATACACTGCTTACACACTCATCCATAAATTAGTGGAACACACACTCTCTCTGTGTTACTCACACACTATGAGTGAACCTGAACAGCATGTCTTTGGACTGTGGGAGGAAACCAGAGCACCCGGCGCAAACCCACGCAGAGATGGGGAGAACATGCCAACTCCACACAGAGAAAGCAGGGATTAAGCCCATGTCCTCTCACACCACCCAGGGGCTGTGAGACAGCAGTGTTACTCACTGTGCCACTATGCCTCTCTTAAGGTAAGTTAAGGCAAGCTGGAGAGGAACAGGTTTTTTCTACCTCTGTTGCAGTTTTTCCTTGGCTAGGGGGTAATGGACACCCAGTATATTTTAAAAGGGGTAGCTTGGAGAAACAACGCTGGGATGTGACGGGTTTATTATAATCCCCCCGTCCAATGTACATCGGCTGAGTCAAGAAAGACAAAGGGTGAATTCAGCTCACGTTGGTGTGTCCGCTGGGCCATATCTCCAGCCCCGTGTCCACACGTCCTGAATCATAAGAAAGGGTGGGATTGCCTGTAACCAGAAACAATACCCGGAACAAGAGAGTTTGGAAGCTACCATATGCGTCCCATCTAGCCAAGGCCCGAGCTGCTCTCGATGACAGCTGCCAAATGCAACTCAAGGGTCACATTGATTCTGAGATGACAGCAGAAACTGTGATGAAACAGAATGGAAGAAAATAAACTCCTAATGATGTTGTAGGGAAGATGATAACACTTCTGTTTATGCTTTTAATTAAAGTTTACTTTTATGGTCTCATTCACATTCACAATGCAATGAAACCTAGTTAGTGAGTAGTAGCCTACTCAGCTCGTCTCCTCAAAGCTTTGCGAAAGCTGAACTCATACAGAGCAGCAAATACACTCAATCAAAGAATTTAAAAATTTAAAAATTTTAGAATTTTAAAAGTGGGCATGCATTTACCTGTCACTTAAAATACAGCAGTGAGGTCATTTTCCAAACGTTGTATCTGCTGCACCTTGAGACAGTTCCAGCTTTCAATACTGGAGCTTCCTTATATTAATCTTATGGGCCATTAAGCGCTAAAGTAAAAAATAAACAACGATTATAGAAGGGAGCAAGCAATATGTTTGATATTGTCTCTGTATGCTTAAATGCTTGGACAACATATGGCACTGCCTGGGTGCCATCTGTCAGCCCAGCGTTGTGAAATAATAATGGGCTTTTTCATAAAAAGCATGGATGCCCAGCTTTGTGTCCAATTTTTTCTTGTCTCAGTCCACTGGCACTTGGCCAAACTGTGTATAGCTCTGCTTCGGATGGCTGTTTGGCCAAGAATACACTTCAGACCTGGCTGCCTTCTCAATATCTTCATCCTCAACAACAGAAATAGTTTCATGCCGGAATTCACAGGAAGAATGGTTTATACTGAGAGAAACCCATATCTCTGAAACATAGATGAGGGCTCTGTAAGTGATAGTGTGACACACCAGGGCTGCAAGACAGAAGACAGGGAAGGAGGAGGGACTTTAACACACCTGTGGGTAATAATTGCCCTTATTTTACCCCATCACCCTCACCCCATCAGACTTCTTTTACGTCAATGCTGAGTTGGGAGCACAAGCAGACAGGAACCAGCCAGCCCACACCTACTCTGTAGCGGGACTCACAGCCACGCGTAGTGTTGGCTTGTTGAGAGGACACAAGCACCAGGTAGAAGAATTAAAAGTTAAAAAAAACCTTCTAGATTGTTTGAATTTAAGTCTGAGTGAATACAAGTTAGGGGGGGTGCGGTGGCGCAGTGGGTTGGACCACAGTCCTGCTCTCCAGTGGGTCTGGGGTTCAAGTCCCGCTTGGGGTGCCTTGCGACGGACTGGCGTCCCGTCCTGGGTGTGTCCCCTCCCCCTCCAGCCTTACGCCCTGTGTTGCCGGGTAGGCTCCGGTTCCCCGTGACCCCGTATGGGACAAGCGGTTTTGAAAAAAAAAAAAAAAAAAATGAATACAAGTTTTAAAAACATTGAGTTATGTCAAGGTGGTGGTGCAGTGGGTTTGACTGGGTCCTGCTCTCCGGTGGGTCTGGGGTTCAAGTCCTGCTTGGAGTGCCTTGTGATGGACTGGTGTCCCGACCTGGGTGTGTCCCCTCCCCCTCCAGCCTTGCACCCTGTGTTGCTGGGTTAGGCTCTGGTTTGCTGTGACCCCCCCCTTGGGACAAGGGGTTTCAGACCGTGTGTGAGTTATGTCAATTCATGTCACTTGCTTTTCAGTATTGTTTGCTAAAGTATCTCAGTAACCATGACTATCACCTTTCATACCAATTATAACATTATTATGATTAAGAAATCTTTATATATTAGTTCGGGGGGTGTGGTGGCTCAGTGGGTTTGGCCTGTGCCTGCTCCTTGGTGGGTCTGGGGTTGGCATCTCGCTTGGGGTGCCTTCCGACTCACTGGCGTCCCGCCCTGGGTGTGTCTCCTCCCCCTCCAGCCTTGCGCCCTGTGTTGCCAGGTTAGGCTCTGGCTCACTGCAACCCTGCTCAGGACAGACGCCTTCAGTCACTGTGTGTGTGTACATATTAGTTTTAAGCCTAAAGTGGTAAAACACAGAATATCCTTAAAAGGCAGAAGTATGACAAATGATTTTCTGTGACTTCCTTTACTGTTCTTCTGTTGTAAATTTTGTTTTACCAGTAGCTTAGCAGACAGGGGTTCTGAGTTTTCACTTATTACATGAAAACAATTGCCTTGTTAGTTAATGTTAATGTACTAATAATCAGCATAATATTTAATTACACTGCACACTTAGAAGTAGTGTTGCAAAGCACTTTACAATGATGGAGAAAGATGTATTGGATGCATACATCTCCAAACTTCAAAACAGTTTACAATAAACAGCATTTTAAAAAATTATGAGAGTAAAAGGACAGCACAAAACAAAATTTAAAGTAGTATAACTGAAAAATGACATTAATAAAAGCACAAAACAATTAATTGATTATTAATCACTTGTAAAATGCAGTCTTATCATGGTCAAGAGCTTATCCCGGAGCACCTGAAGGATGGACACACACACACACACACACACACACACACACACACACACACACACACACACACCTACCTACCTACCTACCTTCTGCAAGAGGAGAATATAATAACAAAATAAAAAGCAAAAATAATTCTAAGATAAATGATGTGAGAAAACGGGGGAAAGAGGACGCACAAAAGGAAACATGTATAATGTATAAATATACAACTTATAAATAAACAACTTGTGGGCCTCAAGGATGCAGTTAAAGGTGTCTAAAGCAGTTGTAATATTCTAGATTATTTTAAATTTGATTTTTTTTTTTCTAACTGCGTAAAATACAAGGTAGGTATGTAGCATGTGTGGTGAAAAAATGGGTGAACCTTTTCTGGTTCAGAGACGTATTATCTTATCTTTCCTACTGAAGTGAATGAAGAGCTCTTTTTACAAATATTTACTTCAGGAGAAGATATTCAGGAAAGCACTACCCTCACGATGCCATGGAGGCCCATACTGAAGAAAACCTGCAGCAGTTAAATGAACCTGCACAGTTAAGCAGAACAAACATGGATATCTGCCTTATTGGATATGGGGAGATGGGGAAGGGGACAGGAACATAGACAGGAGGTGTGACTGGACAATTGAACCAAAGAAAGAGCAGCTATAGGTACCAAAGCAATAGAGCTCTGAGTTGAGGAGCTGATTAATGTGGGTAAAAGCAGCAATACTTTCCTTGGAACAAGTCCTAGTATGACCTGGGAGGCACAGGCTTTCTCACCAGTCTATGAATATGGAATCCCAGCCTCTTGTGGCCTATAAATCACATTCTGTTTTCAGTCCAATCGTGCAGCATCTCCTATCAGGGAGGGACACAGCCAAAGCTGCTTAGGATGTGGTCAGTAAATCCTCGAGATGAATTCAAATACTTTTGATGATGTGTGCACAATGTGTGCTCAGATGATTCTGTGCACAGGGACATTTGTTTGAATATTATCAGTGCATTTAAACATTCAGCATTTTTAGTTCTTGAAAAGCATTTCTTTGCAAAGCACCTTGTGAACTTTGTAACTGGACCATTTGTAGAGTTCCATATTGCTCATTGTTACACAGTTGTTAACAGCTGGAGCTTCTTGATAGACATGAACCAGTAGTTTTTGTTCACCATTCCAGCTTGGGCACTACTATACCACCTACTGTCCCATTGCTCCCCTGATGTTGCCCTGTTTTCTTTTTAAGAAAGTCCTCATAGATCATGTTACCTTTCTTGACAGAACATCATTGCACCATTCTATACCTTCTCCAAGAGCATGAAGTGTGCCTTTGCCGCTACACTCCTGGAAGACCAAGTCAAGTTGGACAGTGAACTACCTGATTCAACTGACTGTCTTGGCTGAATTTGTTTAACTCCCTTTCTGAGCTCTTAGTGGTGCTTGGAGGAACAAAAATCTTCCGGGCTCAGTTCACTAGAAGGTTGAAGAGCATATAATCTAAGTATTCACCTATTTGGCTTGGGTGGATGATGGCATATTCCAAAAATACTTAATGTGTCATAACTTTACCTCATTTTCTCCCCACGCAATCTCATCTATATAAAGTTGGATTATGCAATGAAGAAGAACTGAAAATGCATCTTCCCTTATTGCCTAACTTATCTGCCTTTGCTATTAGATTTCACCTGCAAGCGCATGTGAATAAGTGTTTTCTAAACAAATCCCAGGATGCCTTGCATAAGCTTGGCTCCTGCAAGACTCCCCTGGAGAACGAGTATGCTAATGGAGCAATACTGAATAAAAGAAAGTTGTATGACTGCTTTGGTTTGTCAGAACTAATAACAAAGAGACTCTGTCTTGCGAATCACACTGACTTCTTATGTGGGCAGGTGTGTGGGGGACTTGTAGAGGTTGTAGAGTCCTCTTTCATGGCCTACACTTGGAAGGTGCAGTCTGTCCAGCTTCCTGCCAAACCAACTGTCTCCAATTCATCCTGCTGCACTGCTAACCGACCTTTATCAGAGCTACCTTTACATTTATTCATTTCACAGATGCTTTTCTCCAAATGACATACGCTTCAGAGAACAATACAAAAAGTACATTACATTACATACATCTTTATTGAGCACATTGGAGACAATGGGAGAAATAAGTCTGAAAGACATGTGATTTGAGACCTTGTTGAATGCTGACAGAGAAACAGCAGCTCTGAGTGAGAGGGGGAGGTCATTCCACCACATCGGAGCCACAGCCGAAAATCTTTTGTTCTTTTTGAACCTGTGTGTGTCAGACCACCAAGGAGCATAGCATGTGTGGAGGAGTATAGCAGTTTTGTTGGGGTGTAGGGAGTGATCAGGTCTTGTAGATATCAGGGACCAGCTCTATTGATGGTTTTGTAGACTGTAAACAAAGTCTTGGACTTCATGTGGGCAGGTACAGAAGCAATATTGAAACTATAAACAATGGAAAGTATAAATCCTTACGGCTCTTTTCTTAAGGTCACTACCCACTCCAGTTGGGTTTGAAACTGCCTCCTCTTCCATCACAAGATCAATTGCCCTGTTGTCCATAATCATCAGTTTCTTAAAGGCTGGCCTGAGATTTCTAACTGACTATCAACCAGACAGGTTCAGACAGCGCTCAGTGTTCTCCTTCCTACTTGGTTTCAGGGTGATGCAATCCAATGGCTGCTGATAGAATTGTTTAAAGTTATTTCTTAATTAGAAATAGAAATAGGCAAAGATTACATCATCCTCAACTGTCTTCCAAAGGAAGCTGGAAAATTATCTCTTTTTTTTAGCATGCACTTTAAGCCAGAGTTGTTGGTAGATTTCATAGATGTATCCTTCAAAACAGCCAGGTGCCTTTAGTTGAGCCTTTCGGGTCAAGCAGCCTGAGGAACAGTAGCACTGTGGGGCCTTAGGCTTTAACCCTAGGTCCTTAACCACAGCTCCTGGAACTTGGAATATGGATGCTAAAGTTGTTGCAATATGAATGCATTTTTTCCAGGATCAACATTTTCATCAAAAGTCTGGTTCTTTAACAACAAGGCCACCCACTGGAAAGCAGACAAGTTGAATCTGCTTATGATGAAGGTATACACCTTGTACCAGGGTGATCTGAGGCTGCTTTCAGTACCTCACTAAGACCTGGATAAAGCACAAGGGGGAATAAAGTCTAGGGAGGGGTTTCACATTATGTGCTCACCATAATTTAATTTTCCTCAAAAAGATAAAAGCATAGAAATGGAATAAACTCAGGCTGTTAATACCCGGAATGTTGTGGCTTATGGCAGTGGAAGTGCATTTGCACTAATCTAATTCAGAGATATTGCTTTAAAGTGTGGAAATGGACCTGTCCACAGATGTGCTTCTCGGGTGATAGAACAGTGCTCATTAGCAAGGGCCTTGTTTGCTGCAATGTTATAGAAAAAACCAAAGCCTTCTAAAGCAAAGACAAGGAACAGCCAACACTGTGAACTGGCTTGAGAGCCACGTGTGCAAAAATCAGAGCAAGTGACACCCTGAATCTTAAATGTGTAAACTGAAGCTCAGTCACTGTTGATAACCTCTTGACTTTAACTGGTCAGGGCTGGGGTGCTCCAAAGCCCATCTCAGAATAACTGGGTGCAAGGTCTTCTTCATTATGGTAGCCTTTAGTTGACTGTCTTCTTTGTTTGTATCAATTTTTCTTGCTGTATGTCTGTGTGAAAGTGCTCTGTGTCACTGCGTGAGAAGAGCGCTCTATAAAAAATAAAAATAAATAAATAAATACTCCCTGAACAGAAGACCAGTCCATCACAACAACGTACAGGCAGATAGTCTGGTCCTGACTTATGGGACCTGTACTTCAGAGCGGCATACTTCTGCTCCCTCCTTAACATATGATTTATTCAGGGTAAAAATTATAGTCTTAATCTACTTTCCATTAATTACCCCCCAAATCTATTAACATTTAATAAATATTTCACAGGTGAGAGTGGGCTGAGTGATTATTCCGTTTCTATCAAATATTAAGCATTTAATTACTGTTTCAAAATGATTAATAGACAAGTAATTAGCTTGTGGTTATTATCTAGGACAAGTTGCAGGCCTGATAATTAAATACAGATGTGGCAGTCTGACTGCAGGGGGCCAACTTAATGCCTGTGAATGGGAAATAAATAGCATACAGCCAAGGAGGGGGGTCATAAAGGGAGTTCAGGTGACCTGAAGGGTGGCCCTGCAGTTCTAGGAGCTGCATCGTTCCAGGTCCAAGTTCATGTGTCACACATGAAATCATTTTGCACCGAATAATATCAGCGTGGGGGGTGTGGTGGCGCAGTGGGTTGGACCACAGTCCTGCTCTCTGGTGGGTCTGGGGTTCGAGTCCCACTTGGGGTGCCTTGTGACGGCCTGGCGTCCTGTCCTGGGTGTGTCCCCTCCCCCTCCAGCCTTACGCCCTGTGTTGCCGGGTTGGCTCCGGTTCCCCGTGACCCCGTATGGGAGAAGCGGTTCTGAAATGTGTGAAATATCAGCGTGATCCTCTTAACCAGGCCTTTGATATAGTGGGGTGTATCCTGGTAGTCTCACACATTGCAATCTGTAGTGCTGCTCCAGGTAATGTTCTTCTGCAATGGTCCTCATCGGCCTTTTAAGTTGTGTGCATCTTGGTGGAGTGTGCAGCTTCAGCTGCCCCCTCTAATCATTGCTGTATACTGTGTTACCCACAAGGCCGACCTCCCACGTGGACCCAATTCATTCCTGAAAATTTCATGGTGGCACATCATTTGTGCCCAGGGGGAACAGGCCACCACATAGCTGAGGCATTGTGTGATATGGCCCTCCTTCCCACCTTGCTGGTGAGGACTGATGGTTACTGCTTTATTTTATTGTTACATCACCTTGCTAATTTTTGTTTACGTTTCTGTTTTTTTAGCTGTTATTTCTGGGGTGTGGTAGCACAGCGACCATGGCTGGGTCCTGCTTTCTGGCGGGTCTGGGGTTCGAGTCTTACTTGGGATGCCTTGTGACGGACTGGCATTCTGTCTGGGGTGTGTCCCCTCCCCCTCTGGCCTTGCACCCTGTGTTGCTGGGTTAGGCTCTGGTTCGCCGCAACCCTGCTCAGGACAAGCAGTTTCAGTCAGTGTGTGGTTGTTATTTAACATAAGCAGTGAACACCTTTCTCAATAGTACAACAGCTGAGCTCCTTCCGGGGCTTGAAACTTGGACCTTTTGGGTTATGAGTGCATTTCATCAGCCACTATACGATGTGCAGAATGCAAAACAGTCATCGCAACCTCCAAAACACAGAGAAGGACTGAGAGACACCAGCTGGCAAATGGTCTCAGTCAAACAGTCCAGCAAATTTTTTTTCATGCTATGCATTTTCACAATCAAATTGTTGCAGAGCACTCAGCATTTCATAATATATTCCAAAGGGAATCAGTAAACAAAAAACTAATTGCCAGCATGGGCCACACTGTAAATTATTCCCTAGATCCTACAAGAAAGCAACTGTGTCTATTTACATTTAGATTTACGTGTATTCATTTAGCAGACACTTTTCTCCAAGTTGATGTACATGTCATAGAAAATACAATGTGTATTTCCTTGCAAAGCACCTGGTTTTGGTCTGGGCAGTATGTTCAGAGTACAGTCCTGAGCATCTTGATCCAGGCTTATCATAGTTGGCCATTGTCAATGGTGGTCAGTGCCTCGGGTCCACAGTTCAATTCAAGTGGTTCAGATTTGGAGAGTCTTTGATCCCAGGTTATTGTGCATGACCTTTCTCAGTGTTGGGCAGAGCAGATGACTCCTCTTTCAGGGTACCACCTCAAATCCAGCATGTGGATACCAAGATGAGCTCAGAGCATGGGGTCAGATGGGCTTAAGCAAGACTTCCCCAGACCTACAAAACAGCAGTTGTATATATTTCCAGGAAAGTTGCCTAAAAGCAGGTATGTTTGAGGAGAGTATATTCAGCAAATGATTCTGAGCATCTTGGTCCAAAAAGGATCATGGCTGCCCGTTGTCCATAATGGTCAGTGGTTCAGATCGAAAATCTTTGACCCCATATAATTGTCATTGGCCATTCTTGGTTTCAGTCAGTGTAGATAAGACTTGGCTTTCAGAATCCTAGCCCTGAGTAGGAGGCAGCAGACAACAAGAAGAATGATTACACTCAACATTATTAATTTGAAATATTCCATGGAAAACAGCGGGAGAGACAGACTCAGTCATGGTCATAGTGACCAGTTCTAATGATCTGCACCAATCTGCTATGATTTCTTTTAATAATAACTGGGAATGCACCAAAAATACTTGTGGATCAGCATGTGTAAATACAAGAAATAACTGCTTGTAAAAGGACTGTTTTTGGGATGTAATGCTCGTGGTGTGCAGCTGCCTTTACCCTGCTGTTATATTAAAACTTCATACGCTTAAGTTATTATTCATTCAAGATATTGAATTTATATTGTTCCTTGAAGGAGCCAACAGATTTAGGGTTTAGTAAGTCTGGGATTTCAGCATGAAAAATTTGGTTTAATCTCTCTTATTCATTGAGCTGTAAGTGAATTTTACTTAGCTTAATTCACCCTTTAATGTAGATGTATGATGTCTGCTTCAGAAATTATCGGGGGTAAAAAATCAAGAGGTTTAATAATTGTGTTTTACATTTACAATGAAATGATGATGTGAATAATGAAATGTATTATATATTCAGAGGTGCTTAAATTTTTTACACTTATGTATTTGAAGCTTTTCCGACACATTTTGGCTCTCATTCTCTGTTAAAGAATAATTTACTCACCATTTGAGCAGGTAAAGATTGATCACTGGCATATTTTGCATAGTGACTAATAGTAACTATATCTTTCACTTAATGTCAATGTTATGGACACACATGTCTCACTGTGGAAGATTTCTGATGAATTCTGAATGCCTTCAACATTTCATGTGACGTAATATGGATGGGTACTTGCACACATTTAAAAATAAAAGCTGGCTAAGGGTTAGCTGCAACTTCAGCAAGCAAGTTTGTCGTGTTCAGATGAATGGTATGTCTTTTCCACAGGCTAGCTTGCTGTGTTGTCACATGGTGAAGGCACCTGTTCTCATCTCTGTCGGGGTGGAGCTCTGGGCTTGGAGGTGACAGCTCCCCAACAGTCTCCTCTGCCTGATGGCCCCACTTCGCTGTCAGTTAAGTTTATCTTGATGCATTGGCAGAGGTAACAATACCGTGAACTGAGCTCCAGTGGCACGCTCCTACACATTCTGCCACCTGCCTTACATCTGGAAGAGGACAGATGTGCAGTCTCCTTCCTCTCCTTGTCCTGGAGGTGTAATGGCACGTTTGGATCCATCACTGCAGCATTACCTTGTACCACGCTCCTTCGACCTCAGGTGAGATGTTGCTGCTTCGCTCCCTTAATGGCTCAGCTCCGCCAGGCTGCTGTGGCCTTCCACTGGACATTGCACCCAGGGGAAAATGCACTCTGACATACGCTGCAATGTTTCCATGGAGATCTGGACATATGTGTAAATTGCTGTGTTGCCATGGGGAGAGAAACAAATTTATAGACAGCAATGTAGCCATGAAGACACACAAAATTCTTTGACTGAGATACAGATGTGTGTGATTTGCAGTGTTGCCATGAACGGGTTAAGATGTCCTGTAAGAGCTGCCGTGTTGCTGTGCACATATATGTTGGTGTGTGGCTAGCTCTGCTATGGACATCCACAAAGGTGTGCAGTGCCGTGGTTCATGGAGATGCAAACACAGAATACAGAAAAGCACACAAATGTACAAACTGTAGTTTTGTGGTGGTGATGCACACAGAAAGCTTAAACTGCACTGATGGCAAGTTTAAACAGCAGGGTTTTCATGGAGACACACACCCATGGACAAACTCTGGAATTTCTTATAGCATTTCACTGGAGGACCACACATGTATGAACAGAAAGGGATTAATGGCACTGGTGGCACTGAGGCATGAGAGCGCCCCTGCTGGCCACATTCAGCTTTGCAAAGTGCCTTGATAACATCTACTACAGCTAATGGATGGGGACAGGTGGACAGGTGCGTGGGCTGCCCCGGGGCCCTACTGTTACCATGTTTGACACTGCAAAGTAAACCATCAGTATTGAGCGCTGAGCGACGTCACAGGCTAGGGCACAACACAGTACCAAAGAAACACCGTCGTTTAATAATGCAAGGCCTCTTAGGAACCGATGGCACCGCACGACCAGCTCTCGCCCCACCGTTTCTTGGGTGCTTATTATCCTACTTAAAAGCAGAATGGTTTATCTAAATCAAAGGTCTGCAGGGAAGACATTTCTCGATCTTTATCTAATCAGCGCTGGCTGTCATTATTCGTATTTCCCATCATTCTTATGTTTACATACAGTATGTACAGCTTTTGCAGAGAGATGAAGATTTAAATAATGGCTCCCCAACTGGAAAACATTGCTTTGTCAACTGTCTTCAATAAACTGTTTATAGCACAGCTTTTTACATGGTTAAGTGCACAAGTTCAAGTTCAAGTTCAAGTTTACTGTCATAGAGACAAGTACCACGTACAAGTATCATGAAATTCTTCCTGAATGCTTCTCCACAGGCTATGGACAAAGACAGAGACAATAGAAATACTGCACAAACAAAACAATGACAATGACAGTGAGTAGTGCAACAGCAATAGCAATAAATAATAGTAACAATAACAGTAATAACAATAATACCAGTTGACAGCCAGAGAACTCAGGACAAGAGAATGAGAATGAGAATGTTTCAAAGAAAGAATTGGACCAGTAAGCAGAAGGTCAAGGGTTCAAATCATATGATGAGAAGTGCTCCTCTTGTGGGTTTCAGAGAATCAAAGGGAAAGGATGACCTCCAATTTCAATACCCTCATGTGACAGAAGTCAGGAGAGTAGAAGCTCATCATGATGACTGTCAGAAAGATTAGCACCCTCTACCTGATGTTCTGTCGCCACAGCCATGATCCCAGTCAGCAGAAAGAGAAGCACAGCAAAATGCAATCAATTTCTGCAGACACTATTTAGTTGTCTGTCGTACCAAGAGACAAAGTGAATGCCACCATGTTATGTTTTAATTATTATACAGGTATCCAAAGATTCATGAAACTAAGTGGTTGCAGGGAATACTAAATATATCAAATTTCTGGATGCCAAGAGCTTATTTTCTTCATTTTAAATGGAAAAAATAATAATGTGTTTCCAGTCCATCTGTAACCCCAAACCAATTTCCCAAAATATAAACATCTAATGAGGTCATTGATTGGTGTTGAAGTGTGCACCACTCTGAGTGTGGATGGGGCAAAGAAGGACACACGGACACCATTCGTTGCGAACAATTATTGAAATACCAGCACACAGCGAGAGGTATCAGCAAGTACATTTACATTTATTCATTTAGCAGATGCTTTTCTCCAAAGCAATGTACATCTCAGAGGAAATACAATTTGTCCATTACATTACGAGAAAGAGAGACACAGTTGCAGACATGTGATTCTTAAGTAAACCCAGCTCGTCGCACGAGTAGGTACACAGAATTCAGGATAGACTAATTCTGATCACCTTCCTACAATTTTTTTTTTAAAAAAAGGTATACAAACATTTATATACAATACAGGAGTAGCAGCTTTGTAAAGGCTTATGTGGGCATGATCATGAAGTTACAGTGCATGAACATTTACACCATACAAAAGCTTGAGAGATCATGGGCGAAGCCAGTCTGGAAAAGGTGAGTTTTCAGACCCTTTTTGAATGTAGAGAGATTTTCAGGAGTTCTGAGTGAGAGGGGGAGGTCATTCCACCACAACAGAGCCAGAACTGAGAACCTCCCCTCTTTACTTTTTGTGAACAGGACCACCAAGCAAGCAGAAGTAGACAAGCAAAGTGGTCTGGTTGGGGTGTAGTGGTTGAATAGCTGGGAGCAGTTCTACTGATGCATTTGTAGACAATAACCAGGGTCTTGAATTTGATACAGGCAGCTATAGGAAGCCAGTGCAGAGAAATAAGAAGGGGAGATACATGGGAACACTTTGACAAGTCAAACATAACTCATGCAGCAACATTCTGTATCAGTGGCAGAGGTTTGATGGCAGTAGCAGGAAGGCCACACAGCAGAGAGTTACAGTAGTCCATACTGGATGTCACCATGAGTTGGACAAGCAGGTGGGCAGAATCAGTTGTGAAGTAAGGACAGATCCTGCAGATATTATGTAGGATGAATCTGCAGGTCCGGGTTGTGGCTTCAATGTGTTGAGAGATATGAACTCTCTGTAGCATTATTATCCCACACACTTTATTCACCAAGGTGGCTTACTCTGCTAAATACACTACTTACAATGGGTTACACATCCATACATCAGTGGAACACACTCTCTATGTCACACACACTATGGGTAAACCTTAATAGCATTTCTTTGAACTGTGGGAGGAAACCAGAGTAGACACAGGGAGAACATGCAAACAACACACAGACTGAGCAGGGATCAAACCAGTGATCTCTCACACCACCCAGGCACTGTGAGACAGCAGCACTACTTACTGTGCCACCATGCTGCCCTAAGTATTAAAGGAAATTATGCTCATGGCCCAAGGACCACTTTTTTCCTCAGGGACCTGCACCTCAAGCTACCCTTACACATGCCACAAATGGCACTCACCCACTTATAATCCCTTAGAGTCTGTGCAGTAGTTGAACAGTTATTTTACATTTCCCACAATTCCCATCACTGACAATTACAGTGGAGCTTAGAAAGTTTATAAACCTGTTAGAATTTTCTCTATTTCTGCATAAAGACGACCTGGAATGTGATCAGAATTTTTTGCAAGTCCTAAAACTTGATAAAGGGAACCAAATTAAACATAGGAGACAAAAACATTATACTTGCACATCTGTTTGAGGGAAATGATCCAATGTTATATATCTGTGTGTGGTAAAAGTATGTGAACCTTTGCTTTCAATAACTGTGTGACTGCTTGTGCAGCAATAACTGCAACTAAATGTTTCTGGAGTCTGTTGATCAGTCCTGCACATCAGCTTGGAGGAATTTCAGCCCATTCCTCCTTACAGAGCAGCTTTGGCGGAGGGATGTTGGTGGGCTTTGTGAGAAAAAAAAATAAGGAAACGGTAAAGAAATGAAGGTATGCATTAAATGTTCAACTGGTGTGTTCTGTAATTGCTGCAGAAAGACTATTGTGTGAGGAACAGAATTTACCGAAATTGTACCCCTAACTGTAAAGGGTAATCGACGCTGACTGATACTGAAAAAAAAAAGAAAATAAATTATGCTGACAAGTTTAGGGATATGCTGAAGGGGTGTAAGATACCTGCTGTAGAAACATAGCAGATAAGTAACAAATTTGAAGTAAACATGAGCTGAACACATGTTGATCATGCAGAAAGAAAGCCAATGAGAAATGTTGCCATATATGCAGCATGCGTTTCTGGAACTATATAATACGTGTGTATTGGATGCTCAGGGGCACTCCCTAGACTCTGACACAGGAGACAGGGGACTCTCCCTCCAGCTGGGGTGAAAAAGTAAGATATTCTCCTATCTTGGGTCCTTCGAGTAATGCAAATTTCTTCCACAGCTTTCTCAAATGAACTGCCCACTTCAGGTCCTTCCACAACATTTCTATAGGATTAAGGTCAGGACTTTGACTTGGCCATTCTAAAACTTTAACTTTCTTCTGCTTGAACCATTCTTAGGTAGAACGATTTGTATGATTAGGGTCGTTGTCTTGCTGCATAACCAACTTTCTCTTGAGTTTCAGTTTATGAACGGATACCCTGACATTTTCCTGTAGAATTTGCTGGTACAATTCAGAATTCATAGTTCCATCAATGATGGCAAGGCATCATGGTCCAGAGGCAACAAAGCAGGCCCAAACCATGATACCGCCACCACCATGTTTCACACATGGGATAACATTCTTATTCTGTTATGCAGTGTTTACCTTTCGCCAAACATAATGCTTCTCATTCAAGCCAAAAATCTCTATTTTGATCTCACCTGTCCATAGAATATTCTTCCAGTAACCTTCTGGCTTATCCACATGGTTTCGAACAAACTGTAGAGAGGAAGAGAGCAGCTTTCTCCTTGCAACCCTGCCATGCACACCATTGTTGCTCAGTATTCTCATCATATTCCCATCATGAACCCTGAAATTAGCCAATGTCAGAGAGGTCTTAGTTACTTAGACGTTATCTGGGTTTCTTTGTAACCTCTCGGACTATTACGCGCTTTGCTCTTGGTGTGATCTTTTTTGGTCGACCATTGCTGAAGAGGGTAACAATGGTACTGAATTTCTTCCATTTGTACACAAACTGACAGTGGACTGGTGGAGTTCAAATTCTTTATCAATGGTTTTATAACCTTTTCCAGTCTGGTTAGCATCAACAACTCTTTGCCTGAGGTCCTCAGAATCTCCTTTGTTTGAGCCATGACACACTTCCACAAACCTGTGTTGTGAATATCAGACTTTGATAGTGAAGCTCCACACTTCTGTTCTTTAAATAAGGCAGAGCCTCTACCACTCACACCCCATCGCCATTGCATTGATTTAAACACCTGACTCTAATTTCCCCTATAAATGAACTGATAATCCTAGAGATTCACATACTTTTGTCACACACAGATATGTAAAATTGCATCCTTTTCCTAAATAAATAAATGAACAAGTATAATGCTTTTTCCTCATTTGTTTAATTGGGTTCTTTTTCTCAAGTTTTAGGACTTGCATGAAAAACTGATCATGTTTTAGTTCATTTTATGCAGATATAGAGAAAATTCTAAAGGTTCCACAAACACCACTGTATTTACAATAAATATCTGTTCCCACTCGAACAGGATGCTTTTCAGTAACGCGAATCATTATATTATGTTTCTCAGCAGTATGTTTTGGAAACTAATTGTATTTTCCTTTAAATGCATGTGCAATTAATCATTTACCAGACACTTTTCTCTAAAACAACACCCATCTCAGAAAACAATGCAAACGTGCATTACTGCTCTTATGTTTGCTGTCCTGCTTCCAGACCATGATGGGAAAACCCAGGACAGTTTTCTGTCTCACTGGCTTTAAATGCTGAGAGCACTCCAAATGCTCATACACATCTGAAAAACCATCTTTTAAATTTGCCAACAATAACAATGGTCTGAATTCCTAGTCACATTAAAGGGCAACTGATGCTTTTTTTTGTCCAATTCACAGAAACATTCAGCAACTGCTGACATCACCTCCATAATTAAAGAGTGCGGTGCAGTGATTAGAGCTGCTGCCTTTGTCATGCTGGAACAATGGAAGCCGGGGCAAAGGTGAGTGTGACCCAATCGTGGCTTCTATTTATTAACAAATAAAGCCAAGGAGCGAGACACAGAGCCGTAGTTGGGGACAGGTGAGGCTCAGGCAATGAGCACTCAGGGTTTCTTGGAGCAAACAAGAGACGTAAATGACAAGACGCCACGACGGTCGGTAGCCAGAACATCAGGAACTTTGGAAAGGCCACACAGAATTAGTAGTTGCTCAAGTGAGGTTCCGCAAGCAGGCATGAAATCCTTGTCCTTTTATCCTGTACCTCCTTGATGAGATGCAGATAGGGACGGGGTATGCGTGACAGCCTTTAGATCTGAAAATCACTAGTTTGAATCGCATGCACTGCAGTGGTACTCTTGAGCAATGTATTTTCCCTAGAGTGCTCCAGCAAAATTATCCAGCTGTATAATAGGTAAATTGTTGTAGGTAGCTTAACACTGTAAGCTGCTTTAGATGAAAGTGTCAGCTAAATGAACAAATTGTAATAACACACCCAATATGGCAAAAAGGCACTCGTGGAATTTGCCATAACTCTTACATTCTTAATGCACCAATAGATGCAGACATTTAGATGCAGGCACATGAATGACCTCATGATTCTGTATCAGACACTTAGTGAGGTAAGCAATGCATATGTTTTTAGTAACTTTCAGAAGCAAGTTGTCTTTTCCTGATATCCAGTAGAGAGCAACAAGCATGGGGACCTGAGCCTTCTCCACTCCATCCATTAGCACTTCATTAAGAACTTTAATTAAGGGACTAAAGAAAAGTGGGAGGGGTGTTCAAAACGACAGAATGGCTCCTCAGCATTAAATCCACTCATGTTCATGTGAGCAGTCCAGTCATTTTAGAACATCACGCCAAGGGAGAGAGGTGCTGTCTGAAGGCCTGACACAGGGGCTGGAGACACCAAAGAAAGCTCCTGCAGCATAACCATCCAGCCAGCACTTGTGTTTTGGTTTTTAGTGAGAAATTATGTAGCGCACTCACAAAAGACAGGGTCCAGACTCTTCAAGTTATTAATTAGAGGTATTATATGTAATCCAATTATGCCTCAAGCTCTGTAATTGTTTATTAGTGGCCTCCAAAGGATTAATGTTATAGTCAGATGTTATACTCACCTTGTTCATAATGCATTTGAACTATTATCACTGCCTAACAACAGGTTGTATTACTATGGAGAGCAGTGACCTTCTGTGTGTGTGTGTGTGTTTGCCCTTGGTATCATTTACAGCAGAAACAGTGTTGCCTATGTGATCCTAAGTGCAACTGACAGCGATCAATCATTTAATATTTCTCTGTCTTTTTGTGGAGGAAGTGCTACATTCTTACAAGTGCGGATGAGATGTCTGTGTTTTGGCTATGCAAAAAACAGTCAAGAGGCTGACGGAGCTATTTTTTGTGTTTCCTATCAGTCTTGACAGAGTTCAGGAAATGAAAAACCAGGCTACAGTGATGAGTCTTGTGGGGAACAGCAGCCGTGCCTCCCCAAATAGAATGTGATTTTCAAACCCTCTTATTGGTGCCGTGAGGCATCAATGTCACCAGCAGGCCTTGTTTTTGCTTCCTCTCACCTTTGCTGTTGAGCGACAGATTGCGAGCACAATTGTGCATGTGCATGTGTATGTGTATGTGTAAACGAAAGCATATTGCACTGGTGCAGTCAAAGTCATGAGATGTGCGGGAGATGAATCATTGTCCAAGGAGGGCAAACCTCTTATGCCAGGTGCCGGTGGCTGTCTGGTGGATGAAATGTCTGGCTACACTCCCCTGGGGGCGCTGTCCACATTGCAGGTTTGCTCTCAAAGTGACCTAATATGATGGTAGTCCAAGGTCTCGCACTTGTTATTGTTTGTGTATGTGTGCGTGTGAGTGAGTGTATGAGCATGTGCTTGGAAGGGTCAGTGGAGCTGACGCTAGAGGAAAGTGACTCTACTTGACCTCACTACATTATGCGGCTGTTCAGGTACCATCAGACCTCTTGGACACCTAAGATATAATCCACCATAAATTCCCTCACCTCTTGCCCCAGCAGCCACTCAAAGCACTATTCCTTCTGTCAGGGGCTGTGCTGAATCCCGTGAGGCAACTGTGGACTGAAGACTTATGTAAGGAGGTGTGGACAACAAGGGCCAGGCAGCAGAAATTCAATTTGTTTTGTTGTCAGAAAGTCTGAATGTCAGTGTGGTTCTTTTTCGAGACAGAGGGGGAGAAGACACATCCACAGAAGCTTCCTAATCCCACCGCAAGTGAATTATCCTGAAGACAGAATGTGCTGATGACTTATTGACCATATGGCCTTCAAAAAGCCTGCCAGCCCATCTGCCAAGGCCAGGCAGCCCACATTAATCTGTAATCCTTCTCAATTTGAAATCTTAAAAGCAGGTCTTTTCTGGATCTTTTCAATTGGATGCACTTCAGGGCATAAACATTATTAAGACGATAGAAAAAAAACAAGAACGATTTTTCATGAATGTTATCCATATAATGTATATGGATTTGGAAACCAAATTTTCTGGGAACTTTCTGTGACCTTTTGCAGCATGAAGGGGAACTACTTGTTTCACTCTGCAAAAATCACAACAGTAACATAAAACAGGTACCATTTATCAGCTCTTTGCGCAGGGAATGTGAACTAATTTAAAATTTGAAACCTAGATGTCATTTCCTTGGAGAATGAAAGTTTATTTTTGTGGCATATTCATCTATAATCAGATTTAAAAGATCCTGTGAGGATGTTGTGACCTTAAGAGGTGTTTGCTGAAAATGATTCATTTTTCAAATTCATGCCGCAGTTCATCCAGGATTATATAAATCTGGGGAGCCTTTTTTGACTGTTAATGTTCTTTTTCAGGAGAATGGAATATTTTACAATGAACAGTAATGAAACAAGTGGGGGAAATAACACTTTAGAAAATATCTTAAGAGAAGATTACAGTGAAATGTGAGTTGGCAGCACATTGTGCTTTAGTTGTCCTTTCATACCACTTCAGTAATTTGGGGAGGTTTCCCCGTCAGTGAATTAAATTGTTCTGTTTTGGAAACAGGGGAGGTGCTTTGCTGGAGAATAAGTAATGCAAATGAGCTACGTTGACTTCTGCATGAAGATCTTAGGGGCCCAAATGAAGGAATAATGATTTGTTCTTCTTTTTTTCCCTTTTTTATGCAGCATCCTGTGATATGACTGATGTTGAGAATGTGTTTTGGAGCTTGCAGGAGGACATTGCAGCTACAGGTAACACAGGACAGGGATCTTAAAAGCTGTCACTCAATGCTGGGCTCCAGTGTGCGATGTTAAGAGTCATGAATCTTGTAGATGACATCCCTGTTTTAGGGTGCGAGAGTGCTGCCTGTGTCCTGTGTGAGCACAGTAATCTCAGTATGATTTTGGTGATGCATTAATGTATGGTAGGACGATTCACATATACGATGACACCACCTCGGCTGGTGAACATTTGCTGTGAAGTAAGGACAGTGGATAAGAGCAAGGCCTTGTTACCTGAAGGTTGCTGGTTTCAAGTTTTTCATTCCTGTTAAGGCTGTTGTGCCCTTGAGCAAAGTACTAACCCTGAATTGACAAAATACCTCGGATATAGTAAGTAGTATTTAATATGTGTTCCAGCATAATGATCATCAATTTATAAACTTATCAATATGAGTCTGGTGAAAAGACAGCAAAGAGAATATTAAATATGAGACCCATTCCTGAAAGAACTAATTAGAAGACCCGTTTATGGTTCATGGTCTTGTCGATGTGTCTGATGCTGATGGATGTGCTGGACCCCTCCCCAGTGCTGGGACTCTGAGTGCTGGTAATATATGAGGCGTGTGCTGTGGGCAGAGGCAATTAGCAGCCCCGTTTTTCATGCACTCATTAAGGCCAAATGAACTCTGATTACCGCAAGTACTCTACCAAAGGGTGGAGGGTGCTGAGAAGAATCGCAGCCCCTTAGAGAAACTCGGCATGGTGTGCATGTAGCCATCAGTGCAATCTGAGAAGACATTCCTCATTCTTCTCACAGACGCCACAGCCATGACTTCACAGAGACCCCTAGTACTGCTACTGTTTCCCTGTTTCACTTTCTGGCTGCAGACGCTCTGGTCAAGTACTTTGGCCAAGGGAAAACAGGTGCACTCCTCCTGGGACTTCAATGGCAACCATGAGTTACAGGTACCTGTCACTAGTCATCGATGTGTACTGTGCCTCCATCACCACCTTTTAGACAGGTGGGTAGGGTCTGGTGTGTTGTCACTGTCGTTGGTGGGGCAGTGGAGACAGACAAAAAGTGGTGCTCTGTTCCCGGGTCCCACTTGTCCCAGTTGTTCCAGTTGTCCCAGGCTGCTGGACAATCTGCCCCAGAGACATGACAGCTGCCAGCATTGCAGATCACCCCAGCTCAGATGTTACCTGGCTGAGAGGTGGGCCACCGTGCAGCTTGGGGACATTTGCTTGGTGTGTATTTGTGTGTGGGGGGTTAATGAAGCCATTAGTGTGTGTAATGAAGCTCAGTGGAGACCCTCCACTGGCAGATGCTCGTTGCTGCCATTGTGTGAATAATGCAGGGCTAATGTGCTCCTGGTGGGGTTCGGATGTGCAGCCTACCTTCCAGGGGCATTTGGCAGGGGTGAGTGGCAGGAGATCTGATCAGCCAGGACAAAATCTGCCATCAGACATGGAGATGACTGAGCAGAAATGACCTGTGGCCCTTTTGCATGACACCCGTGACATACTCCACCTCCCTGTGGCCTTTTTCAGGAAACACATCTCTCAGAAGCACACTTGAAGACTGGACAGATAGGGCCGGCCATGGTTCTGCCCTTCAAGTGTCAATGTGCTGTTCTCAGGGGTTCCATTTCCTCTGCAGCTCCTTTCTGCCAAAACATCATCTGAAAAAATTGACAGACAGACACTTTCTGACACTCTGAATGTTTCAGGTTTGGTTTTAAGCACAACTACGGTAATTTTCTGATAAAAATGTGTTCCCATTACGCTGGTTATAAGGCTTCACTGCTCATTTCATCTGTAAGCAGAATGGGGGGACTGGACCTGCATAAACAACTCCATCGTTGATGAGCTAAAAGTCATCAAATTGCACAAAGAGAAATCAAGAGAATATTAATAGAAGTATTTAAACGGAGTAGAAGAAAAACTTTCATTGTTTCAGGGAAGGTCTTTGAAAGCACACTAAAAGAAAATAGTTCCATTTCTCGGAGGCACCTACCCATCAGAGACAATTATAACTGGAACTTCAGGGTCGAGGGAAGACCCCTGTGATTGTTGGAATTGCAGACTGCTCCAGAGAGCCATATCTGAGCATGTTTGGACAGAGTGATTGACGGAAGTGTTGGTCCTGCTGCTTGCATGAGGCCCCAGTGACCTGTGGAGCACACTGATCTCAGACCACCAGCCACGCATCCAAGTTGGTTACAGTTGTCCACTATCTGACCCCAGTCTGGAGGACCCTGATGCTGTGTGCTGCTCCAAAGGATCTTCCCCACCTCAAGCTGTACGTAGAGCTGGCTTCATCAGTTGTGCCACACAAAACATCACTAGCCACATGGCAAGCAATCCTTCTACTCGTCTCCCTCCACTGGTTTCCTGTAGCTGCTGCCATCAGTTCAAGACTTTTCTTAACAGACCATGGATTTGTACCATGATTCTGTACCTTCACTACCTGATCATTCGCTACACCCCAAACCAGACTTTTGTGATGTGGTGGATTGACCTTCCCATCTCATTCAGAACTGCTGAATCTCACTCAACATTCAAGAAGAGTCTCAAAACACACCCCTTTCAAGCTCACTTATAGCGTACACCATGTTATTTGTTCAATAATTTTAAAAACTCCAATATACAGCTACTTGTATAATGTATACAGGTTAATTCTGTGTCTGTGACAAACTGTCTCCGCATCCAGATCCCTCCTTCTGGTGAAGTAATGCACTTTTTGCATTGTTCACGGAGATGTGTGTCACGTTGGAGAAAATCTTCTGCTAACTGAATAAATGTAAATACCAACATGAGGCTCTGCCTCCCAGAGAAGGTGGAGGGAGGCCCAAATAAACATGCCCTAAAATAGCATGTACTCCAAGGTGATAACATCTGTAAATCCAATACAATAAACAGAAAGTGCTCATCCCTGAACATAAAAACCAGACTGTGGACAAGGCATGTAAAGAGGCAAAGCAAGGTCCATATTGTGAAAAAACCACATTTCCTGGCCATGACCCTGGGTCACACTTCCTACAGGTACAGAAATTACTGAGAAAAATACACACAAATCTTCTGAACCGCTTGTCCCATACGGGGTTGTGGGGAACCAGACCCTACCCGGCAACACAGGGCGTAAGGTCGGAGGGGACACACCCAGGAAGGGATGCCAGTCTGTCGCAAGGCACCCCAAGCGGGACTCGAACCCCAGACCTACTGGAGAGCAGGACCCAGTCCAACCCACTGCGCCACCACGCCACCGCACCCCCTTACTGAGAAGAATAATTCAAATGAAAAGGTTACAGAAACATCCAAAGGGAGATCATCTCCATTCGCAGTGAGCTTCAGCAGTCACTGGGCACAAGGTTAGGAGGGGTACATACTGGGTACACACTAGATACACCCTGGGTACACACTGGCTACATCCTGGATACATACTGGGTACACACTGACTACACCCTGGGTACACCATTGGTACACACTGGCTACACCCTGGATGGGATGCCAGTCAGTTGCAAATTGGCCAGACACATTCTCACACCCACACACAATGCAGGTATTTTAGAGTTTTGAATTCACCTGAAATACATGTCTTTGGACTGTGGGAGGAAACCTACGCAGACACAGGGACACATGCAAAGTCCTGTTTCAAATCAAAATTAATTTTCATTACTGAAAGTAATCTGATAATGTTGTATACCTGTTTTTTGCCAGGTTGTAGTTGTTGAATATTGTATGGCTGTTTTGCTCATTTTATGGGTCTAGATGATGCGTCGCCATAAGTGATGCAGGAAACAGGTGGGAAGTGTGCTTGTGATAGAAGTGGCCTGCAGGGTGTGCTGGTTTTCCTCAAGTGCTTAACTGCTTTATTAAATTCATTGTCAGTCAGCTCGCCGGGTGTTTCATTTGCTCATTAAAATATATTTGGTACAACATGCAGGTCTTTGCTGCCTGAGGACCTGAAATTGTCCTCCAACGGACGCATGGGCCTCCAGCTCTGCACAGCAAGAACACCAGTTTGTGATATAGGCGGATCTATTATCTTCATTGTTTCAATTACTCTTTTATGGAATAGCATACATGCTGGCTGTCAGCTGTTCCAGGCTCTCCAAAGTGTTTGCCTCCAGGAGGAGACATCATCGTGCTGACAATGTGATCAATTCTACAACGGTACCGTCACTATGTAAGCTGATGTGTCACAAATACTTGTACAAATAGATGTGTCACTCACTGTCATTCCCTCACATGACAGGATATAAGAAATGAAAAAGGCATAAGAAGTGCCATGTTCAGAAGCTTAGTGCATCTCAAGTAGCTACATGCAGGAAAAAAAAGCAGAAATTTCTAGAAACATTGCTGCATGCTATTGTCTTGTTCTCCTGGTAGTTTCAATACACAGGAAGTGATTGTGCTGAGCTTCCAGTTACAGGAAAATTGGAGAGGCCTGACTGAAGATGATCTGGAAGAAGCTGAAAGAAGAACGGGTCACAGCGCACTGCTATTCCAACACGTTTGCAGTGTAAGATAAAGCGACTGCCTCCATCACTCAGCTCTTAGCCAGAGAAGCCATAATGCAGCTGAAAATGGAAAGACATAAGTAATAATCAAGATGTGAATATGCCTTTTATAATTCGCTTCTATCAAAATGACATCTGTTTCAAGATGACCTTTTGGGCCGAAATAAATGAATTACAGATGGCAGCAAAGTTGTGAACGTAATCACTATTACTTCTCAGCCCCCCCTCCCCCCCCAGTTTGGATCTCATTTAAATATTCATTTATACAGATTGAAAAGATAAATAAATAAAACAGGGAGCACAAGCAATTTAACTCAGGATGAATGGGGAATAATAAGGTCCAAACTTTTTCATTAGCTCTGGGCTCTCCTGAATATTAAATACCGCAAAATAAATTTGAGGATAATCACAAGTCGTGGAGGTTATTGGTTTTCATTCTCTCTGCTGTGAACCCAGATGGCCGGGACAGCGACACTGAAGCAGCGTGGCACACCGTCCCATCGCAGGGAATTCATTAGGCCACCGCGGGGCTGCGGGACCAAGGCCGCTTTCATTAGCGTAGCGATTTATGTGGATGCCGTCCCGCTTCAAATTAACTATTGTGTTGCACAGAAAGGGATATGGCCTGGAAAAGTCTCACAGGAGCACAGGAGGAATTCTGAACAAGAATTAACCATAAGGCGTGAGCCATCTGCCCTCTGACAGGACAGGAACTCTGGGGGCCCATGTTTCTGACAAGGGGTGATGAGTTCTAGGGTGGTGCTAAAGGCAGCAGTCACTGCCCACTTCTCAGGCAGTGCCAGATTCCCTGCAACACAATTCAGAAACACGTGTCATACCAGAGGTGTTCCTCTCCCATCTCAAGATCAAGGTTTTTCCCATGATTCACCTTGATTCACTCAGGGTCTTCCTGTCGAAGGGTGCAGTTGTTATCAGGTGAGTTAGGAAATTGTAGGTCCCGTTTGGTGATTTAACCTAGATCCTTTGGAAAGTTTGTATGAATTCAGAAAAGACTGTCACAATGTTGTACTTAAAATGGAAATGTCTTACGCAGGGTAAAGGGGAAATGGACAAGTGTAAGTTGGAAGAGCAATGACGAAACTGTAGAGGCAAGGCCATAAAAAGGCCACGATAGACGCAGTCCTCCACGAACAGTGTGGTACCTCTGAACTAGTGGATTGTGTGTCAACTGCTGGACAGGAAACATGGAGCTCTTCTGTACCTTATTCATCAAGCTTTTCCATCCACCTCCCCTGCCTTCTCCCTCCTAGTTTATCCTCCCATCAGGTGTACCTTAAGGCAGCAAGGAATCTGAAAACATCAAAAAGTCTCTGTGCAACAAAGTGCCGGGAAACATTTGTCACAACAAAGGTGTTAAATTCTTTCTAGATCAGAGTTGTAAACCTAGGGACCAACCCAGAGAGGATACGCAAAGCCTGATCAGGAAAGTATGTGAGGCACAATTTGAGAAAGATATATGAGGAGAATCACAGAATGACATTATAGCTTTGAAGAAAAGGTACATGATACCACATTGTGAGATGAAGAGATGTGCCAGCTAAAAATGTTTAGAGCCCCTGCTCTTTCAGAGAGTCTGAATACAGCAGGAGAGTCAGGAACAATCCAGCATGAGGAGGAAACCTCACTTCATTTTACATGTATTCACTTAGGTGATACTTTTCTGAGGATTGATTTACAATGTCAGGCTAAATGCCATGATTCCCTTTTTGTACAGCTGGGTAATATTTACAAGAGCAATTCAAGGTAAATACTTTGCTCAAGGGAATGATAAGAGGAGGTGGGATTTGAACTGGCCCTCTGATCCAAAGGCAGACATTGTAACCACTGCTATGTGTTGCCCTAAATGATTTACCCATTTTCAGAGCATGGTATTTTTTCCTCTATTAATTTAGGGTAAGTACACTGCTCACGAGTACTACAGCAAGATGCGGGATGTGATCCTCTAAGTGCAAGGCAACAGGGTGAGGGTTAGGGTTATGGCATCACCTGTTTGACTACGTTTGCAACGTAGACCAGGTGAGCACAGCACAGCAATGTTCATTATGGCAAAAGTTTTATTGAGCAACTTTGTTCCAGGCAGTTCCATCAATGAGACTGGCCTTAGATATGCATGAAGGAAAAGGAAATGCCATGCAGAAGGGACATGAATAGCAGCTGACATTTGAAGTGCAGTAATCCAGACAGGGTGTGAGAATCATGTAGGAATCCTTGCATGCTGGAGGTCCGCCTTCATTATCGCTTGATTGTGACTATTAATCTGCTTAATAAAAGTGTACAGAGCACAGAGAACTGCATTCATTAGGACAGTGACAAAGCAAGGTGCACCTGGTATTAGTTCAGATGTGAGTCTTTCAGTGTGAACCAACCCTCAAGTGCAGAGTATGGGGATTAATGCATATCTGAATCAGATCTTCCTAGGCATCATGATCATTCACAAAAAATGGCATGGTCAAACAGTTTTCGGTGTCAATGAAGGAGGAAAAAGTCCCAAACCCCACAGCTGAAGGAGACTGAGTGAGTGTGTCATCTCAGCTTCCTGGTGGTCTCTCTTGTGGAGGCATTAGAGCACAGGTAGCTCCGCTTTCATACGTGAAAGCGTGAAATTGAAAAGCCTCCATCTACAGCTGAAGTTAAAGGTGGACTTTTTCAAGCATTCCATCATATAACTTATGTTTCAGGAGCACAGTGAGAGGTTCCTTTACACTAATTTCTTCTTGATATGCACTCATGTCAGCTGTATCAATTTGCATTTTAGCACTACAGTTTGGAGTTGGGTGTAATTGTCTGAAGCAACAGGAATGAATTTCCCAGCAAAAAGCTGCAAAGGAACTTTATTAGAAATATGTGTATCAGTCTGTTGGCAGTACAGTGGTGCAGCAGGTACTAAAAATATTCACTGGGCCACCAAGCAGTGTAGCACTTTCATTGTACTATAAAGAATGCAGGTTTTCACCTCATCCTCAAAATATTATCTTGGCTCAATGAAATCACTTTTTGCACAATTTTTATATTCTCTCCTTCACTATACACCTGGAAAGAAAAAATTTGGAAAAGCAGGATTTTTTTGGTGTAACTCTGTCCAAAGAATCATCCCAATGTGACCTCAACAAAAGACAGGTCAGATTTAGACCAAACAACTCTTTCTGGTGCTCTGATCTTACACTACCTGTTGTTCTGACCAGCAGCAATCCTACAACATCATGGAGCTACACCATGTTCTTAGGGCTTTCAAGTTGTGAAACCAGAGTTCTAGAACAGAAGACCAGCATGTTGTCTCCTGGGATGGCAAGAGCCTATATACCAGTGTGTGACCCCCTGCTTCTCCTTCCACCCTGTTGTAGGAAGACCTTAATTGAACTCATACTGTGGCTGCTTCCAATTACTAAGCTCATCTATCCATTTATACTCTAATTACCACATCAGCACCTTGGTGCCTCTTGACCTCAGTCATCAATCAATGACCAGAGATGTGGAGCAGGATGGCCAGAAAGCATTGTAGTCATTCTGTTGTTGCGCTCAGAAGGCCGAAAGTGTCACATTTTAGAAACCACTCAAGTTCCCATTAAACTGGAGTGGAGTTTGGGATTCATTTCAAAGTAAAAGCAAAACTAGGTGGCTGAGTCAAATCCAAGGAAAACGTGGCCGATCCACAGCACCCTCGAGCACGTTTCAAGCCTGTATGCCTTTCAGAGACTGATGATAACTGGTAGAACAGCCTGCTGCCCCACATTTCCCAGAACTTCATTTTCCACAGCGTTCATGACTATATTATCTCATTAGCAGTCAGAGGAAACCAGGACTGCTTCACAGACTTGAGTTAAACAAAAGATTCAGGCTGTTTTGAGTCTCAGTCAACCAGGCACTCAAATGTATTCAGAGTTTATGAAACAGGATTTTTTCCCAAGCAGCTATTTTCAGAGATTTAGAATCCAAAAGCACACAGTGCACATCTGATAACATATAGCCTCATTTATTTAAGTTATTGCAGCTGGTTAAGGCACTGAATTGTGGGCCTGTATTCAAAATGGCTGATTGTTAAATTGGTTCAAAAACCATATTAGCACCTTGAATTGTTCGGATGCATTCAATACTGATTTTTTTTTCTGTTCTTCTTTTTCCAGAAGGAATTGTGATTGTTAAAAGTATTGTTGTACTGCACTTGCAGTGATTACACATCCCAGAATTTCCTTTGTGTCAAAAGGATCAATTGAGAAAAATCTGTGCTGCATAATTCAATTGTTTTTACAAAAAAAACTTGTTCACAATTTCCATCCGCTTGGTTCCCATTGTAAACCTTATTTCATTCAGGAGCAGTCTTTGTGGATGTGGTAAATAGACAATGTCAGCACAAATCTTCTGTGACTGAAGTGAAGCATGAAGCTTAGTGGATGGAAGGATGTATAAGAACTGATTCTGTATAGGTGCAAGGTTGGTTGATTGAACCTATGAAGATTCTAGCATACTGTTGAGGAAGAAAAGAGGAATGCCAATCGGAACATGATTTCACATCTTTAGTTTTTTCCCATGGGGGGTACAGTGGCGCAGTGGGTTGGACTGGGTCCTGCTCTCTGGTGGGTCTGGGGTTCAAGTCCCGCTTGGGGTGCCTTGCGACGGACTGGCGTCCTGCCTTGGGTGTGTCCCCTCCCCTTCCAGCCTTGTGCCCTGAGTTGCTGGGTTAGGCTCTGGCTCCCCGCGACCCCATATGGGACAAGCGGTTCAGATGGTGAGTGAGTGAGTGAGTTTGTCCCTTCAATTCATTAACTCTTTGCCATGAGTCAGTGGACACTGGCTACTGTCCACTCTGATATTGTAACATTGATGCAATTCTTCTGCTTTGGCTCACTGTATAGTTGGCTAATGCATCCAGACTTGTCAGCAAGGGACCTTCTTTATAACAGAAGAGCTTCCTGCTCAGCAGCATCATCACTCTCCACCATGCTCCACTTTTATCTGGCTTTGGGTTCAAAGCAATCAGCAGAAAATCAGTTGAACACATACGCTTGAGGTCAGAAGGTTCATGCAGTAAGTCAAGAGAAGTTTGAGACTGCCTCACCCATATCACTGCCTTAGATGACTTGCAACATAATGGATGACTGTAACATGAAAAACTATGAAAGGAATTTGGAAAAAGACAATAATGACAATAGGAGTAAAGAATGTGAAAATATTTAACATTGATAACATTACATAGAATTCATTGGAAGTCGCTTTGGAGAAAAGCATCTGCTAAATAAATAAATGTAAATGTATTTCTTGTGTGTCCAGACAGGCAATGCCAAGCTTACACATCCCAGAGTGAGCACCTCAACCAGACTCTGTCCAAGGACTGGCACCCTTCCTTACACATGTGCCAACATCTGGAAGGAAAATGCATCCCTGCAACCATGACTTAGCCATTTTATGATATGGATATGATAGCTGGTATTAGCAGACCTGCAACTCCATGGTACGTTTTATTCATCCATCAGCCCAGCAGCAGGAGATAAACCTGAGACTGAGCAGATACTCTGAAAATTGTGAGAAAGGACTATTTCCTACTCTCCTAGACATAGCGTACCAAACTCTAGCACCACTGTGTCAAATAGGCACCTCTGGTGGAATTCCAGCCTTCCACATGGAGGAAGGATGTAGGTGTAAGTAGGTGTGAGTTTATTCTACTTACCCTCCATAATGAAAAGCCTAAACGCCTTTGCTCTCTCATCACATTACTAATTACTAATGAATATATTATAATCCTTATAGGACGTGGCCAGTGTGTTTTTAGAGCCTTTTTTTAACCTTTTTCCGCTTAATACTAGCGGTCTATTGTAGGATAGTAAGAATCATCAGTGGACCACTTTAAAGATCAGTCATCCTGCAGATTTTTATATTTCGATGTCAAACCTTCTAAGACAACACAAAACTCAGTGGTTTTTCATTCGAAGCTGAAAGGAGAAATGCAATTTTGTCAAAGGGTTTTTACCCAAATTGCTCCAAAAACCCTAACATTCTGATCATTACAGAACTTTGTTCCAACACAAGGTCTTTGTGCACTTGGTTATGCAACAGAGGAATAGTCTGTTATAAAAACTAATAAAAGAGACTATAGACATTGCAATGCCTATTAACAAGGTACTGGCTACTTCCAAGAATCAACATACCATTCCACTCCATGCTGTCCATCCAGAGTCCATAGGTAGAGGACGAAGGAAGTCCAGATGTGGTCAGTTTGGTATAGAGGGTGCTCCTCTCTCAATGGAGGCTCGGCACAATCAGGAAAAAGATGCTGAACATAATTGCGCTAAAAGTAAAAAAAAAAAATATATAGTGAACAAAACCAAAACTGAATTTAAAAGCAGAAGCAACACAAAAAAAGCAAGGTCAAATTTGAAGCCAACCTCAATGTACAGTACCTGGCTAGCACAGAGCTCCTGTACACACAAATTGTTTGCTTTTTTACACTGAAGGCAAAAAGCAGCATGCCAGAGCTCACACCAAATGATCTCAAGCATGAAGCAAACTGCACTGGTCCACAGTCATCCACATAAGCTCGGAAGAAGATGAAGCAGGTTCCCCCTGCTGGGAAACTTCTTTTTATAAACAGCGCACCCAATGAAATGACAAAGAAATGCGAAAGGGCAGGTGATGCAGTGCCACACCAATTAAACTGGGAAAATTGGTGCAACTCATTCAGTCACATAAGCTTTTTACAATGGTTCCTCAAAGCCAACTCTTGGTGACCACTCACATGTTTTTCACACCCTGGGAGTGTACAAAAGCGGTATGTTGTTGCTTTTTTGGACTGTAAGAGGAAATCTACACAAACACGAGGAGAACATGCAAAATCCACACAGACTGAAACCTACATCTGGACATAGTTCAGGAGCTGTAGAGATACCAGCACTACCTTGTGTGCCATTATTTCAGATAGAAGGGCCTTGAATTTCATACTCCATCATGCCACCTCATGTAATCTAAACTAGTGAGCTCAATACGACGTGCTGTACTCAACAATCAAGACTGACTAATGAGTTTGGGAGCTAAAATCCCATCTGAATGCAGTCATTTTCAGAATGCCATCCTCCTTTTTCTTGTTCTCTAACTTAATGTGTACATTTAATTTGCATTATCAGCATTTATGTATGTGTACACAGCACATCTGAGAGTGCTCTCTTCTTTTTTCATTCTGCAAACCACCCCCTAGTCACAAAGCCCCCTCAGGAAGAAACAAAGTACTTTTGCAATTATTTATCTGCCCCTAGCCAATAACAGTCTGACATCAGTTTCAGCAACCTGACTTTTTTGCATGTTTTTGTTGTACTAAGTAGAACTTGCCATGGCTATGATTAGAATGAAACAGTGAAGAATGGTATTTATAGTGAGCTTGTCTGCACATTGCCCCAGAAGCAACTATATTATTATTATTATTATTATTATTTTTCTTTTTTATAGAGCACTCTTCTCACACAGTGACATACTATAGAGAGCATACTGAAATAAAATCAATTAAATGTTATTTAAAGGAAGATACTGAAAATTAAATCAGCACAAATTAATAAATGAAGTTATGAACTTTTTGATGACAAAGGAGGTTTGTTTTTTCTCCACTTGTACAATATCACTGGCCAAGGTGGTGCCATTGGCTCTGTATCTTCAGGAGTCAGACGTCATGATAAAGTGTCCCATAGACTTTCCTCAAACTGATGCTTTAAAAAGATGCAATTTTGGGTAAATCCCACAGGAATGGCCAAGATGTAGTGTTGGTATCACTGTGGTGCCACAACTTGCCTTCCTGCAACTACTACTTCATTTGTGCTTCATTCCAGGGATGCAAGTCTGGCCAGTCGGATGTACTGCAGCGTCTTTATTGCCTCCCGTCGCTACTATCACAATGATAGCAGGTGTTCACACTGACTGCAATGAAACCCATTTTTATACAAGCTTTTATCATTTTACTTGTTTCTTTACATCTTATAGTTTCACAAATTCACATCTTGGACATTTACATTATGGTCTATTTTTATATGTAGAATTCATGCTAATGAATATACCGTGACAAAAGCCCGTTGTTAGATTTCATTTTGTAATATTTAGACTAATTGAATCAATTTTTTTTTTTAAACTTGCTGTTGCACGTCATTTTTTTAGTTCCTTTGTTGCTGTATTGACAAGTGTAGGAAAGGCAGAATTTTCAAAGTTTTGGACTGCTGGTGATAAGAACTAGTTAGCTGGAGAAAGCCTGATGGATAGATAGATAAATAAGTAGGACTTAACTAAGGGTCGGGCAATTAGGATGTATTTTTCCCCCATTATCCAGTTCTGCTTCATTCCTGAAAACAAACACAATATAAAAAAACTGGATAACAAAATGACTTATTCCATCATGTAGCATGAGGAAAATTCCTGGCCCGACCGGAAACAAAGTTACAGCTGAACAGAGATCTTTATGTCCATGTCCTCTTGTCCCAACAAACCAGTACAGTTGGCAGAAAAGGACTTAAACTAACAAGGATGTATGTTCACATCACAAAAGAGGAAAAATACCCATAGTATCATTGTAAAACTCTATGTCCTTGTCTGAAGGGCTATGATCAAACCCATCAGGTAAAGGGTGGACAGGTGTGAGGGCCCTAAGTCTATTTTATTTCATTTTATTTTATTTAAAGAAAGAGAGACCTGGATATGTATGTTTTTTTGCGTTCCCAGGCTTTAGCAGCTGGGCCCATGAGTCTTGTGTGATGAATATTACATGGATCCCCAGTTTGACTGCCTGACCAGCCCTGGAAATTTTAATAAAAAAGTCACCAGGAATCGTAAGGGCAAATTATCCAAAACAGCAGCGGTGCCAATTAATAATGTATTAGCAACTTCTTTGGCTTGGACTATGTAAATCCCCCCTTCCCCAGTGAGGGGCCTGCAGGCCAGCTGGTATTAGCATTTAAAAAATAACCCCACAGGCAGTGAGAGAGTAAATGATAGGAACCCATTTTCTATGGAAGACAGCAGTAAAATTGCACAATGGGGCTCTGTGCACCTTTTTTACCCAGAGCCACGCTAACTGTCCATCAGGCAGTCCCCCCATGGACTGCACCGGCTGGAGCGAAGTCAACAAAACAGAATGTAAGAGCCCTCTAATATGGCACTGTGTTTCTTGTAATACATAAAAATAGAGCTTTTTGCCTGCATTGTGACCTCTTTCCTTTTTTCCCGTTAATGAGACATCAACAGGAGGAGGGCATGGAATTAGGTTTTAAATTGTTAGCATTGAGCAGGAATGCCACCGTAAGAGCGAAAATGGCAACTGGAATAACTTATAGTAATCACACTGGCTTTCTAGGATATTGGCATCTGGGGCTGTGTGCTCATTGGGAAGAACCAAGTACCAGGTGTGGCCAATTCGGAAGAATCAGGACTTTGATAGACAGACTAGACTGGGACTTTTTTCTTTCTTATTCTCAGTAGAGATAAAGACAACACTGCTCTGTGAGTAAAGACTGCACTTTTTCATATTTCAAGCTGTGTTCTTGAGTGCTTTGTGTAAAAGTTTGCCTATGGTTGTGTTTATTCCTGATCTTTGCTTTTTAGCATTAAAGTCCAAGAAGATGTTTGGCTCCTCAAAATTCATTTCCATTTTAATTGTTTGTTTGCTGTTATTTAAAGATGATGGGGGGTGGGGAATTAAACTTTCTAAGTGGGTACAGCCATACATGCCACATCTAGGGCCCTAACCAAGGAGTTACTGTGCATACAGCGGAGATCCTGAATGGCTTTCAGTGAAGGACAGCCAGTTGTTGTGGGAACTGCGGCTTCTACACCTACCGGCCGGTAGGGAGAGGACAGCCTCGCAGCAATAGGAGCACCAGTGAGCCTGGAGTGTGATGGGTGTGACCATGGGCTAGTGAATTGCCCCAGTAGACAGATGACGAGCTGTTTTTCAGCTACTGAGCCAGTAGATCCAGGAGGAGCTGAGGAAGTTGTAGACAGTCATCTGGGAGAAGGCTGGCCTAAGAAGGGGAGTTCAGAGAGACTTGTAGCCCTGTCCTCAGGAGGAATCTATACTTGTCAAGAGTCCCATGCAAGATGAGCTCAGCTGTGGGAAGGAACTGAATCCCTACTTCCTGCTGGCTTCACCACCACCACACTTTTCCTCACTGCAGCGCTGCTCACAGATCCACAGTAGGAACCAGGGGTTGTTCCAGGGCCAGAGGGTTACGTACGACTGATTCCCAGCTGGGAGAAGAGGAGGAGAGTGAACCCAGGCAGTCTGAGGTGGGAGGATTGTGGCACCTGGGCACTTGCTGCCTGGATCTAGAGCTATAGGTGGGATCTACTCACTTGTGTCTGGCCCTGCTTGTGCTACATGTCCTCCTTGCAGCTCAGTGCTGCTTGTTTCCTCATTGTGCACTGTATGGCTCATATCAGTCCCGTACATGACTACTACCTTCTGTGTTCTATAGGTTGAGCCCCACCCCAGTCTCACCACAGACCTCTTGTTTGTGCTTTAGTTATGCACGCTTTCTGCCATTCCACTAGCCCAATAGTTCAGTCTACTGATGCCATGAAGTTTGTACTTTTGGTCTGGTCAGCCCATTATGTCCATCTGCCATGACGAACAAGACATTCCATGCTGAGCTGGGGATCAAAGATGCCATTTAGCAACATAATCATTATTACTTGTTACACACTGGCTTACAATTGTTACCTTCTAGAATGCCCAGGAGGAGTGGGCAACCACTGGCCTGTGGAACCCCAGAGGTTTTTTTCTCCCTCAACTTTCAGTTGGGAATTTTTGTTCCTTTTCTTGGTGGCCAATAGGCATACTTATAGCTCTATAAAAGTACTTTATTATAGCAGCCATTAGTCAACTGTCTTCTTTGTTTGTATCTGTTTTTCTTGCCTTATAACTGTGTTAAAGCACTCTGTGTCACTGCGTGAGAAGAGCGCTCTATAAAAATAAATTGAATTGAATTCTTTCTAAGCACTAAGTTTATCCAACTTTATTTTAATAAATATATTTTATTATTTATTTTAAATATCTATCATTGTGGGGGGCGCAGTGGCGCAGTGGGTTGGACCAGGTCCTGCTCTCCAGTGGGTCTGGGGTTCGAGTCCTGCTTGGGGTGCCTTGCGACGGACTGGCGTCCCGTCCTGGGTGTGTCCCCTCCCCCTCCGGCCTTACGCCCTGTGTTGCCGGGTAGGCTCCGGTTCCCCGTGACCCCGTCTGGGACAAGCGGTTCTGAGAATGTGTGTGTGTGTGTGTGTGTATCTATCATTGTATCTATTATTTTCATCATTTTATATTCTTCACATTCCTGTAGTATGTTCCTAATTCCTACTTTACTTGTATTGTCATGGTCGCGTCTGAGGGAAGCGGCGGACCCAAGTGCAGAGTGGTAATCGTGGTGTCTTCGGGGAAATCCAAGAGAGGAGGTCAGAGGACGGGCAAAGGGTCTTCGAGGTGCGAACGTCGTAACAGGGAGGATCCAAAAGGCGAGGTCAGTGTACAGGCAAGAGGTCGATGATCCGAAGGAGGCAGTAGATCGGGGGAACAAGGGACGGGTTCGGGGAAGGCGTTCGGGAACAGGAAATGGCTGGAGAAGGTCGCTAACGAGGAGGCAGATCAAGGTTCCGCATCAGCTGGTTGTCCGACGCAGCCTTTTATGCTGCAGTCTGTGTTGCGTCACAGGTGTTCCGTGTTGGCCCAGAGGTGTGGGCGTGGCAGTACCCCCCGCCCGAGGATCGGTCCCGAACACTCGAGGGCGACCAGGGGGATGGCCTCGAGGCCGAGGTGCGAGCCGATCCGGATGACTCCTGTGGAAGTCGGCGATGAGGCTTGGATCAAGGATGTCTCGTGCCGCTACCCAGCACCGTTCCTCAGGTCCGTATCCTTCCCAATCCACCAGATACTGGAGTACCCCTCCACGACGGCAGGAATCCAGGATCGCCCGTACCGCATACGCTGGTGCACCACCGTCAGGCAGGAGAATCGGGTCTGGAGGCGTGCTTGCGGGCTGGTGTAGGGAGGTGGCCAAGGGTTTGAGGAAGGATACGTGGAACGTCGGGTGTGTGCGTAGGTGTTGGGCCAGTTGCAGGCGATATGAGACCGGGGTAACTCTGCGGATAATCTTAAAGGGTCCTATGTACCTTGGGCTGAGTTTCTTTGACATATATGGTCCTTGGAGACCCCGGGTTGATAGCTATACCCTCTGTCCGGGTGTAAGGGAGAGGTACCGCCGATGTCAATTGGCTTGATGTTTGATACGGGTTTGTGATTCTTGGAGATGTCGTCTGACAGCTGCCCACACCTCGCTGCTGGTTCGGTACCAAGAGTCCACAGCCGGCACATCGCTGGATCCCGGTTGCCATGGGAACAATGGTGGCTGGTACCCCAAGATGCACTGGAATGGAGAGACACCTGTAGAGGTATGGGTGAGCGTATTGTGGGCATACTCTGCCCACGGAAGGTATCGAACCCAGTGAGTTGGGTGTTCAAGACAATAGCTTCTGAGGTACCGACCGATGTCTTGCTGTAGCCGTTCTACCTGCCCATTGGCTTGAGGGTGGTACCCCGATGTCATACTCACTGTGACCCAGAGTTTTTTCCAAAAGGCCCTCCACACACGCGATGTGAACTGAGGACCCCTGTCGGACACTATGTCTTCGGGTATACCGTAGAGCCGGAATACCTGCTGAAACAGAAACTCTGCTGTCTCCAAGGCAGAGGGGAGCTTGGGCAAAGGAATCAAGCGACAGCCCTTGGAAAAACGATCGATCACGGTCAAAATGGTGGTCTTACCATCTGACAGTGGGAGGTCCACTAAGAAATCTAACGCTAGGTGCGTCCAGGGACGGTTGGGTACCGGCAGGGGTTCCAGGAGCCCTGCTGGACTCTGATTTGAAGCCTTGGACTGAGCACAGACTGGACACGCCCGGATGTAGTCCTGTACGTCCTCCCGGAGGGACAGCCACCAGTAGAGCTGCTGGATCCTAGCCTGAGTCTTCCCAAACCCCGGGTGCCCCGCCGCTGGATGGTCATGGGCCATTGTAGGAGAGTGGTCCTCAGACCTGGTGGAACGTATTGTTTTCCAGAAGGTTTACCTGGTGGTTTGGGGTCCGCTTGTTGGGCTTGGGCCAGGTCCTGGGTGAAGTCCCACTGAACGGGTGCCACAAAGCAGGATCTGGGCAGGATGTAGTCTGGTTCCGATACCTCCTGCGTTTCGTCATGCAGCCGGGAAAGGGCGTCCGCTTTGATGTTCTTTGGACCTGGTCTGTAAGTGACAGTAAAGTTGAACCGAGCAAAGAACAGCGCCCACCTGGCCTGACGCGTGTTGAGGCGCCGGGCTGTCTGCAGATATTGTAAATTCTTATGATCAGTGAGCACCAAAAAAGGGTGTTGTGCCCCTTCCAGCCAATGTCTCCACTCTTCTAGGGCTAACTTAATTGCTAGCAGCTCTCTATTCCCTATGTTGTAGTTTCGTTCGGCCTCAGACAGTTTCCTGGAAAAAAAAATGCACAAGGATATAAATTTCACGGGCTTACCTTGCCTCTGTGAAAGAACAGCGCCTACCCCTGCCTCTGAGGCGGCCACCTCCACCACGAATGGCAACTCTGGGTCGGGTTGATGCAGGATGGGGGCTGTAGAGAACTTGAGTTTGAGGTTCTCGAAGGCTCATTGGGCTTCTGGGTTCCACGGGAGACAAGGGGTTTTACTCGCTGTAAGCGGTGCAACGATCATGCTGAAGTTCCTGATGAACCGGCGGTAAAAATTGGAGAACCCCAAAAATCGCTGGAGAGCCTTAGTGGTGGTTGGGCGAGGCCATTGCTGGATGGTCTGGACCTTACCTGGATCTATAGCAATGCGGTCTCGGGTAAGTATGAACCCCAAGAAGGAGACTTTCTGCTTGTGGAATTCACATTTCTGCAACTTCACATATCTGTTTTGTAACAGTCTCTGGAACACCTGTCGGACAGTCAGTACATGCCTGGCTAACGTATCAGAATAAATCAGGATATCGTCAAGATACACCAGGACGCCTTTGTGGATCATGTCCCCGAGCACGATTCACAAATGCCTGGAATACGCTGGGTGCGTTCGCAAGACCAAAAGGCATAACCAGGTATTCGTAATGACCCAGGGTGGTACTGAAAGCAGTCTTCCATTCGTCACCCTGCCGGATACGGACTAGATTGTACGTACTTCTCAGGTCTAGCTTCGTGAACCATTGCGCCTGCTGAATGTTCTCCAGGGCGGCTGTGATCAAAGGCAGAGGATGTGGATATTTCACACAAATATTATTCAACCCCCAATAGTCAATACAGGGGCGTAACCCCCCCATCTTTTCTCCTCGCTGAAAAAAACCCGGCAGACGCGGGGGACGTGGATGGTCGAATAATTCCCGTCTCTAAGGCTTTGGTGATATAAGTCTGGAGGGCTGATTGTTCAGGTCTGGACAACGGGTAAATGCGACTACGCGGAGGCGTGGTACCCGGCAGGAGATCAATTGCACAGTCCCACAGGTGATGCGGTGGGAGCTCGGATACGTGTCTTTTGCTAAAAACCTCCGCAAGATCCTGATACTCGGGAGGAACTGGCACCTGCAGTGCAGATTCTGAGCCTTCTATAGACGTAGCTCGACAGGGTAGTTCTGAGACTGGTCCCTGGGTTCTGATCTGGTGATCTAAGGTAACAGCGGTTTCTATGAACCGATCAAGGGTCCATCTTTCTCCTCTGAACACTATTTCACTGCGGATGCGTGGGTTTAGACCACGGCGAAAATTAGCCAACAAGGCTCTCTCTCCTCAATTGTTGCGTTCTGCGAGGACACGAAATTCTATGGCGTAATCTGCCACGGGTCAGTCACCTTGCTGTAGATTCATGAGTCTTTCACTCAGCTGTTCCTCCGGGTGAGCCAGTCCGAAAATGGCGAGGAACCATGAACCTTGAACTGCACATAAGTGCTGGGGAAGCCATTTGTCCAGACTGCTGTCGCCCACTCAAGTGCTCTGCCCGTGAGCAGAGAGAGGGTGTAGCTGATCCGGCTCTGTTCTGTGCTATAAACAAGGGGCATACTGGAAAAAACGAGCTCACATTGAAACAAGAAACCTTCACATTGCGCTGGGGTCCCGTCAAAGCGGGTCGGGGGAGACAAGTGGAAACAGCATGATGGAGAAGGAGTTGCGTTCGACAAGTCAGGCGCTGCAGGACCGGCTGCGCGTTTCTTAATGGGCTGTGTGGGCGCACGCGACGTATTCAGCACGCTTACCACCTGCTTGTAAGAGGCAATGAGGTTGTGGAGCGTCTGTTCCATACCGGCCAAGCGTGCTTCACGCAAGTCCAACTCCGCCTGGAGATGGTTCAGCTCCGCTGGATCTGTATACGTGGCGGAACCTTCTGTCATGGTCGCGTCTGAGGGAAGCGGTGGACCCAAGTGCAGAGCGGTAATCGTGGTGTCTTCAGGGAAATCCAAGAGAGGAGGTCAGAGGACGGGCAAAGGGTCTTCGAGGTGCGAACGTCGTAACAGGGAGGATCCAAAAAGCGAGGTCAGTGTACAGGCAAGAGGTCGATGATCCGAAGGAGGCAGTAGATCGGGGGAACAAGGGACGGGTTCGGGGAAGGCGTTCGGGAACAGGAAATGGCTGGAGAAGGTCGCTAACGAGGAGGCAGATCAAGGTTCCGCATCAGCTGGTTGTCCGACGCAGCCTTTTATGCTGCAGTCTGTGTTGCGTCACAGGTGTTCCGTGTTGGCCCGGAGGTGTGGGCGTGCCATGTATTGCCTTATTTATTTGTACTACGGACAGTCGGAAAAGCCTTTTACTGCACGTCGTACTAAGTATGGTTGTGTATGTGACAATTAAACTTGAACTAAGTCATATCCCTTTCTGTACCTACCCTACTTACACCTATTGTTCTGCCCTTAGTTTCACTCCATGGGAGAAAACTCTATTAAATCGAATTCAAGTTTCCTAATCTGTGTCATGAAGCAATTTACACTATGTGTTTCACAGCATTTTCCTTCAGAACAATGTTCACCCATTAATGTCTGCTCAACAGCAGCAATGGAAAGTACACCAAGCATTTGCTCAAACACACAACTGGTCTAATACTTCTAACTGCTGAATAGACATTTTCGGACATATTTTTAGACTCCAGCTCAGAGTTAATGTCGAAAGCCTTGGAGCTGTATTCAAACTGTCTCTTGTGATGTATTGGCTTCCCATCAAGTGATCTCTGCCTGAATACCAATGTTTCCAAGCTATGCTCTGGGACACAGCAACACTGCTCTGGACAAGGGGTTGAAAAGGGAGTGAATAAATTTACAGCAAATGCTTTAATTCAGAAAGGGGGTGCAGTGGTGCAGTGGGTTGGACCACAGTCCTGCTGTCTGGTGGGTCTGGGGTTCAAATCCTGCTTGGGGTGCCTTGCGGATGACTGGCGTCCCGTCCTGGGTGCATCCCCTTCCCCTTTGTGTTACCGGGTAGGCTCCGGTTCCCCATGAGCCTGTCTGGGACAAGCGGGTGTGTGTGCACGCGCGTGCTTTAATTCATTACACCTTTACAGAGGTTTTGTAAAAAAAATCTCAACAAGTTGAATAGTGTTTCTATTCATTTCCATTGATAGTGACTTAATGGTAAAGGTGACATTAGATCTACAAGAAAGCCTTTTGCAAGAAGCTGAGGCCCAGTGTTTTCATCCATACGCTTGTTTCATTCTGCATGTTCAGAAAATGTTACTGCAAAGTGACTAAACAACCATCAAATTGGAAAATTTCCACTAAAACTTAAGTTTTGTCAGGTATTAAATGTCACACAGGCTGCTTGGTCTATTGCTCGGAGAACCCGGTAGATTCTTCTGATGGAAGCTGACCCGAAGCACCAAACCCCCTTAACGCTGCAGGGCTCTTAGATTCACCTCGCAGTGGTGTGTGTGTGTGTGTGTGTGTGTGTGTGTGTGTGTGTGTGTGTGTGTGTGTGTGTGTGTGTGTGTGTGTGCGTGTGTGTGCGTGTGTGTGTGTGTAAGTGTGCTGATTCTCCACACTAACCCGTTTAGGCACCTAACTCATTGGACTGCTAGGTAATTGGCTTTACCATGTCCAGCAAAGTGTTCTTCCGGATATCAAACTCTCCTGAGCATGTGGCTCGATGGCTGTCAGTCACCTGGAAAAATTAAGGGTTCTTGTAGCAAAAACCTGACTGCACTGTTCTTCGTGAGTTAACATCATTGCTTGACAGCTCTCTTTGCTCATGTTGCTTCTGCGTTTTCTTTCCTTGGCTTAAAAACAGTGCTTTTTAGTCATACGACACGTCCAGCAGTCGCAAGCTGTGAGTGTGGAAGAGAGCAAAGGTTGAACACAGGAAGTACCAGCAGAACGTCCACATTGGCAGTGATGTTAGCAAGCAGTCAGGAGCATTCGGCAAATGATGCAGGAACGTGCATTACCTAACAGGAAGTAGCGCCTCCTTAAATAACTTCTATCCTTCCCAAATTGCTGTTTCATTGTAATACTTCATATCACTTGCTATTATACAGTATGATCTTGCATATTGCTGAGAGCGGTCATGATGAACAGAGGACACGGAGGAGGCTGGACCCAAGTGCAGTACCGTTTATTCAGAATCAAAGGACTAGGCTTGTTCTCGTGGTTGTGGACGGGCGAATGGTCAGTTGGTCGATCGACGAACTGGACAGGTACTGGACTGGAGACGAGGAGTTAATGTCGTGGTCAAGGGACAAGGCGAGTAGTCGTAACCAAGACGATGTGGAGCAGGACTAGGGACAATGAGGAACACGAAATTGGACAAGCAAAGCGAGGTAGGTTTGAGAGCACAGACGGGACACTTGTCTAAAGTGAGATTCCGCAACTGGGAAGTGGTCAAGTGGTGCTCTTTAGAGCAAGATGCTCCAGTTGAGGAGGGGTGCGGTGGTGCAGTGGGTTGGACCACGGTCCTGCTCTCTGGTGGGTCTGGGGTTCGAGTCCCGCTTGGGGTGCCTTGCGACGGACTGGCGTCCTGTCCTAGGTGTGTCCCCTCCCCCTCTGGCCTTACGCCCTGTGTTACTGGGTAGGCTCCGGTTCCCCGTGACCCCGTATGGGACAAGCGGTTCTGAAAGTGTGTGTGTGTGTGTGTGTGTGTGTGTGTGTGTGTGTGTGTGTGTGTGTGTGTGTGTGTGCTCCAGTTGAGGTGCGGTGTGGCCGTGAGTTCTTTCTGGAGCTCTTGTGATTCATTGCCAAGTGCTTTTCAACAACACTCACCTGTGCAGCTGTTGTTGAAACTGTAAGTTGGCTTTGTCTCACGTGTTTTTCCATGAGGTGCTTATTTTTTGCTGATACCGAACATAAACATTAAATATTTCAATTTACTGTCATGGGCCTCAATTCTGAAATGAAAATTAAACCCTTCACAAGGTAAGAAAAAATCCATGACATTTTAGTTTTTAATTATATTGCATGTGTAATATTTACTGATTTATTTTTGTGCAAAAATTGCCCTAGCAAATATGATGCATTTCTATTACAGAAGCTTCTTGCAGGATTTTAATTACAATCAGAAATGAACTTTTTCTTTTTTCCACACCCACAACATGGATAACAACCCTTGATATGTAGCAATTCAAACCACAAGGATCATATGGGTGAGATACTTAGAACATAGGTTCGAATCCCACCTCCAGCTGCATTAGCCTTGAAAAAGGCACTTATCATAAACTGCACCAGTAAAAATTACCCAGCTGTATAAATGGGGTAAATAATTGTAAGTAGCTTAATGCTGCAAGTTGCTCTGGAGAAAAGTGTCAGCTAAATTAATGAATATACAGCAAAACATACCCAAATAAAAATGTACTTTGATTCATTGAGCAGATGGTTCTCTAAAGGACTGTACAACTGAGCATGACAATTATTGTCCAGTAGGAAGGAAAATCTTGAGTGATACACTTGCACCAAGTTGTGTGAAATGTCTCTTTGAACCCTTCATTGCAGCCATGAGCATGAATAGCCTGCCTGCTTCCTCAAAGTGCAACTGTGCTAAAAGATGTTTTTTTCCCTCCTAAAAAGACCTTGGGCTGGTAACCTGGCAACCTCAAAGGCAGCCCCGAGTTCTGCCCCTGCGCTAAGAGGAGATTTTAAAAGCTAAGAGGGAGGGATGTCCATTTATGAGGGAATAATGATTCCGTTTTGTGGTGCCCAAAGGGAGCTCTTGAATCGATGCCACTTCAGCACTTTAACCTTTGTGTTCGTGGGAAACGTGTGCATTTTGGTGAGACACTTAGACATACATATCTAAGTGTGGTACGCACCGGATTTTCTTCCCATGTTCCTGTGCAAAGGGTCACCAGTTGATGTGGTGAAGATACATTGTGGGCCAAAGGCAGGTGGCACAGTGGTGAGAGCTGTTACCTCTGGATGTGGAGGGTATGGGTTCTAATCCTTCTCCTGCTACAGTACCTGTGAACAAAGTGCTTACTGCTGAAGTGATACACTAAAAAGTACCCTGCTGAGTAAATGGCTACATCATTGTTGCAAGGTGCTTTGGAAAGGGTGACTGGGTGAGGAAGGTGAGGTATATGTGTGGAGTCCTTGTGGTGACAGCATGGGGTATATTTACAACAGCTGCCTCCTAGCATTCTTCCTTGTGCTAGCTGTGTTTGCACATGGGAGTATACCCTTTGGATGCTGGGCTTCCTGCTGCTGCTGTAGCCATCTCCCAAGTGTGGAAAAACACACAGTGTTGGTGTTACATGTATACTTTGGTCATTGGGTCATGGCCCCTCCTATGGTATTTCATGGGCTGCCAGTTCAATGGTACCTGTATTAGTGGGGCCTCCATCAGTCTGTTGGACACATGGCAAAAATTGGTGTAAAAACAGTGTATAAGTGCTGAGCTAGGGATCCAAGATGCCATTTAACAACATGATAATTACTTGTTACACACTGGCTTACAAATTGTTATTTTCTAGAATGCCCAGGAGGGGTGGGCAACCACTGGCCAGTGGAACCCCAGAGGTTTTTTTTCTCTCTCAACCTTCAGTTGGGAGTTTTTGTTCCTTTCCCCGGTGGCCAGTAGGTATACTTATAGCTCTATAATTTTTTCATTATGGTAGCCGTTAGTTGACTGTCTTCTTTGTTTGTATCAATTTTTCTTGCTGTATGCCTGTGTTAAAGCGCTCTGTGTCACTGTGTGAGAAGAGCGCTCTATAAAAATAAAAATAAATAAATAAATAAGTGCAGCTGCAAGCATCTTGGTTCTGGAGTCCAGTGACATGTGAATATGAGTTAGGAAGTGGTCACTGCTCTGCCAAGCACCAGGCCTGCTCTCTGTGCATTAAATGATGAATATTACTTGTTTTCCATATGAGCAGTGGCTGTGCATGGGAAATGCCAGGGTGTGAACCCATCTCCACCCTGCTGCATATGCTCATGTGGTCTGTTTCTCTGGGCAGCACTTACACACATTCATATTTGACCTACTCTCCATACAGAGAGCAATCACAGATAAATAATTTATCATCACTATTGTTGTTTTCACATGCAGTATTTCAGTCAGCTGAGACAAACCATTTCCATGACTTGCGTGCATGTGCGCACATACCACACACACAAGGAATTTAGTCGTCTCACAAGTATGTGTACAACTAACAATACAGGGTCTCTCTGCCGGTTTCAGTCCTTTACCGTGTCAGTGTGATGCGATACTCCTTGATATCATATTGTCTGAACTGCTTGTCCCATATGGGGTCGCAGGGAGCCGGAGCCTAACCCGGCAACACAGGGTGTAAGGCTAGAGGGGGAGGGAACACACCCAGAATGGGATGCCAGTCCATCGCAAGGCACCCCAAACGGGACTTGAACTCCAGACCTACAAGAACGCAGGACCCAGTCCAACCCACTGCGCCACCACATCCCCCCTCTCCCTGATATCAAGCTGCAACTATTAGCTCTAGTCGACATTTTTCATTTTAGTGTACTTCAATTTGGTCTTTGGCTTCTTCTCCAGGACACGAGCTGCTTCTGTTGTTTTATGGTTCAATCTGACGATTAACACGACACATTAAATATTTATTTGAGCGTTAACAGATGTTGGATTTCCTTGTAAGACATTGAGCGCCATGCCTTTATGAGAAGATTCATCAATTTTTTAGAAGGCTCATTTGAGGCCGTTCAGCGAAATGCTGGGTTTGCACACAGTTCTGGGACGACAGTAAGATGAGCAGCACGTTCTTCAAGGGCTCTCGGGCACATCTGCGTTTAACCCGAGGCCATTGAGAGCACTTCCGTTGCAGTGCGTTACAGTGCAGTGTGCAGTTGGGCTGATGGATTGGGCCTGTAGGCGGTGCAGTGATTAAGGCCCTCACTTGGTTCAGATTCCACATTCAGTTGTTGTACTGCTGATCAAGGTACTCGCCCTGAGTTGATAGAGTGAAAAATATCCTTCTATACCGTAAATGGGTAAATCATTGTACACCAGTCCATGTACAAAAACAACAGGGTGCTTTGGACAAAGCTGTCACTTTCATAACAATTTAAGTGGACTTTCCCAGGCTATTAACAGTAATTACTATTTTGTACTACCTCTTTTTAACTGGATTTTTCTTCATTATGTGTACAAACATGAAGAGACATCGCTGCGTGACACATTTAACACTTGTTTTCTCAGCTGAGACATAGGCAGCCTTGATGCACTGCTGCATGAACTGTCACATTGATCAAATACACTGTAACCTCCCAGCAGGAAAAACATCTCCTCAGCTGTGGGGGGTGAGCAACAACACTCAGCAGAGTTACACACAGGTACTTGGGGTGGGGGGGGGGCGGAAATTAGGCTTGAAGGAGGGGAGACAGATCTATGCCTCCCAGTGTAAAGTGACCCAAGACACTCCAGAGTACTCTAAAGTACCACAATAGCACAAATTCCACAGTGCTACCTACAAAATAGCAGCAGAGTCGTGGAGGAAAAGTCCTTGAGGTTCAAAAGGAAGAGGCACGGTTCCTGCTGCGGCCACTCAGTGTCGCCATTACACAGTAAATGACTTCAGTCCACAAAACAGGTTTTACTGGAAGGGCTCATGCGCATCCTGAAATTTCCAGAGCTTCTTCACGTCGTTGAAAACATAGGTAAAGCCTCGTGTCCTATTAGCTTCTCTACCTCCTGTGAGTCTTTCACATTCCTGTAGTGAGAGTTGCTGCTTTTGAACCAAAAGGTTATAGGTTGAAATCCCCACCCCCCACCCTCCCAGCTGTAGTACCCTTAAGCAAGGTACTTATCATAAATTGCTTCAGTAAAAGTTTATAAAGCTGTTTAAATTAGTAACTCATTGTAAGTCTCTATATATAGAGTGTCAGGTAAATGGGTATAAAGTTCTATGCAGCTACATGTGTGATGAACATTGGTTCATAACAACAAAGTAACTGCACTTAAGAATCACATGTCTGCATCTAAGTGTCTCTTCCTGCTAATGTAATGAACACATTCAATGTATTTTCTATGAGATGTACGTCACTTTGGAGAAAAGCATCTGCTAAATGAATACATGTAAATATGTAAATGGTGTGTGCATGTGTGTTTCACTGTAACTGACAGCAGTAAGAGCTGCTCATGGAGTCAACAACAGTGAAACGTGGTAAACTGTTCGTACAGCCCTCCCAGTTCGCACATGACCTTAGTCTGCTCTCCATGCACGAGAATGAGGGCGTCCCTTCAAATGGCGCCATCTAGAGGATTCAGGAAAGTGCCGACTTGGGATGGCGCCCCCGGGTGGGCACTCTGGGAACACAGAGTGTCCTCAGCTGACCTGCCTGCATGCTGCGCGTGTGTGCCTGCGTGCCTGGTTTTCGTCACCGTTTCGTAACGCCGCACGGTTTTATATGACGGCCAGCAGGTGGCGCAGTGTTTAACTAAACACTGTAGTGGTCTTGCAGTCATAACATTGTGAAATCAAACCCCACTTCTTTCTCTTTTATCTGCAATCAAGGCACTTACCCAGAAGTGAAACAATTAAAATTCCTGGCTGTGTACCTGGGTAAATCAGTGTATATAGTTTACAGTGCAAACCTGTCATTTTCAGTTGTCTTAGAAAAAAGTGTCAGATAAGTGTGTGTAGTTCGAAAAAGAGCCACTCACAGTCTCATAAACGTGACCATACAGTGAGGACGAGTCTAATTGTATAATTATATTCACAGCTGATCTTTTCAAGTACGTTATTTACAGAACTTTTCTCACATTTGTTATATATTCAGAGTGTTCACAAAATGTTTGAGTGCTTTTGCTTGTGCTTGTTTCCTTCTTCCGCTTTACTCATGGCTCCGGAATTTATGTCTTTTTGGCCACAGATGCACCCACACACACATTCCCTCACACAAACATACGCACGCACACACACACACACACACACACACACACACACACACACGCTCACCACTGACAGTGTAAGGAGGACAAAGACACCTCTCTGACTGAGTCGTCCCAGAACATCCATGAAGGTCACTCACCCTGACCTCTGGGCCGTTGCGTCACTCCAGCACTGCAGCCCCCCACCAGCTGCACCTCAGTCAGGGACAGATGTACAGTGGACACCCAGCGCTCGGCCACCAATCACAGCTCGGCGCGGGGTTTGACAAGGGCCCGTCCTCTCAAGCCGTATGGGAACAGTGCTCACATGACCACGCCTGTCCTTGTGACAGGTACGGGGTTTATAAATACTGACTGAGCCCCATGCTGTGTATTGAATGTGTGTGTGTGTGTGTGTGTGTGTGTGTGTGTGTGTGTGTGTGTGTGTGTGTGTGCATTTATATGATGTGTGCATTCCAGCACTAGCTGGTTTACCCTCTCCGCACCTCGCTCTAACTGTGCCAGAGGTTCACACCCCAGCGGGAGCAGGCGTGTAAACACAGGGCCACCAAGGCTAAATGCCACAGATTAGTGTGGAAAGTGTCATATAAGATGGCGTAACCCAGGTCCCTAAAGCAGTCTCACAACAGGCAAATGGCTTAGGGTACAGGGCTACGGCGGCCCCACCCCATGTTGAACGTGTGACCAAGGTGCCGGAGAGTGCTTGTGGTAGCCTATAGACACACCCCATACGGTGGACCGTCAGGCAGCCTAGCATCATAGAGAAAGAGGCAGCAAGTGAAGCAACATGTTGTTTTTTCCACCCATCGTTTCCATTTATCTTCAGTATTACGCCCCCCCCCCCCCCCCCCCCACCCTAAGCCAAGCCTTTAACCAGAGATGACCGATTTCAGAGCAAGTTCCCGTGCAGGAATGTTTGGCCTGGTAATACACATTCTATGAGATGAACAGGAAAGCTCGGAAACCACAGGAAATGAAAAAAGCGTAAGAAACTTTCATTGAACACTTGACAAATGGCAAGTGGCATCCTGGACTCAATGAGCAGGAATGTAAGAAATGCAGGAATCATACGTGGGTCTGTGAGGAGCACATCCTTCTGCTTTTGTCATAACACGCTACAAGATATTTTCATAAAAGACAATTTCCTTTTCGTTGTATGTGAACCGCTCCAGTGACATGTTCTAATTTATTGACTTTATTTCCTTTACTGGCACAGGAAGTGTTACCAGAAATCTCCCTACACCACTTGTATGTACAGTACCTGACCTGCAGTCTCACATTTTTCTTTACAATCAGGACAATCTCAGCTATATTTTCAATTTGGCCTTAAATATTTTACATTGCCCTGTTGTAAGAACAGCAGTTTGATGTTTTCATCAGCAAAGCAGTAGATGCTGAGTGAGCACTCTGGAGATGTCCAACAGCTTGTGTAAGTCCTGCATAATATTCATAGGATCCGTCCCTACCTCACTACTAACTCCGCCCAACTACTTGTCCAGGCCATGGTGACTTCTCGTCTGGGTACTGCAGCTCTCTCCTGTGTGGCCTTCCTGCTACTGCCGTCAAACCTCTGTAGCTTCTACAACATGCTGCTGCACAAATTGTGTTTGATTTGCCAAAGTCTTCCCATGTATCTACTCATTTCTCTGAACTGGCTAGCTGCCCGAACCAAATTCAAAACCCTGGTTATTGTCTACAAATGCATCAATAGAATTGCTCCCAGCTACTTACAGGTCTTGATCAACCACTACACCCCAGCTAGACCCCTTTGCTCGTCTACTTCTGCTCGCTTGGTGGTCCCGCGCATGAAAGATAAAGCACGGAGGTTCTTGGTTCTGGGTCTGTTGTGGTGGAACAACCTTCCCCTCTCACTCAGAATTGCAGAAACTCTGTCTGCATTCAAGAAGGGTCTGAAAACCCACCTTTTCCAGATCCACTTTGCCCAAGATCTCTTCAGATCGTCTATGGTGTAACTGTTCACGCATCGTAACTCCAGAAGCATCCCCAGATACAACCTTCTTTCAGCCATTACTCTAGTATTGTACTGCTCATTTGTGTATCTTAATTTAATTTAAAAAAAAAAAAATGGTGTGGGTATCGGGATTCGTCTGTGTCTTACGCACCTACTTGAACGATGAACCTCAGTGCAGCAAGTGGTAGGGAACAAATTAGGTTTGCTTGAGACTTTCATGTCTGCAGCTATGTCTCCTTCTCTCAATGTAATGCATAAATTGTACTTTTGCTGAGATGTACGTTGCTTTGGACAAAAGCGTCTGCTAAATGAATAAATGTAAATGTAAATGTATATGAAAACTCACCTTTTCCAGACCCATTTCACCCAATATCTCTCCAGCTCATGTACGGTATAAATGTTTATGCACCGTAACTTCATGAGCATCCCCAGATAAGCCTTTATTCAGCCACTACACCGGCATTGCATTTGCTTGTTTGTGTGTCTTTTAATATTTTTTTTTTTAAAAAAAAAAAGGTGGGAGGGTATCAGGATTTGTCTATCCTGTGTTTTATGCACCTACTTGAACGATTAACCTCGGCGCAGCAAGTGGTAGGTAACAAACTAGGTTTACTTGAGTCACACGTCTGCAGCTATGTCTCTTTCTCTTAATGTACACACACACACACACACACACACACACATTTTCAGAACCGCTTGTCCCATACGGGGTCACGGGGAACCAGAGCCTAACCCGGCAACACAGGGCGCAAGGCTGGAGGGGGAGGGGACACACCCAGGACGGGACGCCAGTCCGTCGCAAGGCACCCCAAGCGGGACTCGAACCCCAGACCCACCGGAGAGCAGGACTGTGGTCCAACCCACTGCGCCACCGCACCCCCTTCTCTCTTAATGTAGTGTTGTGTTAATTGTACTTTTGCTGAGATGTACATCGCTTTGGACAAAAGCATCTGCTAAGTGAATAAATGGAAATGTAAATGTAAGTCAAACGTGCTGCAAGTGAGCCTGTAGGAGCAAGGTATCAGAAAGGTGTTTTCCAAATTCTCCTCCAGCCTCTCCCTGACCATGACCAGCCGCAGAGCTGCTGTCTTACATGGGAGAACTTGAAAAATGTGGATTGTCTGCTGCTGAAGCAAAAACAACAAACCATCTTCTGCTCTATGGCTGTGTGGCTCTATGCCCCGGTTCTCCAGGACAGAATGAGGTGGAGACTCAGAGGCTAAAGTGCAAACAGTGGCAGTTTTGTTGTGAATTTCAGTGCTGCATGAGCAGAAGTAAACATGATGGGGTGTACAAATACGGTACAGGGATTGAAACACTCTATACACGTACTCGGGGTAACTTGAACACTTGTGCTCCTGGAAATCGAGTTTCATCGGCGTTGAATAGGAGGGAAAAGGTGTGCTTTGGGTGCCCATTCCCTCGACCCTCTCAGGAGGTAATACCGCAGGATCAGGACCACTCACATTATTGCCAGACGCTCTTTCTCTACGGTGTTGTAGAGTCATTCCCATGGAGACTGGTTTTGGCTCGCATACAGAATGGCTCACTCCTCCCCCAGTTCCCCTGGATGAGGACAGCACCTAAACCCCCGTTTAAGTAATTCATCTGCTGCAGAGGAGAAAGAGAAAAATCAGGACAAATTAAAACAGGTGAACACCCCACAGATTTCTATTACTTTTTTCACTGAGAAGGTTTGTCCGCTGGAACTGTTGTGAGGCTTCTGCTCAGATCCAAGCTCAAAATGAGGGCCATTAGCTGCAAACCAATGACAATAATTAGCCACTCCACAAAGATTGTACCTCTTTCTTTTCTTTTCATCTTAGAATCTGAGCAGACCAAGATAGCCTCTGCTTTTGTTTTTTTACATGGGGCTGGACCTGACCCCAGGGGCTGTACATTGTTCCTCCCAGTTGCACACTTTTCTAGAGCTTCCATGAGCCCAGAGAGTTTCACAGACTTCAGGAGAGCCCAGAGAAACACCACATGCCACTGCCACTTGCTGCTTGCTAGAATGACATTTTCCAGGTTGGCGTTAGCTTATCATGGTTCTGGACCAGTGTGACAAAGGAGGCAAGGGTTGAGGTGATATATTTGGTATGCATAACTTTTATCTGACCAAATCATCTCATAGTTTACATCACCAACTTGCTGTGTGATCACAAATAGTCCTTGCTACTTGGCAAGCAATTTGGAATTGGAGGAACAATCTGAGGACTTCATCTCCTATTCTAAGTGGAGTCCTCCAGTTATAAAAATGTTGAATGCTACCTGGCATTCTAGAGCGTGCAGCAAATTCTCCTGTAGAATGACATTTTCATTTACTCATTTAGCTGATGCTTTTCTCCAAAGCAACTTACAATTATTTACCCATTTATATAGCTGGGTAATTTTACTGGAGCAATTTAAGGTAAGTTTCTTGCTCCAGGGTACAACAGCCAGAGGTATTCAATGATATTCAAGGAGCTCTGGACATGATGCCCATAGAAGAAATCGAATGTAAGAAATCAAACACTATGGAGGCCTCAGGGACCTCTCAAAATGCAAAATGGGGCCTATTCAGCTTTTTGTCCCAATACCGTGGATTCTGCCTTAATAATTTACAAATGCTTTTAACATGTTTAACAATTATATATGTTGCAATGTTGTTTTAAAACGCTTCATCAGTCCGTTCATCTATGGATGACAGTCCTAATGGCTATACTACACAATAGGGGGCAAAACATAAATGTCGTGCTTTGATCCATGTGAATTTCTCTGGGAATTCCCACTCAGAGAAACACAAACAAGTGAAGTTGGCAACTTTTTTCCATAACATGTAACACAATGGCCTTGGCACCACATTACAATAACTAGTGTAAAGATGTTCTAAAGGCCTGATGGCATCCATGTTTGTTCTGTCGTACACAATCTTCTTTAAAGGGAGGGGATGTAACAGCAACCAAGGAAACCACCAGTGAATTTATCTTTTGGCAGTGGGGACACTCCACGCACCACCACTGGACATCCTCCCAAATCCCTAACCAGTAGAACTGGGCTAGTAGGCGCTGTCCAGTGTTGTCCTGTTCGATGTACTCCGCCGTAGGATTACAATGCATTACCTGAAACAGCATTTTCTGCCAGCCCTGGGGAACCAACAATTGTGTAACCTCCTCCTGCATGTCTAAGCCTTTTAGCACATAAAGTATAGGTGACCTGTTGATCTCGTTTGACTACCATTCAATCATTTGCTCACAGGTAAAACATCCCATACCTCGTAGAAGTGGGGTGCCAGCACAGTGGAGATCTTTCTTACCACTGCTGGTGCTGCTACTGGTGCTATAGTGTGTGAGTGACAGAGAGTGTGTTCCACCGCTGTATGGATGAGTGACCCATTGTAAGAAATGTATCTAGCAGTGCAAGTCACCTTGGTGAATAAGGTGTGTGGACTGGTAACACCACATAAAGTTCATTGGAAGTCGCTTTCGAGAAAAAAGCATCTGCTAACTAAATAAATGTAAATGTACCTCCCGCTGCCTGTCTGCACTCCGGAGCCAATATAGCCCCTCTTCTAGATAGAGATCTCTGTCTCACCATGGCTATTGGGAGAAAGTGGGGACACCCACCTGTCAGCTGGGTCTTTTTCTACATATAGGACAACACTGGTGTGAACCCTTTACATAGTCGCTACTCCTGTACTGTATGTAAATGTATCTCGGAAAAAAATGTAGAGGTCATCAGGATTTGTCTATTCTGAGTTTTGTGCAGCCACTCGTGTGATGTCCATTGGTGCATACAGTGGAAAGAAACAAACTAGCTTTTCTTATGAATCACACGTCCACAACTATGTCTCTCTTTTTGCTAATGTAATGTACACATTTTATTTCTCTGAGATGTACATCGCTTTGGAGAAATGCGTCTGCTAAATGAATAAATGTAAATGTAATGTAAACCCCGTCTATTCAGTCCCCAGCATGAATATAAATCGAAGGCAGGGAGTAACTCCCTCCAAGGAACTATACTTGTTGCCTCTAATAGAAAAAGTAAGCCTAACAGTTGGATACTAGTGAAAATCCTGGTGAACACACCAAACCTTTGCCGTATCACAACACCTCGATACCTTCCACAGAACTATGCTGTGTCGGACTTTCGACTGTTGACAGCCAGAGTCCTGCAAAGTCTAGTGAAGGCACTGTTGGATTTTTTACTGGAACCCGATACCTTCCTTCCAGATCAAAAACGTGCTGTGGCCTTCCTTAATCTAAGAGTGAGCAATGGTATCCAACTCCATAGACAAGTAGTCCTGGCTGAGGTACTCAAGCTCATCTCATTGCCAACTTTCCAATTCATGCCTCCTTGGAGACCAGGGAGAAAGGTGAGGGTTGAGAGGCCAAAAGGAGTCAGATGGGGAGAACACGGGGGTATGACTAGAAAAGGAGGCCAAGCCCTGTGACCGTCACTTGATTTTTGGAGAGTCGGATCGCCTTGAACAAAGATGCAGGCTGGTAGCGCAGGAGCCAGTCAATGAAGGTCCTCAGAAGACTTGACACAAATTGTACCAGCACTACCGGCTCCATCATTTTGTTTTTCTTCTGGTTCCTGCATCTCTGGCTTCAGTCACTGCCAACAGGAGTCATGGAGCTGCCAGGCAAAGCAAAGGGTCAGTCAGCATCACTTTACTGGCTTATCCACAACAGATAAATTAAAGATCAAGGTTGTTTTTTACACTATCAGTCTCCATTGCTCCAAGAGAAATTTTCTAACATTAATTCTAACATTAATAAACTTTGCCTTCTCTTAATGACCACCAACTAACAGATAAAAGCATTTTTTCACAGGGTAGTTCTGGCTTACCTATAACACAGTGTAGGTCAGCACGCCTAACATCTTGCATAAGCACTAACAAACGCTACCTTATGATAGTATTAGTACTGAGTGGCTTCTGTGGTGAACCTTTTTAATTGTTTAGTTGATTGTAAGACAGACAGTATAGTCATAATGGCTGAATTGTCAGTCATCCACACAACAGTTGCCATTAAACTAAACAATGCAGTGCCAGGGCAAGTAGTGTGTGCACTTGGTTCTGTTCCGTTATCTGCCAGGAACACGGCGGAGGCAGGGCTGAGCTAAAACCGGTACATCCCTCCATTGGTATTTCATCAGCTGGAAAGTATGAGGACGTGACATGACACGCTGTCTCCACTTGCACATGGCAGTCCCCGAGTGCCTGATCCACCCAGATACACACACCTTGCCAGGTGTGGCACAGTTCCTGGACTACTGACAGGATCCAGAAACACAGCAACCCACCACTAACATATCCTGGGTCCTCTCCACCCAACAGCAGCCTAGTGTGCATCGTCCCTAGAAGGTGGAGCAAGACTCTCATGAGGATGTGACAAGTGACTCGTTTACCATCAGTGAGGGGTCTGAGCCGAAGAGGATCCCCCCCATTTCCTCAGGAGAAGGTAAGGAGCTAATGAATGTCATTGCTGCTGTGTACCTGTACTCTGTCTACATTCCCTGCTCTTTACAGTTACAAAGAAGCCACGTGTAATGGATATTATTAAGCCGTGTGTAACAATATTGTATTCATAGGCATTCAGCTGTTGAATTCATGGTCCACCACGATTAGTACCAACACAGATGGACACAGATGGCTCCTGTCTTCTGCTATTACTGTAGCGTCCGGACGGGAGTCCGACACGGACGCGCGTTGCTATTACGTCCAAACACAGACGAAATATATAATGACTTCACGTGCAGTGTGAGGTTAGACGTGTACGGTGAGTATTGTAAGACACTCGGTGGAAGAGAAACAAGAAACACGAGACCAGGAAACACACACGGTGTTGGAACTACGGTGAACAGTGAAATGCTAATCTGTGAGTCTGACCGCAACCCTGAGACGTGACGAAATACCGGACAGGAACGATGGACCAGGACTGAAGAACAAGAGGCAGGAACTGACGGGACGGGCACTCGGGACTGGAACATGCACACCTAGGAAACAAACTGAGGGAACAAGAGACTACCAATCGCCAACGAAGCACAAGAGAACTGCTGATTAAGAATCCGCGACTAGTTCTGCTCCGCTGGCTCCTTTTATACCTCCATGTCCTACGAGACTGTGAGGTGATAGGTAAGCGTTAGCTAGCGGCACTGAGTGGCGCCGCCTCTGACCAGGAGGGGCAGTGACCCCGTGGGATGTGACAGTACCCCCCCCTCCAGGGGCGGCTCCAGCCGCAGAACGCCGGCGGGTAGGCGGTCGCCCCCGCCGTCGCGGAGCAGGCCGATCTGGATGACACTCATGGAAGTCCTCAATAAGAGCTGGGTCCAAGATGTCCCGTGCTGGTACCCAAGACTGCTCCTCCGGCCCATAGCCCTCCCAGTCGACCAGATAGTACAGCGTACCCCGTCTCCGTTTGGAGTCCAGGAGGGCCCTGACGGAGTAGGCAGGAGAACCATCCACATCCAACGGTGGAGGTGGAGAGACTGCTGGGCTCTGCAGGGCGGAAACACAATGGGGCTTGAGGCGCGAAACATGAAACGTGGGACAGATACGATAATGCGAGGGCAACTGAAGACGGTAAGAAACCGGGTTGATCCTCTTCAGGATCTTGAAGGGGCCGATGAAACGGGGGGCAAGCTTCCTCGAGGGCAAATGCAGTTTGAGATCCTGGGTGGACAACCATACTCTCTGCCCTGGCTGGTACAATACAGTCCTACGCCTTTTGTCGGCCTTCTCCTTTTGGTTGGATACCACCTCCTGGAGACGGACATGTGCGGACTCCCACACCGACTCACTCCTCTTGTACCAGTCGTCCACAGCTGGCAACCCACTGGTCTCCATCGTCCACGGGAACAGCGGAGGCTGGTAACCGAGCACACACTGGAAAGGAGTTAAGTTTGTGGACGAATGGACCAGGGAGTTCTGGGCGTACTCTGCCCAGGGGAGGTATCTGCTCCAATCCGCTTGATTCTGAGCACAGTAACTCCGCAGGTAACGTCCAACCTCCTGGTTGAGGCGTTCCACTTGCCCATTAGACTGTGGATGATAACCAGAGGAGAGGCTGACTGAGACTCCTAAGCGGGCAAAGAAGGCCTTCCAGACCCTTGAGGTGAACTGGGGTCCCCTGTCCGAGACGACATCCTCTGGCAGGCCATACAGCCGGAAGACATGTTGGAACAGCAGTTCCGCGGTCTCCAGGGCTGTAGGTAGACCTTTCAGAGGAATCAGTCGACAGGCCTTGGAAAAGCGATCTATGACGACCAATATGGTGGTGTTTCCATCAGAACACGGAAGATCAGTAAGGAAGTCCACCGCTATATGGGACCATGGACGGTTGGGAATCGGGAGTGGCTCTAAAAGCCCTGCTGGCAGCTGTCGTGGGACCTTGGCCTGGGCACATGTGGTGCAGGCAAGGACGAAGTCTCGTACGTCCTGTTTCATGGATGGCCACCAGAAGCGTTCAGCGAGAAGCTTCAAGGTTCGGTTGACCCCTGGGTGTCCTGTACTTGGACCATCATGGGCCCAGTGCAGGAGCTCGGACCGAACAGTGGACGGGACGTATTCTTTGTCTTGGGGCTGCTCGTTGGGACCGGGTTCTTGACGTTGGGCTGCTTGGATATCGTCCAATAAAGCCCAACGGATAGGAGCCACAAACTGCGTCGGGGACAAGATGGTGTCTGGTGGGGAGAGCTGAGGCGATACCTCGAACAAACGGGACAGGGCATCGGCCTTGCCGTTCTTGGAGCCAGGACGATAGGTCACCGTGAAACGGAACCTGGTGAAGAACATGGCCCACCGCGCCTGTCTGGAATTGAGCCTCTTTGCCTTCTGCAGATACTCCAGGTTCCGGTGATCAGTTAACACTAAGAATGGGTGCGTAGCCCCCTCTAACCAATGTCTCCACTCTTCCAAGGCCATCTTTATGGCTAAGAGCTCCCTGTTTCCTACATCATAATTCTGTTCAGTAGGCGACATCTTGTGTGAGAAATACGCACATGGATAGAGCTTCAGGGGACTTCCCTGGCGCTGTGAGAGCACTGCCCCTACCCCGGCCTCAGAAGCATCAACTTCCACAATAAAGGGCAGTTTGTGATCAGGGTGCTTCAGGATTGGGGCAGAAGTAAAACGCTTCTTTAGGTCTTCAAAGGCCTGACTCGCCTCAGGAGTCCAGGTCAGGCGCCTAGGGGCTCCTTTTAACAGGGCAGTCAACGGGGCTGCAACGGAACTGAAGTTCCTTATGAAGCGCCTATAGAAATTCGCAAAACCTAGGAACCGTTGCAGGTCCTTTACTGTCTTTGGCTGGGGCCATGACAGAACTGCCGAGACCTTCTGTGGATCCATCGTGACCCCGTTGGGTGTTAGGATGTACCCCAGGAAATCCACAGAGTGCACATGGAACTGGCACTTCTCCCCTTTCACGTACAGCTTATGTGCTGCCAGCTTTTGCAACACCTCCCTGACATGTCCAATATGCTCCTCACGGGACCGAGAAAAGATCAGGATATCATCCAGATACACTAATACTGAGCGATTAATTAGCTCTCTGAGTACTTCATTAACAAAAGCCTGGAATACGGAAGGTGCATTCGCCAGGCCAAAAGGCATGACCAGGTACTCATAATGGCCGAGGGCGGTGCTAAAAGCGGTCTTCCACTCATCCCCTTCCCTAACGCGAATCAGGTTATATGCGCTCCTGAGGTCCAGTTTCGTAAAGATGGTAGCACCAGAAACCTGTTCGAGGGCCGACGTGATAAGAGGCAAGGGGTGCGGGTACTTCACAGTAATGGCATTTAGCCCCCGATAATCAATACAGGGGCGCAAACCCCCGTCCTTTTTCTCAACAAAGAAAAAGCCAGCGGAAGCTGGAGAGGTAGACGGCCGGATGAATCCGGCTTCTAGTGCCTCCGTTACATAAGCCTCCATTGCCTGATGTTCAGGTTGAGAAAGAGGGTATACCCGCCCCCTAGGGGGTGTAGTGCCCGAAAAAAGATCTATAGCACAATCCCAAGGTCTATGAGGGGGCAGTTCTGCAGCCTTGTGTTTGCTAAACACCGCCACTAGATCTGCATACTCCCTTGGAAGCTGCAGGGGCAGATCTGCATTAGGGCTCTCTATGGATGTGGAGTTACAAGACGTCTCCAGGTGTTCGGGACACTGCTGTCCCCAAGACAGCAGTTTCCCCTCCCTCCAAGAGATAACAGGGTCATGGGTGCATAACCATGGATATCCCAAAATAATGGGGTTATCAGGGGACTTAATCAGATAGAACCATATCTGTTCCTTATGGAGTGGCCCTACCTGCATAGTAACGGGCTCTGTGCGCTGCTCTACACGCCCCGACCCGATTGGAGCGCCATCAATAGCTTTAACAGCCAGGGGTTTGGGGCATCGGGCACAGGGCAAGCCCCAGGACGCGGCCATATCATGATCCATGAAATTCCCTGCAGCGCCACTGTCTACCATAGCTTTCATCTGCTGCTGCTGGAAACCCCAGGATACTGTAACTGGTAATGTCAACAGGGAGGTATGGAGAGATACATCACTCACCAGTAAGTCGGTCCGTTGGGATCCACGGGGTGGCCGCACTGGACAGGAAACCTGCACGTGATCCGCAGCTCCACAGTAAAAGCACAAGCGTTGCAGAAAACGGCGCCTCCTTTCCTCCTCTGTCAAACGCCCGTTACTGAGTCGTATTATTCCCTGTCTGACGCACGGTTCTTCGAGCCCTGCACAGCTGACAAGGTTGCGTGCTTGAGCCGGCTCATTGTCCACAGGGCTGTAGGGTACCTGCTGCCCTGGCGGCGTCGGGGTCCGGCTGGACCCGGAGTTGCTCCGGTAATCCGGCGAGAACTCCTGAGAGAGTGGTCTTGACAATCGGGGGCTGGATGTCTTCTCCACTGGAGACCAGGAACGCACCTGAAAACTCCTGGTGCTGGGGAAGAACTGTCTCTCTGTCTTTCTGTCTGGGCTAGGGGGTGACTCAGGAGAGTAGGGCCCTGGGAACAGAGAGGCTGGACTGGGGATTGAGTATTCTGTGTAATTCTGGTTCTCACCTCTGCTACCTTGCAAAGCCTCCTGGAAGGGAACGGACAGCTGCTCAGTAGCGCTGATCCCATTGGTCTGCACAGGGCTCGTGGGCTCCGCGCGAGGACCCGAGGAAGCATAAAGACGATCAAAAAGACATGTCCGCCAATCATCATGCGTTTGCGAACTGGTCGGATCGGCGCCCCGCCCACCGTGACTGAGGAGTCGTGTCAACTGCTCCAACTGATCTGTGAGGCGGCTAGCGGCGTTTGTGCAAACCAGGAGTCGTTCTTGGTTCGCCTCTGTCAGCTCCGCCAGCTCACGCCATTCCGCTGAAGTCATATTAGCAGGCGGATTCTTCTGTAGCGTCCGGACGGGAGTCCGACACGGACGCGCGTTGCTATTACGTCCAAACACAGACGAAATATATAATGACTTCCCGTGCAGTGTGAGGTTAGACGTGTACGGTGAGTATTGTAAGACACTCGGTGGAAGAGAAACAAGAAACACGAGACCAGGAAACACACACGGTGTTGGAACTACGGTGAACAGTGAAATGCTAATCTGTGAGTCTGACCGCAACCCTGAGACGTGACGAAATACCGGACAGGAACGATGGACCAGGACTGAAGAACAAGAGGCAGGAAGTGACGGGACGGGCACTCGGGACTGGAACATGCACACCTAGGAAACAAACTGAGGGAACAAGAGACTACCAATCGCCAACGAAGCACAAGAGAACTGCTGATTAAGAATCCACGACTAGTTCTGCTCCGCTGGCTCCTTTTATACCTCCATGTCCTACGAGACTGTGAGGTGATAGGTAAGCGTTAGCTAGCGGCACTGAGTGGCGCCGCCTCTGACCAGGAGGGGCAGTGACCCCGTGGGATGTGACAATTACACTGGGAGTTCTATGCTTACTTTGGAGCTACAAGTGAGTGCACATTGCAGAATCATTGCACAAACGTTACTGAGTGCAATAATAAAACTGCAGTCAGTGCTGGGGGTGCTTTAAATCAAATGTCTTCAACATTTATAAGACGAAACCCAGTGAACATGTCTGGGGATGTGCACAGGGCACACACTATCAGTAGATGGTCTTGACTGAGCTAAATCTCAAGCACCACACGCTCAAAAAAGGCTGAACCCTCCCCTGAGGCTCTTTTCCCAGCATTACCTTCTCTAATAAATGGAATCTGTGAAGTTTCAAATCTATATGTAGCACATTTTTAACATTTAAACAATGGTATGTTAACAACTGCTAATAATGTAAATGTGCAAACCACGTACATAAATATGTATGCTAACCTGTTCCAATTCCTGTAAGACAATAAGCAGTCCTCTTCTGGAAATGGGAGAAAAAGCATAATAAAAAAGACTGCGTGACCTTTTGAGTGTGAGTGTGGGAGACATCTGATCTGGAAGACATCATCATTTTGTTTTTATTCACATCGCACAAGGCCAAACAGCTAATATGATCTATGGTCAACATATTTGGTTACATAGTTCAAAATTCTGATGTCTTCTCATGGTTTATCATTCACAGCAGGTGGTTACATTGACCACCATCAATGCTTTGTGATGACATGAGATGAGAAGGTTGTTCTTTCCAAAGGTAAACCTGGATTTTTTTTTACTGGGAAGAAACAATTTTAGATGGGAGAGATTTCAGAGATTTGTACAATTGATACAGGAGAAAATGTCCCTTTTCTCTGCATCACAGTCCACTCACAACAGTTCAGGCAAATAACTTGCTCATAGTGTTCCAGAGACCATGGGAAAGGGTTCAGTTTAGCCAAAACTACTTCCCATGTCAATCCATGCTACTCACCAAAGAGCTGCATCTGAAATACTCAGAGGACATAAATTCCAAGTGACTGATCTTCTAACTCTTTGTCCAAACAGCGCAACTCAGTGACATTTATACAATCAGCGTAAATATTTTTATAATCCCTTTTAATTTACTAAGCAATAAGCTAAAATTAGACTATAGCAGCAGAGTATGACTATAAGCAACTCACTGTTAAAATGTGGTGCACCCTAAACTTTCCACATAATAAACAGGTGGCACAGTGGCACAGCGGCATAGTGAGTAGTGCTACTGTCTCACTACGCCTAGAAGATGCAAGAAGACGTGGGTTCGATCCCTCTTTAGTCTGTGTGGAGTTTGAATGTTCTCTATGTGGTACTGACATTGAGCCGCTCTCTGCTCAGAAGCAGGGTACAGTACCACGATACTGCATTTGGCTTGGGAACAATGGGATTAATAGTGCTGTATCAGCCGCGCACGACCCAAAGCCCGTGACGACATCAAAGTAGCTTCACTCTCTACTCTTTCTCGAGGACAACAGGGACGTGCGGCCGCGCGACCCACAAAGCACGCGAGAGCGGCTCGCTCATGTCGTAACTGCACTACTTATTTGTCTATTTATGATCAAGTTTTATGTTGTAATTTAGAAGTATTTCATGTGTTTTGAAGGAAGCATGTATTATGATGATGACTTCAGTTGAGCTGCTACTGGGGGACAGCCCTTTTGGGTATGTTGGTGTGGGGAAGACACGGGGCAGTTATATTTTTTGGAAGCCAGAAAGGGATTGTTATGGGAAAGACTTTGTCTTGACAATGTGATTAACAGTTGCTTAGACTAGTAACTTTGTTGACAAACTGTAGGAAAATGGTGTTGGGTTTGTTGGATTGGGGATTTTAATGTATTGTTTTGGTTGTGTATTACTGATAACTTTACCAAAAGTTTAATTAAAAAAACTACACTAGTGCACATGTAATTTCAGAATAGCGTTATTCACCTTTCGGCATCGGATGCTGTCTGTGAGCAAAGAGTCAAGCATTTTCTACGTAGGAACAAGCAGGCAGAAAAGTAACCTCGGCACAAAGCATGGTAACAGGAACAAAGGCAACAAGATACAGTAACTATGGTAATGTGGGGTAGTCAAAACAAGTGGAACAAAGCCTTCTTAATAAAAAAATGAAAAGCCCATTTTTTTGTTTTTGCAATTTAATACCACTATAATTGGGAGAAAAAATATAAATGAAGTAATTTAATAGTGAAGTATTTGTAACCCTAAAAAAAAAAAATTACAATCTTTCTCTGTGTTGGTTCATTTCTCAATGCCATGGCATAGCCTAGGTTCAGGTGGTAGTAAATGAAACTTTGTCATGGTCGGGTCCTGAAGGAAGCGGCGGACCCAAGTGCAGAGCGGTAATCGTGGTGTCTTCGGGGAAATTCAAGAGAGGAGGTCAAAGAACAGGCAAAGGGTCTTCGAGGTGCGAACGTCGTAACAGGGAGGATCCAAAAGGCGAGGTCAGTACACAGGCAAGAGGTCGATGATCAGAAAAGAGGCAGGAGATCGGGGGAACAAGGGACGGGTTCGGGGAAGGCGTTCGGGAACAGGAAATAGCTAGAGAAGGCCGCTAACGAGGAGGCAAATCAAGGTTCCGCATCAGCTGGTGGTCTGACGCAGCCTTTTATGCTGTAGTCTGCGTTGCGTCCCAGGTGTTCCGTGTCGGCCCGGAGGTGTGGGCGTGGCAAATTTAAATAAACCTTAACGCTTAATGATGTTTTTTATTTTTCAAAGATATGTTTTTTTAATTATGCTTTTTTATAATTGTACAAATAATTTTATGTTGTAAAACAACGTCGAGCTATAAATTTATAATAATGCAAGTATTATGTTGTGCTACAATACAACTTATAATGCCTTCCTTATTGCGGTCTCATTATGATTATATAATAAGTATAATATTTTACAACTCAAAGAAGTGTTATCAGAAGAAAAAAATTGTTAATTATTTGTCCTGCGGGGATTTTGTCCTACACGCTAACGTAGCAGCAGGGCACCACGTGGAGCGGTGAAGCATGCATCTTTATATTTGTCTCATTCGGTTACTTTAAACGTGTGAGGAAAAAAAGTTCAAAATCGGTGGTTTAACAACTGTTCGGATGTTGTTGGGCTCCTCCAAGCTTCTGTCCTCCGCTTTTTTCTGTGCTCCACTCCACTCCATCCATCGCGGCTCGCCCTCTTCTTCTTCCTCTTCCAATTTTTCCGTCACCACCCTCTTTTCAACAGGATCCGATCTTCTCGTCATATGTCCAGTCTCATTACTCGTCTCGTGCTCCCACTCACAGTTCTGGCTCCGCAATTTTTAATTTTTTAATTTAGCTGACGCTTTTCTCCAAACAAGCGATTTACAGTGTTAAACTACCTACTGATATTTACCCCAATATTTATTTATTTACAGCAGTGTAATATTACTGGAGCACTTGTTTGGGTAAGTACCCTGCAGGGGTACTACAGCTGGAGGTGGGATTCGAACCTGTGACATTTCATTTGGGTCCAAATGCAGCAGTTCTAAACACTACTAAACCACCAGCAGTCTTTTCTGTACAATTTTAAAATCCAACTTTCACATCCACACAGGTAGTGTGAAAGCGACATTTAAATGCTGGGGACCAATGAGATGCGACCAAACTCTTCTCCCCACGCCCACGGTGCTGTATTGTAATTCCGAGAGCGGAGTCCTGCGGTGAGTGATGCCCTAGTGGTGCATGCGCAGTGTGAGCCGCCGCTATTACCTTCACGCGTGCATCAGCGCGCCGTCACGCGCATCTTGCGGCAGAACAGAGCCAAAGGACAAGAAGGAAACGTCGTTTGGACACGTTAAGGGTGAGTGGGGTACTGGGTGGACTGCTGCAGTGCAGCGAAACTAGGGACAGAGAGGTGCGCTGCTGCATCCTTGCTCACCCCACTTCTTTTAAGTTTATTCTCTCGTTCTCTTTTCTCTGTTTCCGTGCCGGGTACTTTACTTTGTTTGTTAGTGTACAGTGTTTGCGGAGAGGGCCGTTCAGCGGGAACATCTGACGCGGCAATTTCCCAGCAGCCCGCTCGTTCGCTATCTTCTTATCCGCCTTCTCGGTACGTTTCCGCCTGACTGCGTGTTCACGCTATCCACGGCTCTCGGCGCGACGCGCATCCATGTAGGGGAAGTACGACGAGTGTGACGGCAGCGCGAGACAATGCGGACGCCAGTCCCCCTAGCAACTGCCCTCGCGTTTCTCGGGAAGGTCGTGGCGCGAGTTCGCTGATGAGCTGCACGTGCGGTCTGTCGCGATCCCTCCGCTTCCGACTCGGTCGCGCCAAATCGTGCCTCCAGTGCTTGACTTGCGGCTGCCTTCTCACAAAGTTTCTGGGCGCGACGACCGGTCTGCCTCACTTAACTGTAACAGTTTTTTCGGTTCGTTTTGTTAAATATTAAAGTTAATTTAACCCACTTGTGTTAGTTGAAGTGGACGCGGGAGTGGCCGTTTGTCACTTAAGGCAAGCCTTAGAGCCTTCGCCAACGAAGTGCGTCAAGTTTGTGTTCGTGGCCAGCAGGAGCTCTTCATTCGTAGCCCCCCGCATGCACCCCGTTTGGGTTTGTCGGCGCTTCCAGTGGTTCATCATGTAGCTGTCCTGTGCTTCGCGCGTCTCTCATCTAGCTTACTATAAGCTGTAGCAGGGCCGTCTATCTGACTGCATCCACTTAGCCCCCTCAGGAGGCATGCTGTGGTGGCAGTGGGGTTTGGACTCAGCTCACCTTGTGGTAGTGAGTGCACCCTGCCTACTACCAGTGTACACATTCTTCATGTTGCTTTACTATACATGGTACCATGGCATGGGGGTGGGGTAGCAGATAGGGTAGGGTTTGGAGCTGCTGCCTTTTTGAACCTGAAAAACCTGGGTTTGAATCCCGCTTCCTGCTCTCTAGCACCCTTGATGAAGGTATCCAGCTGTATGGTTATCTAGCTGTAAGTAGATTAATGTAAGTCGTCTTGGAGAAAAGTGTGAGGTAAATGTAAGTGCAGCACTCTGCTGTCCAGGAAGATGTGGTGAAGATGTCTCCTCTTGTTCGTGTGCTCTGTTGCTCACCAGCAGTACAGTGTGTGTCGATGGGCTCACCAGTACCTTTGGAATTCAAGGCACAGCAGTAGGTATTATGCTGCTCACTTGCATGATAAAGGGTGCTGACCTTCAGCACAGTCTGGCCTGTGTGTGTGTGCTCTTATACAGGACACACTACATTAGAGTGGCAAGGACTGCTCTATGTATGTGTGTGGGTCACATGGCCAAATGAGCTCACTAAGCTTCTGTTGGGTCAGGTGGACAGTGCTGGTCTGCCCATCTGATCTTTGTCCTGATCCTGTGTGACAACCCATCTTGCTGGAGATTCTTATCTTTACTGCTTATCAAGCTCTTCTGAAGTCATTTGGAAATGTTTCTGTGTGTGTGTGTGTTTGAGATGTGACAGCATTCATAGCTGTGGGTTGTTAATACACAGGGTCCCTCGGTGCTACATTTCACTCACTGTGTCATGGGATGAGAGGGTGTGTTCAGCAGGACTGCTTGGTAGCCCTGTTGTGCAGAGGTATCCCCCCCTCCCCCACACACACAGCTGTCTGGAAGGATGAATTCTGAAAGAGATGGACATGTCTGAAATACTTACCGCTCTGTGCACTTTCTGATACTTTCTGTTCAAAGTTTTAGTTTCCATTAAGCTTGTGGTGTAAAAACATCACAATGTTTTGTACCTTTACTTTCAGTTGACCCCCACATGACCATCCTAGTGTCCAGTCATTCAACTGAGACATTCCAGTGTATCATACACAGTACTGATTGGAAGTCACCCTGTATGGGTGGTAATCATTGTATAATTTGTGTTAAAATGACAAAATGGTGGTAACTTATGCACCTGATTCTACTTACCTACTTGGTGTAACCAGTGTAACTTGCAGTTCACTTTTTTGTACCTACACTACTACAGAGTTTTTACTACACACGATTTTGTCCAAAGCAACATATGGAATTTGTAATTACACCTATTATGCCAGCTGAGGAAAAATTGCTTCTCATTAACTATTTTGTGATAAAACTAAGGGACATTCGGCTTACGTACTGTCAAGCAGCACTGTACGTGACGAACAATTTTAAATGTTTGTTGAAACAATATGACAAAATAGATGTTGGAAAACAGTATGGCTTTTATGACCTTATAAGTTCTAGTTCATAATTTCAAGTTTTATGCAAGTAAATCACTTTTTTTGAAATGAAAGTTTTCCCCTCTTTAATTTTGAAATATTAAACTTTTACAAAATATTGCTGTGATGCAGTGAAGAGCTGTGTGTAATGTTGGTGTCTTTAGTTCCTGTGGAGATGGTCATCTTCCATCTCTGCTGAACCTGTGAGGTCATTCGGAACACATAGTGCCCTGTGTGCGGTCTTCTCTCACTGCTGGCCTGTGACAGTGGTGTGGACGTGTGGTGCCAAAGACACAGATGTGCTGGGGGAGGGTATTAATCAGGCCCCAGAGGTGCAGCAAGTTGTTGGAGAGGCCCGGTGCCAGCTGGACACAGCCCAGCAGAGCTGGCGCCCTCTGGTGCAAGGCTTAGTTTCCTGCTTAGGTGTGCTGCTAAGTATTTAATGTCATTAAAACTGACTGGGAGGGGAACAGTCACTGATTCAATTCAATTTATTTTTAAAGAGCACTCTTCTCATGCAGTGATACAGAGCGCTTTAACGCAGACCTAAGGCAAGAAAAACAAATACATCAGATAAGAAACAAAGAAAACAGTTGACTAATTACCATAATATAGTACTTTTATAGAGATAAGTATGCCTGCTGGCCACAGAGGAAAGGAACAAAAACTCCGAATTGAAAGTTGAGGGAGGTCCTCAACCTCTGGGGGTTCAAGGGCCAGTGATTGCCCACTCCTTCTGGGCATTCTACTTTAAATAACAATTCTAAGCCAGTTAACAAGTAATAATGATATTGTTGCTATATGGTATCTTGAATCCCCAGCTCAGCATGGAACGTCTCGTCCATCATAGTAGTTGGTCATCATCTTCAGTGAGCATGGGATTCGTCTGTCACCACAGGCCGGTCTTCTCAACTCTTATGTAGCGAGGCAGTTCTCAACAAGAACGAACAAGGTTAGTACTTTGTAACTTAAGTCAATTTAATGTGCATATATATATATATATATATATATATATATATATATATATATATATATATATAAGGCGGTAAAAACAACCAAGGCAAGTGGAATTACATTTTGAGGTGGAATGCCTGAGTGAACATGTAAGTCTTTAGTCTGGATTTGAAAACAGAAACGGACAGGGCATTTCTGACAGTAACTGGCAAAGTATTCCACAGTTGAGGTGCTCTATAACTAAAGGCGCGACCTCCTACTGAGTTCTTATTGATCGCAGATACTTTAAGGTAACCTGCATTCAACAAACGAAGATATCGTCCAGGGATATAAGAATCAATAATCTCAAAAAGGTAAGCAGGAGCAATACCATGTACTGCCTTATAGGTCAAAAGAAGGATTTTAAAATCAACTATAAATGCGACCGGGAGCCAATATAACGATTTAAGTACTGGTGTTATATGGTCGTGCTTCTAGTTCTAGTGACAATTCTCGCTGCAGCATTTTGTACCAACTGTAGCCTGGATACAGTCTGGCATGGACAAACCAACAATAAAGCATTACAATTGTCCAGCCTGCTTGAAACAAAATCATGAACCAGTTTCTCAGCATCCCGTCTGCATAGGAATCGTCGTTATTTAGCTGCTGCTTAAATGAAGGAAGCATGGTTTAGTCAAAGCATTTACATGAGATACAAATGACAGCTTCCCATCCAACAGGACACCCAAATCCTGGCTACAGCACTACCTGATTGTGCTTTGCAGTTATGTTACACTCGCAGCGGTTGGTCAGTTTTCTGTGGGATCTGCTACTTTTTGGATCAGTCTGCCTCTGACGCACACCTGCTTCTCGCATTGTGCTGGACTTGGGGAAATCTGTATGTGTTGTGTGATACTTAAACCCATTTCTACAAGCAACGTATTGATGGCATGATCCCTGTTAGTTGTCTGCAATCCATATTACCTTAATTTTACGCTGGTATTGTAGTGACTTGTTTCTACATTGATGTGTATATCCCAGTGCCCAAATGCCACCTGATCCCCAGTGGTGCTTTACGTGAACTGTTCCTTTACAGCACTCACTTCACAGAAGACAGCTGCTTTCCTTAGTACTGGATGGGCTTTTTGTGTCTATCGGTTGGCCTTTGCTTGCGAGTGACAGGTTTTGGCGTTCAAAGCTCTGAAGTGTCGGTTGATCGAGCTACTCTTTGTGCACCAGTGCTTCTTATGTTACCGCTTCACACAGGATCCCATTTGCTGTGCGTTTGGATCTTATCCAGACAGCCTTGCAGTGAGACCCCCAGGCGCCACAGACAAAAAACATTGTGTTGGTCACCTGGAAATGCTGTGCCCTGAGCTGAACCTGCTGTGAAAGGTGAGGCCCAAGCAGTGTAGTTCCCACTGGGTTGCCCTGCTCCATGGTAAAATGCACCTTGACTGGTGCAGACTTATGTGAACCCTGTAAAGATCTGTTTGTCTTGTATTCCCCTCCCTGCCGGCCATGCTAGACATGAGGACAAAGGGCTTTGTAAACCCTCCCTCCCCCACATCTCTGGGTATGTGGAAGGTGGTTGAAGAATAAAGAACATGGGGTGGGAGTTCACAGAAACTTGTGAGAACAGCTCTGAGCTGTAAACTGGCCTGAAGTTTTGATGTTCCTAACACTAACTGACTCTGACAAGTTTAGGACTGTGTATTGCTAGTTCAGTGGATCAGTGCCCAAGTCCAAATGACAAGTCCTTATGGTGCTACAAGCTTGCAGAATACATAGGAAAGTGATCACCTCCACAGAGCTCAGCTCTCCACCTTATTACAATACTATGTGTGCATGGTGCTGTTAGTTGCCACCTCCAGACATTGAAGAGCTGGCCTGTCTATTGAGCTGTCTACTTTCGAGGCCTACGTAAGAGGATGTCAGATGCTGAATGTGTTGATGCAGCCCACAGTACTAACAGGTGTGTCCCGCTACAGAGTATGGTGCTTGTTGGGAAATGTTGATTGGGAGAATAAATCAGTATGAAACGCACACAAAGTGCTTGCTGATGCCTTGCTTGGAGGTCCTTCCTACTCCTGATGTAAGGAGTGCCGAAGGAATGGCCCAGAATGGTCACGGCTGCTTGAGGATGGTTTGTGAGGCACCTCTCACTCTCTCATGGGGACACTGCCTAGCTCATTGTCTCGCAGACACACGTAAAAATGTGGGCTGGCTTGTGGTGTGTTCTGGGAAAACAGACATGTTTGGAGAGCTGTTTCTCTACACAGGTGTAGCTGGTGCACCTGGCCCAGTCAAATGGGCTCGTGGTGAAACCACTTAATGCTTGATTTGCAACTGCAAATGTGGTTGTAGAATGGTAGGTAGCAGTTCTGTAGGTCACTCTGTCTCCGTTTGTATAGCGCTCAAGTGCAGAATTGTGAGGCCCTCGCTGCAGTGTCATTGTGGTCCAGCACTTGTTGAAGTGTGTGACACCCACCCCCACACCTGGTGGTACATGTGGCGTGGTGAGGTGCAGTTCTGCCTGAGTTTCTACAGAGCAACCCCTGCTGGTGAACATGGTGACTTTCCTATAGGTGACCGTATGCAGCAAGTGAGGTGTCCCACCAGTGGCAGATTTCCACCACAAACGCTGAACTGAAATGCTGCTTTCATTCACACACTCTCCTGTGTAGTTGCCTCAGTGCAGTGTCTGCTTTTCACCTTTCTTGACACCCAGTTCAGTTTATTTTTATAGAGCGCTCTTCTCACGCAGTGACACATGCATAAGGCAAGAAAAATGCGTACATCAGATAAAGAAATAAAGAAGATGGTTGACTCATAATGCTTTTATAGAGCTATTAGTATGCCTACTGGCCACAGAGGAAAGGAACAAAAACTCCCAACTGAAAACTGAGGAAGAAAAGAAGGGGGAAAAAAAGGAAAAAAAACCTCTGGGGCTCCAAGGGGGCTAGTCGCTTCCCATCCCTCCTGGGCATTCTAGATTAAGTAACAATTCTAAGCCACACGCATACACTGGCTGAAGCAGCTTGTCCCGAGCGGGATCGCGGCAAGCCTAACACGGTGCAAGGTTGGAGGGGGGACATCCAGGACGGGACGCTGGTCCGTCACAAGGCGCCTCAAGCGGGACTTGAACCCCAGACCCACCAGAGACCGGGACCTAGCCAAACCTGCTGCGCCACCACCAGTTTACAAGTAATAATTTTTCTCAGTTTTCTAGACCCCTCGCATCCAGGCCACTTCCTCTTCGAACCCTTGCCATCTGGCCGGCGCTACAGAGCACTGAGCACCAGGACAGCCAGGCATAAGAAAAGTTTCTTTCCTCAGGCCATCTACCTCATGAACACCTAAATCTCTCCCCTAGAGAGTAAACTGTGCAATACATAATGTTATTTATATTTATATTTATAACTATTTATCACATATCTCTTACTCACACTCCCTTGCATTTGTATCTAGTGACTATTTTTGTATATTGGGTACTTTATATTTTTAAATATTTTTTTATCCCTTGCTCACATACTCTTCTCACCTGTCTTGTGACTGTCATTCTGTCTGTGCTGTGGTAGTTCCTGTCACCAAGACAAATTCCTTGTATGTGCGAACATACTTGGCAATAAAGCTCATTCTGATTCTGATAATGATGATACTGTTGCTGTATGGTAGCTTGAGTTCCCAGCTTAGCATGGTATGTCTCGTCTATCATGGCAATTGGTCATCTTCAGTTGGCATGGGGATGCGTCTGTGACCGCCGGCCGGCTGGCCTTCTCAGGTCTTAAGTAGAGAGACAATGCTCAACAAGAAGAAACGGTTAGTAAATTTAATTTGCTTTGGTATAGAGGTGGAAAAACACAGCCAAGTGGAATTAAATTTCAAGGTGGAATGCCTGAGTAAACATGTAATCTTTAGTCTGGATTTAAAAACTGAGACAGGATATTCCTGACAGTAACTGGTAGACTATTCCACAGTTTAGGTGCTCTGTAACTAAAGGCACAACCTCTTACTGAGGTCTTATTGACCACAGGTACTTTAAGGTAGCCTGCATCCAGTGAATGAAAACATCGTCCTGGGGTATGAGAATCAATCTCACAAAGGTAAGTGGGAGCGATGCCATGTACTGCCTTATAGGTAAAAAGTAGGATTTTATAATCAACTCTAAATGTGACCAGGAGCCAATACAGTGATTTAAATACTGGTGTTATATGGTCAGACTTCCTAGTTTTAGTGACAGTTCTCACAGAAGCATTTTGTCCTGACTGTAGCCTAGATACAGTCTGGTATGGACAACCCAATAATAAAGCATTACAATAGTCCAGCCTGCTTGAGACAAAAGCATGAACCAGTTTCTCAACACACCGTAATTTAGCTATGTTAACTGAAGGAAGCATGTCTTAAAGTATTTGATACAGATGACAGCTTTCTATCCAACAGGACACCCAAATCCTTGACACAATCAGTATGCTGGAACCTAATACCATTTGTGGTAAAGACTGGTGTGATTGTGTCGAGCTTTGACATCAGCACCCACCACAAGTACCTCTGTTTTACTGGCGTTTAGAGAAACTATGGATGAAGTGTTTTTTTTTTTTTTTTTTAATTATTTTTATTTATATTGTTAAAACAAATAGCTAAAGACACCATGTGATGGATCATCAAGCTTAAACAAAACACAACTGTGTCATCAGCATACAAATGGAAGTTCATTGTTTGCAAATGTCACCCAATGCTAACATACAGTGTGAGAACAGTAATGGACCCAACACAGAGCCCTGTGGCACACCATACTGAACTGTAGTTGAGAGGAGGGGATGCAGTCATCAGATTTCAGTACAAATTGTTCACAGTTAGCTAAATATGCTTTCTGTTGTGGGTTGCTCAGGAGGATGACATGTTTACAGCACAAATGCTCACTGGAGATGGAAATCCGCAAGTGGCTTTCGGGGAAAAGAGGTGGCTGTTGAGCTTTGCTGCGTCTCTGCTAGTGACTCTGTGTGTGATCATATGCTTTCTCACAAACTCCATGGCACTTATCTGTGCCATTCTGTAGCATTACAGCCTTTGCTCACTGGAGGATGAATGTGACAAGTACAGTCTTCATGCAGCTCCTCATGTCACTGCCTCCTTGGCCTTTGGAAACCATGCCTCCCTGCATATTGACAACTACCTCGTGATAATAGTTTTCGTTTTGAAGCGTGGCACTGCTTCTTCTCAGAACTCAAGCTGTGCACGTGCGATGGCTGGGCTACACTTGGAGGGGTTATTTCACATCTCCAGGACTCCACAGTCTGGGTCTCTGTTTTGAAAGCTGGATTGACCCATGTATAATTTCAAGCTACATCCAGTGACTTGTCTGTTTCACAGTGCCTTGTTCTGAAGTGTAAATGCATGGTTGAAACTGCAGTTCAGTTTGGTGTTACAACCATAACACCAGAACAGGTTCTAAGGTTACATAGTCTTACTGACATTGAGCTTAAGTCTTCAGTTTTGAAAGTCACTTAGTTTGTCAGAACTTGATGTTTTTTGCTACAGTTAATAAAGCAACATCGTCTGCGTAGATGAATTTCTTGGACACTTGTTGGTATATCTGCAGTGTATATGTTGAACAGCAGGGGAGCAGGAACTGATCCTTGAAACTCATTTTCCAGGACTTTTTACTTCCTGTCCTTACCTACTGTCATTGTGAAGCTTTGGTTGGTTGAGTGTGTTGACTAGTGTCTTGTTTGGAATTCTGAGTTTCCTAAGTAACACGGGGTCCTAAGGCGAGCTCAGGGAGGACAGAAACCTACCGTGCAGCAGAAGGGCAAAAGCTTGCTTGATCTTGATTTTCAGAATGAGTACAGACTATGAAAGCGGGGCCTCATGAACCGTCAGGTTTTTGGGTTCCAAGCAGGAGGTGTCAGTTACTACAGGGATAACTGGCTTGTGGCGGCCGGTTAGTTTTACTCTACTGATGTTTTGCTGCAATAGTAATCCTTGCCTTGGGACCCTGTCGTTACCTTACCAATGCCTTAGCAGACTACAGACTGAAAGTTACATGCAAAGGAAATGCTGTTCTCTCAATTTCCCAAAACATCTTGGAGTAACACTTGACAGAACACTTTTATACAAACACCATCTAGATAAACTGTCACAAACGCAAGGAACAACCTATTGAAGACTTGCTGGCCTCTCATGGGGGGCAAACTTCAAAGTGCTACAGATAACATCAATAGCACTCATACTCTGCAGCAAAGTACTGTGCACCAGTATGGGCTACAAGTGCCCATATTAAAGTAGACTGCTTTGAACACCACAATGAGAATTTTATTTGGCTGTATTTGCTCCATACCAACAAATTCCCTACCTATTGTAAGTGGTATACCTCCTCCTGATAACAGAAGAAATGCACAATGCATATCACTAGGAAAACACTCCATAAATGACAAAAGCTCATTGCTTTACAGTTATGTAACTGCTATTGCCTCTGGCCAACAAAAGCAACTCTGCCTGAAATCTCAAACCATTCCATCAATAAGTGATACAGCTACTTGACAGAAGCAATAGTTTCCACCCAGGCTTTTGGTGATTCGTTGCATGGCAAAAGCAATGGACAAAGACTGGCGACTCATGGCTATACAGATTTATCCCAGTGCCATCCTCTGAACTGCCTGGAAGCAAGTTACACTGACGCTGCTGGGAGCGCTTAAACGAATTACGCGCTGGGCACGGCCGATTCAGGGCACACGTGTACAAAATATGACTAGTAGACAGCCTTTAATGCGCATGTGAAGAGCAGCAACAAACTGCAAAACATTTGCTGGACCACTGCCCCATGTACACTCTCACACAGGTGACGAACATTGACAACAGATTCACTATTGCTATATGAAGCCAATTTTACAGGTTAAACCCTGCCCTATGTTGCTAAAGATTTTTTTTTGATCATATGATAAGGTTGTAAGGTTTGAAAATTTTTCATTTTTAAATTAAATTTCATTAAATTTTTATTACTACATTAAATTTTATTAAAGAAGGGGATAGCAGCTGTAGCAATCTATAGAACGCCTGTTTTTCTGCTGACGCACACTTTGTTTTTTTCTGTGAGGTGTAAAGTAAGAAAAGTGTCTGCTAGAAGAATATATGTAAATGGAAGATGACTGCTTTGGCCACAATCCCCCCCCCGAAAGACTTTGACAAATATCCCTTCTTATTTGTCTGTTTATTGAATTCTATTTTCAGGGCTGTACAGAAAATGAGATGGAACTGAAGAACAGAGGCAGAATAGCATAGGTCATGGAATGGTGGCATCCAGAGGTTCTCCTACAGATACTGCAATCTATAGATAATGTTGGGTTGTAGTGGGATTTGGTTTAACTTCTGCACATGAACTTCGGGACACCTCTGGAGGATCAGAAGTTCTGAGTCAGGATGATATTGCTTCAAAGAGTAGTCTCTATCAGTCAGCATTGACCATTTTTGTACGACTGGAGTGTTCTGCCCCCCCCCCCCCCCACCACCACCACCACCTGTGGTCAGTAAGTGTATTGGAACATCTCAGGGTTCAAAATTTGCTGTGTGTCCTGTAACCGTCACAAATGTCATACTGAAAAGGTGAAGTGACTGGAAGAATGCCTTTATGTCGTTCTACAGTATGAATGAAGGCTGTGCTCTCAGGGCACCTTCTGTATGTTGTCTGCTCCCTTGTTGGGTGGGAGTGATCAGCTGCTGCTTTCCATTGACTCCAAAGTAGACACGGGAGATTTTAGGGCAACACGCACAACAGGCGTCTGTCAGCAGGGCTCAGAGTCCAACACTGTGTTTGGACATCTGCTCTGGAAGAGAGCAGCCCTGGATGCTTTTGGGGACTAGCACTCCCTCTCTGTACTCATCTGAGGGTTGAAATCCCACCCAATAATTCCCCTACTCCAGTAAATGCCTCGTCTGTATGCATTTACCTTCTGTTTTGTATCTGTTAGCAGTTTGAGCTGTGTGGAATTAGATGTGTTGGAATAGAGCTAATAGGTTAGCAACGGTGTATCATCTTTGGTGTGCCATGTCAGAGCTGGCCACATGACCAGTCTGACCATGACATGAGTCTGCATTGACAGTGGACTAGCAGGTTGCATGGCCACTTGTGCGGTGGTTGGCTTTCGCTATGGACTGTTAACAGCGCCTGCAACGCACTCTTACCGACACAGGTCCTCAGCATCCTCGTGTTCCACAGCTTCTTGTCAGCACTGACCGTTGTCCCAGTTGGGTGTCATACTAAAGCTTTGCTCTTCACTCAAAGCGCTGACCCCATGTCAAGGCTGTTGCCTCAGCTGCATGCTCTTCTGTCTCTTCTTTGCTGCTCCCTGTGCTTTGCTTTAGAAACTCTCCTTTTCAGGTTATAGTAGCTGACTAGGGGAGTTGCTCTGCTTCCTCTCCAGAACATTCCATGGCCCTCTTTGCATTCCAGCAAAGGCTGCAGCTCAGCGATGTGACTTATTTTGGGTCTCCACGTGCTGCCAGGCATGCGTTCATTCTTAGTTGTGTGTGGCTCTTCACACCTCACTGTGTGCGCAGGCTGAAGGTCAGGCCGCAGTAGCATGCTTGTAGCACGTGTGTTGAAGTGCCTCTGAGCGAACGAAATGCGGAGTGTCACGGCTCCTTCTCTGGGTGGTTGCCGCTCTACTTGTCTTGCTGGAGTATTTGTGCTACAGCACCATAGTTTGAGGCATTGCCATTGTTCTAATGCAGTGTAGTTCAGATGGTACAGTTTTATAGTTTACTTTTTTCCACAGAAATTCTGCACTATGGATTGAGCTAAACAGTGCATTTCTCATACGCCTAGGTAGAGTTTCAAAGATAATTTGTTACAATGGCTGTCGCTGTGTTTAAGTTCTCCGTGTCTGGGAAGAGAGGCTTGCAGTCAAACCCGGTCTGTGCACAATTACAGCTAGTACTACAAGTAAGCAATGGAACACAGCAGTGTTGATTTCGGTGAAGCTTGAACTTTTTCCCCAGAGTCCCACTTTAATTGCACTGTAAGCTCTGCCTGTACTTGACTGCCTGTGTTGCTGCTCTGCTCCGCTCCTTTAGTTCCTCGCTATGACTTGCTGACTCATGGGATGCCAACAATTGCGCTTTATGACTTGGCTCCTGATGCCCTTGACATTACTGCATGCCAGCCTGGCTTAGAGGGGCACCTATGGCAACAGATGGGCCCAGCTGTGCTGTTCTAGCGATCCTCCTGAGCTCCTTCCTGCCGACAGCCATTAGGCTTTAAAGTGAGTGCTCTTGCTGTTGGACTAGAACCTTTACCTCATTTTGTCCCTGTGGTATTGTGCTGCCACAAGTACTTTCGTTTATTTGCACACTTTGTTTTCAGAGCCGTGATTGTAACTCGGGACTTTCACACACACACACACACACACACACACACACACACAATGTCGTGACAGAAGAGGAGCAAATGTCCAAGTTACGTACAAGCCGTAGTTACGAACCACTGACCCCATAAAGCCTATTATGTTAATTCAAGTTACATACAATGATTTGTAATAAGACAGATGCCACTTTGACGCGCAGCAAAACATTGCTCGTCTACAGCCGTTCATCGGCTCATGAGCCTGAGGTAGGATAAAGACTTCGTTCTTTTCAGTCGAACTGTCACACCCATGACCTGGCCCCAACTGTCCGCACCTGCCCAAAGTCAGAGTAACAGAGTCTAAAGAAGCCGCACCTGCACACCCTGGTTGCAGAATCTTATTTGAGAAACCTGTTTCTCCAGCGCTCTCAGGTAAACCCCCAACAGTCTACCCGTCCTTCCTTCGTCCAGTCTAAGTCCCTTGTTCCCTCTCCTGATGTCCTCGGTTCCCGACGCTTGCAGCGCCTCCTTGACTACATCGGCTTATCCCCAAGACCTATGTTTGTGCATCGACCAACCCGCACCTGTCCCTGACCCTTAATCTTGCTTACCCCCCCTTGTGTACCGACAAAGAGCCTGCAATTGGATCCACACACACCCCTACCTCAGTCTCTTGCCCACTCAATATGAGACGGGCCACGTTCCTGTTAAGTGTCTGGTGTGTTACTGTATTTGGTTTTAATTTTTTTTTTGGTTTTACCCTTCTAACCATGGCATAAATGTGGTGCAAGTAATGGTGATGCATCAAAAAAAGGAAAACAAGCACGATTGAAACTAAAGTGGAAATAAAACGATCGGGGAAAATGGTGAAATACCAACGAATATTGCAAAAGCGAACAATTTTTTGTTTTTATACCACCACACACATTCTCTCCTCCTCCTTTCTCTAGTATAAATATTACATTTGTCATGGACAAGAGAGGACATGGAGGAGGCTGGATCCAAGTGCAGGATTGTTTATTCAGAACCAAGGGATGACTTGTTCTCATGGCTAGTCGATTGGCAATCTGGACAGAGGCGAAGATCAGAAGCTGTGGTAGGAGGACAAGGTGGGTGGTCGTTTCTGGATATGGGAAAAGCAAGGCGACGTAGGTTGGAAAGCATGGATGGGATGGTTGTCTCAAATGATATTCTGTAAATGGGAAGAGGCTGAGCAGTGTTTTTATAGCCAAGTGCTCCGATTGGAGCCAGGTGCTGCTGGTTGAGGTGTGGGTGTGGTCGTGACTATTATTACATTCTCATCACTGTATTGTTATAGTAAAGATGTTTGTGTATCTGTGTTTCTTTAATGTTTTTAATGCGTCAAAAGGTACACGATATACTAAGACAAACGCTTGACAAACAGGTATGGTTCGTGTCTAACAGTCAGCTTGCGTAAAAAGACGGACTTAGGAATGGAACTCGTTCGTAATCCGGGGACTGCCTGTACTGCTCTATATACTGTACGTTCAAGATAGACAGGACAAGATGTTATACCCCGTGTATATTATAATGGCTGTACATAAAGACCCAGTTCATCCAACAGCATGAAGCCACAGAGGACAACCTCTAGCGTATCCACCATCTATCTCCATGACTTGAGACCAAGAAGCTTAACTACCTTCTCTAACCAATGAACCAAACCAACAAACCCACATGGTACCATTGTATATCATGTATATAGTGTATGAAGTATTATACATGCATAAAGACTGAGAGCGTGGTGTCTACTGAAATGAAATGTTGATAGGGAAAACGAAAGTAATTTTTAGGATGCATCCCGACCCACTTAAACAGGGACAAATTGCGGCGTAAAGATCACTTTCGTGTCCGATGCAAGGGAAGTCTCAAAAGTGTTGCCATGCCTTGTGATTACCTGTGAATGAGCTTGCAAATAAAAGGAGGCAACGCAAACCAATCTCAGAATTCCACCTCTACAGAGCTCTCCCATTGGCTGATGTTGTCATGAAAAGTCTGTACGTGGCAGTGTTTTGCGTGGATCTCTTGTGGCTGATCCCATTTCTTTTTCTGCAACTAATTTCTTACACAGGGAAATGAACATTCTCCATAGGATATCGGCTCCATTACACACAAGTGGCAACGAACCATCCAACGTGCATGAATTTCAGCGTATGGTCTGCTAAGACTGAATCTTCGCAGGCTTTACAGAAATAACCCTGCACTTGGAGCCCTCCCCACCCGGCGGAGCTAGTACAGGTTGATCGCAAGGACTTATCACTTACCAGCTTTCAATGCGCTCAACATGACACGTCTTATTTCGGTTGCAAGATACAGACCCGTTAACTGTATGCCACTGAAATTAACTTGACTTGTCTTTTTATTCTTTCAGTCAGTTAATTTGACTTGTTTTTCACTGTGCAGACCAACCATCGCTAGGGCTTGTTGTTTCCTCCCTGCAGCTAGAGAGACCCATTAACTAATTAGCAATTTATTTGAACGCCAGTTTCCTTTCTTGTTAGTCTTAACAGAAATCAGCAGTTTGACTTGTTTTTATTTTTGCAAATACAATATTATTACAAAACTACATGGGCACTTAAAATTTCACGCATCTGTCACGTTCAGTCCCAAACAATTTTGTGTGGATTGCAACTCTAACTGGCAAATTTGACACACAAACATGACAGACTACGTTAACACGCAAAGTACAATACATAACCAGATATGTCAACAACCTTCGCTTGAAACAGACTTTGTCCTACTGCCTGATGGAGGCACAGTCATCAGATTTCAGTACAAATTGTTCAGTTAGCCAAATGCAAGTTGAACCACTTCAGAACATTACCCCTTAGTTCAACCAGGTTTTCAAGCCATGGCAACACTTTCGAAAGTTCCCTTGCGTCGGACGCAAAAGTGATCTTTACTCCACACAATTTGTCCCCCGTTTAATTGTGTCGAGACGCATCCTAAAAGTTAAACTTTATCAGTTTCCGTGTCAACATTTCTCCATTGTGTTAAACAGATAGCATACATTTTCTGAACGTCTTAGCTTTTGCATTACACTAAAACATATTAATCGCTTGAAAATATTAACTACTTGAACGATTTTTCACACCACCTTCCCCTCTAGCTTGCTATGAAACATGGAATCCTCCTGAAAGCGCAGTTGTGAAGTGACTGTGTGCTTCTGTCTAAACCTTCAGCAGTACTTTGTTGCCAAAAGAGGAAGGAGTTTCTGTCCAGGCCTATTCTAGTCAGCGGTGGGGAAGCACTATGGCCAGTTCTTAGCCATCCCCACGTCTTGTGCCGCCCGGTCTGTTGGAGGTGTATAGCTTCTGCTCGACTTCGGTGTTCCCTAGATAATACACCAGGACTGGTTTCTAGGCCCAAGGTGAAATGGCAGTGTCACTGAAGAGCTACCTAATGAAGCAGCTCTTCTCTCCAAGGTCACTTTCTCATGGATGCCCTGTGTGCCAGGGCCTGAAACTCAGCCTCCAGTTGAGCAGGTCAAGGGTCATGGGTGTTGAAATTAGTGGAACATTATACAATAATACACAGGGAAAGATGTTCAACCCCTTGTGCCAAAATCAAGGGGGGCTAGACACAAACCAACCACACCGCAATATTCCATCCCTCCCAAAACCCCACCAAACGATTCCCTTCACAAGAACCAGCCCACATCATGGGCAAACACCATCCTCCTTACCAGGAGCCACCGTTTGCACTTCGTTGGGGTTGTCAAGTGGGCACCTTCCTTCGTTGATGTTTCATTGAATTGAGCCCACGACACCTCCAGAAGGCTCAACGGCGAGATCTGGCGTCCCAGACCCACCCCCCTCCATGCCCACAGTGCCATCCCAGCGACTCCACCCACAAAAAAAAAAAAGAAAGAAACCCACCCCAACCATCAACAACCAACCAATACACCACATCAGCATATGGAGGTGACAACAAAACTCAAACCATTGATGTTCACCTAGGTGAGTACTCCCCACTCAAGTGTGCTTCCCCCAAACACCCTGGTGCCTTCTCATCCACAACCACTGACTGGATCTTTCTGCTACCTCTGACAAGCCTTTAATGGCTGCTCTTAACAACTGACCCCTAAAACCAAACTCCAACAGTAGCGACGTGGTTGATTTTGCAACAAACCCTCTAGTACCGATCTCCACTGGTCTAATAACGCACTGCCAGCCTCGCTCCCTCACCTCACCAGCCAACTCGGTGTACTTCAATTTCTTCCTCTCAAAGGCATCTTCCAAGGGTATTGTTAATTCAATGAAGTACACTATCCGTGCATCCTCAGAGTACAGCACAATATCGGGTCTCAAGGCCGTGATCGCAATGCACTGCGGCATCTGCAGCTGTTTTCCCACGTCCGCTACCAACTTCCAGTCACGCACCTCCCCCCATTTAAAACTCGTATCACCACGACCACACACGTGACTTATAACACTCTCCCCCTCCCGCACAAAAGAAATAAGCTTATTTCTTCCATACTGCGGGAGTGAATTAACTTCAACCCGCTTGTTCTCCAACAAGCATGCCAAGGATCTTAACACTTCATTATGCCTCCAAGTATATCTTCCCTGAGATAAGCCAACCTTACATGTAGATAGAATGTGCCTCAAAGAGGCTACACCACCGCACAAGCTGCAAGTCAGCTCTGTACCTACCCAGCGATTTAAGATTCTGCGGAGTAGGGAGAACATCATAGGTGGCTCCGATGAGAAACTTAATACGACCGGCGTCCATCGCCCACAGATCACGCCAGCTGATCTTCCGCTTCTCCACATGCTCCCAAGCCAAACATCGCCCTTGCACACCATGTGACATCGCAGTTACCTGCCTTGTCTCCTCTTCGCGAATAAAACCAATCACCATCTTTCTCCTCTCCGGCAACTTAGCTTTACTCCACAGCTTCATTCGATCACCGGCACCGAGCCCCCCCCTACCTACCTGCACCTGACCGACCACATCTCTGTGCTCAAGCGCTGTCTGCGCTTGCGCAACAGCTTCCCCTGGATCCCACTTACGTCCTTTTTTTAAACTTACAGGAACCGATCTCACCACTGGGTCTCTTGAGCTTGACAGTGTTAATTCCAAACCAACCTTGGCACACTTGAATTCTTCCACGAGGCTAGTCAGTGGTAATTCCAAGACCCCCTTTCCATACAAAGCCACACTGCTCAAACAATGAGGAACCCCCAACCATCTCCTAATAGCTTTGCTCATAACCCTTTCCAGTCTTTCAACCTCTGACATACAGACCTCGTATATAGTTAGCGGCCATCTAATACGAGGCAATAAACCAAACTGAAGACACCAAACCTTCAGCTTCCCTGGCAAAAAAGATTTATCAATCCTATTAATTGCCTGTACAACATCCTCCCTTAATCTTTTGACCTGCTCCTTGTTGCTAAATGAAGAATCATACCAGCGACCCAGGCTCTTAATTGGCCTTTCAGCCACTGACGGAATCTTCTCCCCATCAATCTGGAAATTCTCCCGTGATAACTTTCCTTTAACTATCGACAAACTCCTACACTTACTAGGTTTAATTTTCAATCCGGCCTGTTTTAGATTTCCATTCAACTTCGTTAATAAGCAACGAGTACATGGGACAGTAGTAGTAAGCAGAGTCATATCATCCATATATGCTCTGATTGGTGGAAGGCGAGAACCATCCTTCAGCCTCATACCCCTAACCACCCATCTCGACGCCCTTATTAACACCTCTATAGCCATGGTAAAAGCCAGAGGCGAGATTGTGCATCCGGCCATTATACCAATCCCCAGCTGCTGCCAAGATGTGGAAGTTGTACAACAGTCAGCATTCATGTGTTTATTGCTTCTATTTCCATATAATTTATATTTACATTTATTCATTTAGCAGACACTTTTGTCCAAAGCAGCGTACATCTCAGCAAAAGTACAATTTATGCATTACATTGAGAGAAGGAGACATAGCTGCAGACATGAAAGTCTCAAGCAAACCTAGTTTGTTCCCTACCGCTTGCTGCACCGAGGTTAATCGTCTATAATACGATGTCAGAAGAGGACCACCTGTAGAAAATTGAAAATGGTTGGATCCCTCATCATAAGGCATAAGATCCTAGTCTTGATTCTCAGGTTTGTCACCCCCCCCAGCAGAACCCATAGTGTCATTCTGTTTAAAATTTGAGTGACATACCATGATTTGTAATAACAAACTGGTGCTACTTGTGACACGCATCAGAACATGGTTTGTCAGTTTGTAGTCTCGGGAGGGGCGCCTGAGCCGAGGTAGGACGAAGACTTCCTTCTTTTCAGTTGGACCAAATTGCTGTAAAGAGTGTCTTGTGTGTCATTGTATTTGGCTTTAATTTTTTTTTTTTTTTTCCCCGCTCCTAACTATGCCACCAAAGCGTTAATGTGATGCAAGTTATGGTGATGTTTCCAAGAAAAGGAAAATGATCACGATTGAAACTAAAGTGGAAATAATAGAGAAAGGTGAAACGCCAACGGACATTGGAAAAGCAATCATTGAAGTTTCCTTGTTTTGCACGTGCGCTCTCTCTCTCTTATAAATACTGTAGTTGTGTAGTTGCGACGCCATGCTCGCACCTCAACCAGCCGCTTCAATCGGAGCACTCAGCTATAAAAGACTCTTTCCAGTTGCAGAATCTCAGTCCAGACAACCCCCCTTCTGCATTCTCAAACCCATCTTGCTTTGCTTATCCAAGTCCTGTCCCTCATTGTTCTCCATACCCATTCCACGTGTCTTTAACGACCGCCAGCCTTGTCCCTTGACCACAATTTAGGATCCTCGCCTCTGTTCAGTTCACCGACCTACCGACCGCCCCCAACCACAAGAACACATCTAGTCCCTTCGATTCTGAATAAACGATCCTGCACTTGGGTCCAGCCCTCCTCCGTGTCCTCTGTTCATCGTGGCACTAGTAATGTTTATCTCTGTCTTTCTTATGAATGCTGTAGTTACATTTATTCTCGTTACCTTTTATTACTATTACTGCATTATGTTAAACATGTTTTAGTGTGTTCAGAAGTGTTTCTTTAATCTTTTCATGCACAGAAAGGTACACGATATACTAAGACAAACAGTTGACAAACTGATGTTAGATACCCACCATGCCTAACTATTCTGATTTACATACAAATCCGACTTAGACTGAGGACACAAAACTTGTTTGTAATCCCGGGACTGCCTGTAGTATTTTACTGAGTAGACTTGAAAACCTGTTTGGATTAAGGGGTACTCTCCTGAAGTGGTTTGACTCATATTTAGCTAACCTTGAGCAATTTGCATTGAATCAGATGATTGCACCCCCTCTGTCTCATCTATGGTTCAATATGGTGTGCCTCAGGGTTCTGTGCTGGGTCCATTAATGTTGTCTCTATATGTTACCATTGGGTGATGATATTCACAAACAAAATGTAAGTTTCCACTCATATGCTGATGACACAGAGCTATATGTTTCATTTAAGCTTGATGATTCTTCACATGTGGTGTCTTTAGCTAATTGTTTTATCAATATAAAACTATGAATGGGGAAAAATTTATCTCTGAATGCCAGTAGAACAGAGGTACTTGTGGTGGGTGGTGATAGCAAAACTCTTGACATAATTATAATAATCTTTACCACAAGTGGTATAAGCATTAAGTGTACAGATTGTGTTGAGGATTTGGGTGTCTTGTTGGACGGAAAGTTGTCATTTGTGTCTCGTGTTACTACACTGACTACATAGTGCTTCCTTCAGTTGAGAAACAGCTAAATTAAGGCGATTCCTTTGTAGGCAGGATGCTGAGAAACTGGTTCATGCTTTTGTCTCAAGCAGGCTGGACTGTTGTAATGCTTTATTATTGGGTTGTCTATACCACACTGTATCCAGGGTACAGTTGGTATAAAATGCTTCTGTGCGAATTGTCACTAGATGTCGGAAGTATAATCATATAGCACCAGTACTTAAGTTTTTGCATTGCTCCAATGCTTTCCTTTGTGAGGGTGATTATTTTATCCCAGGACGATATCTTTGTTCATTAGATGCGAGTTACCTTAAAGTACCTGTGATCAATCAGTAGGAGGGCACACCTTTAGCTACAGAGCACCTAAACTGTGGAATAGTCTACAAGTAACTGTTAGAAATGCCCTGTCTCACCCTTTAAATCCAAACTAAAGACTTACATGTTCACTCAGGCATTTTCAGTAAATAACGTAATCCCGCTGAGCTGTGTTTGTTTTTTCCCCTCAGTATTTAATTTATTTAAGTTATAAATTACTAACAATTTCTTCTTGTTGAGCTTTTCCCTTATGATAAGACCTGAGGAGGCCTGCTGGCCGGCCATTGTTCTAGCACGCTATGCTGACTGAAGATGATGAGCAACTACCATGATGGATGAGACATACCTTGGTGAACTGGGAAATCGACAACATACAGCAACTATGCCATTATTAGCTGTGAACTGACTTAAAAGTCTTATTTAATGTAGAAAGCCCGGGGTGGGCAGCCACTGGCACTTGGACCCCCAGAGTGTCTTTTTTTCCTCCCTCGACTTTCAGTTGGGAGTTTTTTGTTGTTCTTCTTCGTGGCCAGTAGGCATAATTATAACTTTAATACATTAATAATGTGTTATGCTAGTCTGTAATCAAGTTATTTTTCTTTCTTTGCCCTTTTCCCTTTGTTCAGCGCTCTGTCACAGTATGAGAAGAGCGCTCTATAAAAAAGAATTGAGTTGAATGAGGAATCAGAGTGCTCCCTCAGTTTGCTACGGTGTGTTTAAATGTATGCAAAGTTAAGTGGCGACAGTTGTCACGTGAAATTGCAGCACTTATGGCTGTTCCTCACCTTGCCTCTGCGTTGGGCTCCTGCACTTCCTGGTCGCCAGCTTTTACAGCTGTTACCCTGTAGCTGCTCAAGTAAGAATGTCTGTGTGTGTGACTCTCATAACCTTGAGGATTGACAAGGGAGCCGAGAGGAATTCTGGAGGCACATTTTGCTTATTAGAATCAGAATCAGAATCAGAACGAGCTTTATTGCCAGGTATGTTCGCACATACAAGGAATTTGTCTTGGTGACAGGAACTACCACAGCACAGACAGAATGACAGTGACAAGACAGGTGAGAAGAGTATGTGAGCAAGGGATAAAAAAATATTTAAAAATATAAAGTACCCAATATACAAAAATAGTCACTAGATACAAATGCAAGGGAGTGTGAGTAAGAGATATGTGATAATGCTATTTATATTTATAACTATTTATGTATTGCACGGTTTACTCTCTAGGGGAGAGATTTAGGTGTTCATGAGGTAGATGGCCTGAGGAAAGAAACTTTTCTTGTGCCTGGCTTTCCTGGTGCTCAGTGCTCTGTAGCGCCGGCCAGATGGCAAGGGTTCGAAGAGGAAGTGGCCTGGATGCGAGGAGTCTAGAATGATTTTGCTAGCCCTTTTACTGACTCTGGACGAGTGCAGTTCTTGGAGAGCTGGGGGGGATGTGCCGATGATTCTTCCAGCAGTCCGAACTATCCGCTGCAGTCTTCTGATGTCTGACTTTGTAGCTGAGCCGAACCAGACAGTTATAGAGGTGCAGAGGACAGACTCAATGACTGCGGAGTAGAATTGCATCAGTAGCTCCTGTGGCAGGTTGAACTTCCTCAGCTGGCGAAGGAAGTACAACCTCTGCTGGGCCTTCTTCACAATGGAGTCTATGTGGGGCTCCCACTTCAGGTCCTGTGAGATGGTGGTGCCCAGGAACCTGAATGACTCCACTGTTGCCACACTACTGTTCATGATGGTGAGTGGGGATAATGCTGAGGTGTTTCTCCTGAAGTCTACGATCATCTCCACTGTTTTGAGCGTGTTCAGCTCTAGGTTGTTATGACTGCACCAGACAGCCAGCTCTTGGACCTCCTGTCTGTAAGCAGACTCGTCGCCATTCCGTATGAGGCCGATGAGTGTGGTGTCATCTGCAAACTTCAGGAGTTTGACAGAGGGGTCTTTTGCGGTGCAGTCGTTGGTGTACAGGGAGAAGAGCAGTGGGGAGAGCACACATCCCTGGGGGGCTCCAGTACTGATTGTGCGAGTTTTGGATGAGAATTTTCCCAGCCTCACTATCTGCTGCCTGTCTGTCAGAAAGTTGGTGATCCACTGACAGATGGAGGTGGGCACAGAGAGTTGGGTTAATTTGGACAGGAGGAGGTATGGGATGATGGTGTTGAAGGCTGAGCTGAAGTCCACGAACAGGATTCTCGCATAAGTCCCTGGTTTGTCCAGATGTTGTAGAATGTAGTGCAGTCCCATGTTGACTGCATCATCCACAGACCTGTTTGCTCGGTAAGCAAACTGCAGGGGGTCCAGCAAGGGTCCAGTGATGTCTTTCAGGTAGTCCAACACCAGGTTTTCAAGTGACTTCATGACCACAGACGTTAGGGCGACAGGTCTGTAGTCATTAAGTCCTGTGATCTTGGGTTTCTTTGGGATGGGGATGATGGTGGAGCATTTGAAGCAGGAAGGAACTTCGCACATCTCCAGTGATCTGTTGAAGATCTTTGTGAAGATAGGGGCCAGCTGGTCAGCACAGGTTTTTAGGCAGGCCGGTGAGACGCCGTCTAGGCCTGGTGCTTTCCTTGTCTTCTGTTTGACGATGACCCGACGCACCTCCTCTTCGCAGATCAAAGGTGCAGGAGGGGGGAAGGTGGGGGTTACTGAAGCTGTTAATTGATTTGTGGAGAGAGGGTCTGAATGGGTGTGGGGTGTGAGACAGGGTTTATCAAACCTGCAATAAAACTCATTCAAATCGTCGGCTAGTTGTTCAGTTGACACGGTGCTGGGGGGGTGGTGTCTTGTAATTTGTGATGTCTTTCATGCCTTTCCACACTGACGCAGGATCGTTGGCTGAAAACTTTCTTCAGCTTTTCAGAGTAGTTTCTCTTAGCCACTCTGATCTCTTTTGCCAGTGTGTTTTTGGCTTGTTTATACAAGATTCCGTCCCCGTTCTTGTAGGCGTCTTCTTTGGCCTGACGAAGCTGTCTTGAGTTTTGCAGTGAACCACGGTTTGTCATTGTTGTATGTTAAACGAGTCCTGGTAGGGATGCACATATCCTCGCAGAAACTGGCATGATGTTACAGAGTCTGTGAGCTCATGTAGATCGCTAGCAGCAGCCTCAAAAACACTCCAATCAGTGCACTCGAAGCAGGCTTGTAAGTCCTGCTCTGCTTCCCCAGTCCATCTTTTAACAGTCCTTATTACAGGTTTAGCTGATTTCAGTTTCTGCCTGTAGGTTAGTATAAGATGAACCAGGTAGTGATCAGAGAGCCCCAAAGCTGCCCGGGGGACAGAGTGATATGCATCCTTTACTGTGGTGTAGCAGTGGTCCAAAATATTACTGTCTCTGGTGGGACATGTAATATGCTGTCTGTATTTTGGCAGTTCACGGGAGAGATTTGCTTTATTAAAGTCCCCGAGAATGATTATAACAGAGTCCGGGTGTTGTTGCTCTGTGTCTGTGATCTGGTCGCCCAGCTGTTGCAGCGCTGCGTTCACGCACGCTTGCGGTGGAATGTAAATACTTACGAGGATGAACGAGGAAAACTCCCACGGCGAGTAGAAAGGCTTGCAGTTGATGAAGAGCGCTTCTAGGTCGGGACAGCACATCTTCTTCAACGCTGTTACATCTGTACACCACCTTTCGTTGATGTAGAAGCATGTCCTACCGCCACGTGATTTCCCCGCTGATTCCGCGTCGCGATCCGCTCTGAACAGCTGGAAGCCCGGCAGATGTAGCGCGCTGTCCGGGATGGCTTCATTCGGCCAGGTTTCCGTGAAGCACAGAGCAGCAGAGTTGAAAAAGTCCTTGTTTCTTTGGGACAGGAGGAAAAGTTCGTCCATTTTGTTGGGTAAGGAGCGGAGGTTCGCCAGATGGATACTAGGCAGCGCTGTTCTAAAGCCGCGCTTTCGGAGCTTGACAAGCGCGCCGGCTCGCTTTCCACGCTTGCGCGTCTTGGAGCGCTTGAGTAGCGCCGCTGCACCTCCGACTACAATGTCCAGCAAAACGTCAGAATAGTCGAAAACCGGTAAAATGTCGGGTGGTGTGTACTGCCGAATGTTCAGCAGTTCTTCCCTGGTAAAACTGATTGTCAGAGTATAACTAAAGACAGGGCAAACTAACAAAAACAGTAAAACAACTGTGGAGCTCCACACCGAGGCGGCCGTCCGCGGCACCATCATGAACATAGTATCATAGGGACATCCAGCTATGTCTTCAAACACTTCTCCGTAGAAGGTGGACTGCAGGCTCTAACTAGTGTGTGGCTCCAAGTGTTAAGGTTCTTGATAGATAACTATAAAATAATGCTTTACACCCTCATGTATATAGTTGTTTAAAGTATGCGGTGCAAGTCAATGCAAATGAGTTACGCTGTTGGCTGCTGGAAGGCACTGTTGTTGCTGCGTCAGACATGCTGGTGTACTGATTCTGTGGTCCCAGCCATGGTCGAGTCGTCTCCCATGTAGTACTTTTAATGGTACGGTTTCAGCATTGTGTGAACATGGCTGGCAGGCGTTCTGCTATTAGTGCAACTTGTGGTAGTGATTCAAAACATGTAAGAGTAATTTTCTTTATGAAGGTAGGTAGGTGCAATAGCGTTGTGACTGCAGTATGCATAGAGCAAGCGTTGAATGAGAGACAGCAAATTGCATATGATTGTGATGGTGTTGAGATGGAAGGTAATGCTAAAAGTACCGTACCATTAACTTTTATCAATTCCTCATACACATGCAGCAATGTGGTGGTTGATGTATGGAAGGTATTTGGTGTGCGGTAAGTCCCATCATTCATGTGTATAAGGTGTGTGTGTGTGGGGGGTGGGGAAAAACTCAGCTCTAGCATTCACCATTATTTTCACTAGGGAGGAAATGGCTTAAAAGGCCTTAAGCCTGAACCACATGACATGTTTCCAGAACACATAAATTGAACCTTTTGTGCTGCGTTTTGGAATTTTCTTGTGACACCCCCCCCCCCCCCCCCCCCCCCATTCCTCTGTGTGCTGCAGGTGGGCTTACCTTAAAGGGCTTGTTTGTACCTGGAAATATTAAATGATGTGCTATTCAGATTTGGGAAGCTGGAACGCTAAGCATCAGAATCAGAACGAGCTTTATTGCCAAGTATGTTCACACATACAAGGAATTTGACTTGGTGACAGACTTCCACAGCACAGACAGAATGACAGTGACAAGACATGAGAAGATAGAGTATGTGAATGAAGGATAAAAATTATATAAAAATATAAAGTACCCAATATAAAAAAAGTCACTAGACATTGTATGTATGTACAGGTATGTTCTATACAAATGCAAGGGAGTGTGATTAAGATATCTGATGTGATAAATAGTTGTAAATAGCATCGTGTATTCCACTGGTTTACTCTCTAGGGGGATTTAGCCATACATGAGGTAGATGGCCTGAGGAAAGAAACTTTTCTTGTGCCTGGCTGTCCTGGTGCTCAGTGCTCTGTAGCGCCGGCCAGATGGCCAAGGTTCAAAGAGGAAGTGGCCTGGATGCGAGGAGTCTAGAATGATTTTGCTAGCCCTTTTACTGACTCTGGACGAGTACATTTCTTGGAGAGCTGGGGGGGGGGATGTGCCGATGATTCTTCCAGCAGTCCGAACTATCTGCTGTAATCTTCTGGTGTCTGATTTCGTGGCTGAGCCGAACCAGATAGTAATAGAGGTGCAGAGGACAGACTGGATGACTGCGGAGTAGAATTGCATCAGTAGCTCCTGTGGCAGGTTGAACTTCCTCAGCTGGCGAAGGAAGTACAACCTCTGCTGGGCCTTCTTTACAATGGAGTCTATGTGGGGCTCCCACTTCAGGTCCTGTGAGATGGTGGTGCCCAGGAACCTGAATGACTCCACTGTTGCCACACTACTGTTCATGATGGTGAGTGAGGATAATGCTGAGGTGTTTCTCCTGAAGTCCACAGTCATCTCCATTGTTTTGAGCGTGTTCAGCTCCAGGTTGTTATGACTGCACCAGACAGCCAGCTCTTGGACCTCCTGTCTGTAAGCAGACTCGTCACCATCCTGGATGAGGCCAATGAGTGTGGTGTTGTCTGCGAACTAAGCTTCGGGTGCATTGCAGCCCTGGTTGCCAGGTGAGACGTTGACACATGTCACCAGTTACATTCCTGTAACCCTGCTGTCTCTCTCACCCCCACAAGGTGGTGAATAGCAGCCCAGTTGGACCGAGCCAGAACAACCATGCCAGCTGCTGTTGGAGGACCGGTGGGCTACACTCCCCCTGAAGGAGGCTGGGGCTGGGTTGTGGTAGTTGGCGCCTTCATTTCCATCGGCTTCTCCTATGCCTTCCCGAAGTCCATCACAGTCTTCTTCAAGGAGATTGAGGTGATCTTCAATGCAACCAGCAGCCAGGTCTCCTGGATCTCCTCTATCATGCTGGCTGTCATGTATGGTGGCGGTAAGTACAACACCCATTTGGAGTGCCAGACGTATGTAGGTGGTCCTATAAACTTCTCGTTATGTTTGAACTAAAACCCACGCGCTCCCAGAAGAGCTGTCGTCGTGCCGATGCAGAGCTCTCTCCCTTGACGTGTGGAGTGTGGGTGTGCACTCGTGTGTGTCCAACAGCATAGTCCTAGGTACTGCGGTCTAGCTGACTTCTTGGGCTTGCAACACGCGCGCAAATATGCAGACACACAACCTGGAAACAACCATGGCTGGGGAAGCTGATCTGCGGTTTGGGCAGAGTGCAGATTTACTGCCCGTTGTAGAGCGTTGAATGATGTTGCCAAGCATGGACAGTCGGCCTTGTGGTTAGAAAAGACGGTCAGGTTTTCTTCCAGTTCCTGTTCTGGAGGCACGCGGTGTGCGGCTCCACTTATAGACTGCTTGTGAATGGAAAATCCGCCTAGCGCACCCTGCATGTCTGAAAATCAGCAGTGGTACCTGCGGTTATTCCTGCACTCCGGGCCTCTTGAGAGCCTGTTCTATACTGTGCTCTGCTCTGGGTTTTCATTTCTCCTTCCCTCCTTGAGTGCCCGCGCCATTGGTGTCCATTTCCAGGAGTCGGGTACGGCTCCACGGTGAGTCACAGGCTTGGAAGTTATGAAACACAAAAGAATGAATCACTTCATGCTCAGAGTTGGCCATGATTCCCTTTTTAATTTCTGTGTGTGTGTGTGTGTGTGTGTGTGTGTGTGTGTGTGTGTTTTCTAAATAAACAGTCCTAATGCAGTCATTCCTCACTTAGCCGGCTTCGCTCGCTCACTCTCTGGCTTGCTGTCCTTGCTTGTTTAGTGCAGGATTGTTGGAGGTCCAGATTCTGTCCTGGAAGCACTGGGTGCACCTTGAACATCCTGGCAATTTTGCCTCACGGGTCTTTAAGACATGAAGACCTGTAATGTTAAGGTCACTTTGTGTCACTCTAAAGGGCACAAATCCTATGCTGTTAGAGGCTCTGCGTAGCGTTGCTAATTGAAATTTGAATGTTAAGAGTCCAACATCATGCTAGTGGACACCACTTCCAGCGTCATGTAGTGGTTAAAACACCTAGATTTGACCAGAAGATGGCTGGCTTGACACCGCTGAGGGATGAAACCCCTTTGTTTTAGACGCCAAGTGTGAGAGTCCCTGACAGTTCTTCTTACAGCGCTGAAGACCTGTCAACAGGAGGACATCTACTGCAGTAGGCTGAACAAGCTAAGGTGATGTCAAAGTACATGCGCTTGGCTTTAGTTTCATTGAAACGTTAAAGGTTAAAAAGCTAAACGGGATTGCACTCTGCAAAGTAGCAGGGCTGAAGTTTGGGGGAAATCTGGCTGAAACCTTGACAGTGTCGTTCTTGGGAGCAGGACATCAGTTCTTAAAGTGTTAGCGATCGATGCAGAGTGTTGCAAAATGGTGCCAAGTCAGCAGGGAGCTTTCTTGTTGTTCGGCCTGTGTGAGGAGGTCCTGTTTAGACACGCTTATTTGGCATCTTGTCCAGACAGGTGATTCACTTTGTCTGGCTCTCGTCTCTGTAGGTTCTCCTTGAGCGGCATCACACAGCCAACAGGAGAGCCGAGCGGCATCCCAGTCAACGTCCATAAGACACACCTTCATGGGACCGACTGGTTGCAAGGTGTTGCGCACATTATGGCAGCTCGGGGGGGCACAGTGTCCTCTATGGTGACCCCATTGTGCATATGTCATGGCGTTCCAAGTCACGCGCTCACACCGCTTTCACAAGCCTGCATGGTGCGCAGAGCCGGGTTACTCTGCTCCTCTTGTTTCTTCTGGCTGTGTCGCTGCCCGACTTGGCCCAGGTGCAAGCAGCAGTCGAGCGTAATCAGCCAGTTATCTCTAAAGTGCATGGCTGCGTCCAGGTTGGTTAAATATTGACGCACATCTTTTCTCGTGTGTCAGTAATGCACCCTTATGAATGAAGGTTTTTCAACTCTGTTTACTGTTGCTATGGTGGCTGGCTCCAGGGAGGTATGCACACACTCGCAGTCAGAGGCTCAATGTAAGTGGCATGCTGTGGTATCTCTCCTAATAATCGCAGCAACACGTAGAGCCTCGCACCCGCATGGTACTGCAGCATTTCCTTGAGTAAGGAAGTGAAATTAATCTGCGTGGGGGGTTGATGATTGTCTTACTCAGAATCAAAATCCAGTTTATTTAGCCAAGTATGTACACACATACAAGGAATTTGGCTTTGGTTCCCAATGGCTCATTGTGTAGAGTAGAGAAGGGCAAAAAAAAAAAAAAAAAAAAACCCACACAATATACATACATACAAGATCTGCAAAGATGCATTGACAGTGCTGGAGAATAAACCAGGGAAAATAATGTGGGAGGGAATAATTAAGAGGGAGAGAGTTTTTGCACAGGCAAACAGCAATCAGCTATTCATGGACTTAAAAGTGTAGGAAAAGAAACTTTTTGTATCTGGTTGCTTTAGCGCACAGTGATCTGTAACGCCTGCTGGATGGGAGAAGTTAGAAAAAGCAGTGCTCCGGGTGAGAGGGGTCTGTCACGATTTTCCCTGCTCTCAAGGGTACTTAGAGCAAGAGTGGACATGAAACAGTGTTTACTTTGCAGAATAAAATGTGCAGGCAGTGATCTTGTGTGAACTTTACTTCTTTACATCCCAGCATGCATAAGCCAGGTTATCAGTGTCCCTGTGCCATACCCTGTTTCCTGGGTAGATCCCAGACTTCCACAGTCCTCCACTGGACAAGGAGTTGTTAGTAATGAAGGATGTTAACATGAACATTAAGACAAGCTAGAAATAATTTTGTTAAATATATGTTGGCATTGTCGTGGTAGCTTCCAAAATAAAAGGAATGAAAATTGTCATTTAAATTTCAGGTGTCACCCCACTCCCCATCCAGGAACTCAATGACTTTGTCTCACTGACTTTGCAGAACAAATTAACCCTGTCCTGTGCTTTTGTGGTACAGTGTTGATGCCTTACTGCGTGGAAATTGTCACACAGGTGCTCTGGAGTGCCTCCTGCAGGCTGGCTATGACATTGAGAAGCTGCTTTGTTCAAATATTCAGCCACACCTCATGGATCTTGAGGACAGGTGTTCCAGCTAGACAGCTTCTGCATGTTCTCAACAGATTGGGTATTTGCTTTAACTTTGAATTAACTGTCAAATCAGCTGACTTCTTTGTCCATGGTGACTTGGTTGACTTTACGCTGATTTATACACGTTCATACATTTGGATATTGTCACTTAAGCACTATGCCACCTGCTGGCCCATTAGCCGTGCCATTGTTTCTTGTTTTATGTCGATACCTCATAAACCCAGCGTGCCCGACTTCTATGTGGGAGTTTAAATTTACTGGAGCTGAAACCACAGTAATGGTCAAACAAGCTAGCAGAGGCTCTGCCCATCTTGCCCAGATCACGAGCATTTTGACAGGTGTGCCTGAGTAGTGTGCTGCTCCAGCCCTTCTTTCTGTCAAGTGTTCACATGTGGAGCATGTTGACATGACGTGGAAGACCTTTCCCAAAAGGAATGCTGCCTTGTGCGCTAGGGGGCAACCTGGCTGGGTGAAGAGTGTCCTCTGTAGTGACCCAGAGGTGTACGTGTAGAAATGAGACCTGAGTGCAGTCAGCCTGCAATCTTTCTCTGTGATCTAGGTGTGTTTCCGAAGATGAAGTGTCTGAGCCGGCTGGCATGCGTCCTTCAATGGACTCGCATGTATTATGTGTACCCAACAGTGGGTCTTCTGCAGTACTGAGCAGGAGGTATACTGGCACAGTTGGCCATGCTAAAGGAACTTAACTTTTTCAAGAGTGTGACGCATTTTCCCCACCACTCTAAAGCTGGCCGTGTCGGTCCTGGTCTTGGGAACCCTGCATTTGAAGCCCACTTCCTGTCCTCATTATCAAAGTTCATGGCCTGACTGTCCAGTAGAATGAGCTGAGTCAATGGCAGCAGCAGCAGCCCTGTGACCCTGGAGTCACGTGCCAGTACTGGTGAAGGCACAAGATGGCAGGAGTTCTAGTGCGGTTCTGACCGTCTCCAGGTGCAGAGTGGTGCGGCATGAGCAGGCTGCTGCTGCCGAAGTTGGGGTGCCACCTAGTGACCATTCCAAGTGCATGCGGATGACGTGTGTGTTGTGCAAGTTATTGCAAAACCTTAACCACAGTGAATGCCTTGGGGTGACTGGCTGAATACTGCATTTTTTTGTGTGTGTGTGTGTCTTT